>NW_006159731.1:6027665-6097491 GCF_000334495.1 Tupaia belangeri chinensis
CCCTGTTGAAACGACAACTGGACATTTCTCTCTAACTAGAATGATAGCCTGTAAGCAGTTTCCTACTACTTTCTAGATTAGTATGCATGTAGCTTAGACTTCATCATTCTTCACTGAATTGACATGCCCCGCTAAAGTGTCGTGCCATTTAATATGCCTAACCGTGATGGAGATGACAGTTCTGTAGTCAGTGACAGTCAACCCATGTCTGTGGAGCTGTCTCCAGCTCTAAAATCACACATCTTATGGAATATTTCTGTTTGACCTCAGCTCCACCAGTTGTTCCTCCATTATCTAGCAAATGAATAATTAAATAAATAGATAACAGCATAAGTCGAACATTATTACAAGAATAGAACTTTCACTCATATGTATTATGCTTAAAGATTCCAGTGTCAAGAAAGATCACAGATCTTCTTTTATTTCATCAAGTTTCATAGAATGGTGGTAGCATCTGAGGGTGGGGAGAGTATTGCTAATGATAACCTTCTCAAACCTAACAGAGATAAATGTCAAAGAAGGCACCAAAATGTAAGCCACACATTGTCACCAATAGCCACATACCTTAGAACATACTACTGACTTGTCTAGTTTAAAGAGTAAATCAGAATTCTTCTTTCTTTGGAGCTTGGATTAAATAGTAGTGAAAACTGTGAAATAAACAAATTCAGTTTCCAATTACATCTCCCTCTCTGTGGTAGCCTCTGAGTTCCCATGAAATGAAGCCCTATGGTGTGCTCCTGCTCTTCTCAGTTCCTTTGCAGAGTCTCAGGACAAAGCATGACAAACTGACTCATGTGAAGTGTGGATGAATGATACATGCCATGTCTTCTAAGCACAGAAACATTTACTATGGATCAAAACCTGCTGCCATTATTGTGAATAGTTAATATTGAAAGTTTAGATCATGGATATAGAACTTAGCATTTTTTTATGACGTATTTTACACATTGTTAAGTTCTCATGGCATTTTTTTAAAGAACACAGTATGATTGTATCTGGAAGTTTATAATATTAGAAATAAGTATATAGGAAACTATACCATGTAAAATGTGAGTTCACTGCATATGTAAGGAAGTGATTTTACTTATCATAGCCACTTACAAATGTACAAATTACTTTTGGTTTAAAGTATTTCTGACTTGGCTATGGTGCAAGCCAGACCCTATACATCATCAAATGTGTTAAAGTTTATGATCCAGTAAATTAACTTTAATTACCTCAACATTTCTCCTCATTTTGATCAGCAATCAACAATGTGAATTTCCAAAGCAAGGCAAAAACAAATGTGATGTCGTCAGAGTACCAGTCTTTATTATTAGAAGATTTGGGTTGCATTGCCCATATTTCTTTCATTTGTGTATGCAATATTCCATGCATCAAACTCATGTTTTCTTTATCCCCAAATAGATCACAGCATTTTTTGAACAAAATAGACTATTTTCAAACCTATATCTATATGGGTTAAACATATATACATACACGTGTGTGTTGTATGTGTGTATGTGTGCATATACATACATGTATATGTATATGTGTGTCTATGTGTGTGTATATATATATTCATATTTATTCCACTAACGATATATGCATATGTACAGGTGTATGTTCTTAGAATAGTTGCAATAACTATTCAGGCAAGATCCATATCAGAAAAGTTTATTTTCCCTACAATTTTAATGAGGATCTCATAGAAAAAAACAAAAACGAAGTTCCCAAGTTCTAAAATACTGCTTACCATGCAACTGCTGCTTCTCCGTCTCCTCCTTCTCCCTTAT
The DNA here is from genome assembly GCF_000334495.1 of Tupaia belangeri chinensis. Taxonomy (NCBI): domain Eukaryota; kingdom Metazoa; phylum Chordata; class Mammalia; order Scandentia; family Tupaiidae; genus Tupaia; species Tupaia belangeri. The sequence continues at coordinate 6,029,444 of NW_006159731.1, forward strand.
CAACATCACCACTGTCATAATTATCATTATAACTCTGGCGTGATTATAGTTCTAATGATAAGGATGGTGATTTTGTGGCTTATTTCATTCTAAGGGTTGTGGTTATCTTTTTATACATTTTCTCACATCTCAATTAACCCAAACCCAAAGACCTCTTTCACATCCCAAAATATAAAATATTTGTATCAGAGCAGTGGTACATGAAGGGAAACATTCACCCTTTTTCCTTTTGCTTTGAGTGCCCTTTATAGGATTGGGAACCAATATATTGCAATGTAATGCAAATAATCAAAAGATTTTTCAATTGCTTCTTTCTTTTCATTCTCTACATACAAAAGTGGACCATTGCCCTCTTTCTAAAGTTTTTCATTTCCAAATAAAAAATGAATTAAGTTTTAAATAAAGCATTATTTCTCATGAGCTTAATTTGCAATCGTATTTAAATTCGTTTATCAGATCAGATACTATTTATCATTTAACCATTGTATTTGTATTTCTAAAACAGAATGTTTATTAATTTTTATCAGAAGCATATGAATTGGTGACAGTCATACAAATATTTACTGGTATCTGCCTGACTATAATCTTAGAGAAAAACAAGCTTCAGAGTAACTCTATATGAACAAGGTCATCTGAGATGTCCATAAATGGACAATGTGCACAGCCGGAGATATGAGTGGAATATCTTACATGAAAGACCTATTGCTCCCTCCATGGAAACTAAGTTAAAAGCAAGATTTTATTTTCTATTTGGATTGTCTTTTCCCTTCCTTTTTTCCTGCCTTCACATTCTGTGCTAGATGAAAGCCATAATAGGAAGAATATAATCATTAGAAAATCCTGTTTTTTATGCTGAGAACTGAGAGGAAGAACTCTTCAAGAATGAGAAAGAACAAGGGATTTATCTGTGATCTCTGCAGAAAAAAAAATGCTGGATAATTTAGGAACTGAGACAAAATGATGACAGTGTCATGGCTAAATTCTAACCTCTGCAAGCTGGATTGTCACAGGTTATTGAAAAGCCTGTTGGCAATAACACAGTCTGTCTTGAGTTGGAAATAGTTACTGAATACAGGTCTCTCTTTGACAACATAATGAGCCATAATTGTTACAACACTTGGACTTCACATGAAAATTAGAGTAACCTCATGCAATATCAATCCTGAAGTGGGTATTCATGATTTTTAAATATTTCTTAGATTTTTGCATCCAAAAGAATTATAAATCATCTGTCTAGCTGGGCTATCAAGTGAGAATATGTTTGCTTATGGCCCTTATAGAAATATATGTAGCATATTAAAATCATCACAAAATGATTTCTGCTAATACAGTTATTTAAAATCTTCTTATATCACAAAGGAAACATGATTTTAAAAGAAATTAATAGCTCCATTGGGATACCAGCTATGACAAAGATGCTCTTTGACACTGTGTTGATGTGGTGTATATGCTGAAAATTGAGCAAACATCTCCTGGAAAACTGGCATTGAGATATACAATAGAGTAATTAAAAGTTCAAAATCCCTCCAACATTCTATGGAGAATTATTTAATTTTTTAGAGATATATTTCTATGTACACTAGTAGGTCGATAGGATATGTAAAGACAGATTTTTCTTTAAATATGGAATAAAAGTAAATGTTCTATAGAAATGCTTAAAAAAGCCAACTCTGTTTCCAACTGGGAAAGAGATTGCTATCTATCCTTCAATCTCTAGAAGGTCTAATTTTCCTTGGTTCTCTAGAGATTAGGATCAGGTGGGTCGGGGGAGTGGGGAAGAAATGGACGGAGCAGGAATAGTACAGGGGATCAGAGGAAGGTGGTATGGTACTAGGGTATGATGAAATTCCCTTTATACTCTTTCTTAAGGGCAATCATTCTGCCTTAACAATCTCAGTAACTGATACTGTCCAGTGCATTTTATATCATTAATTACTATCTTATTACAATTATAATATTTAATATGTGGTGCTTTGGTGAGACGTTTGACTGAAGTTGACTAATGTTCTGTATTCTTTAACTAAATACATATTTATAACATGACTCAGCTCCAGGTATTCTTTCAAGTACTGGATGAATAAGGCACCATCCTTGCCTTCATGAATCTTATATTGTAAAAAGTTACTATAAAAAATAGTATTCTTACTATTAACTTCAACTCACTGCTTAATAACCATGAGCACAATCAGCACAATTCTTAGTCTCTGATTTAGATTCTATTCTATAAAGCTTTTTCTACACTATATTTCAGCACAGTTATTTAAATATGTATTTATTAACATTAAAAGAAAGATAAAAGCCATATTACAATATATAGAGATGTCAAAAAAGCATTTGATAAAATACAACAACACTTTATGATCAAGAGTCTTAGCAAAATAGGTGTAGAAGGGACTTTCCTTAAGAAAGTAAAAGCCCCATGCTATGGACTTATGCTAACATCATGTTGAATGGGGAAAATCTGAATCCTTTCCCAGTAAAAACTGGAACAAGACAAGGCTGACCACTTTTTCCACCCCTTTTCAACACAGTGTCAAAAGTCATTGCCAATGCAACCAGACAAGATAGCAAAATAAAAGACATTCAGATAGCAAAAGAGAAAGCAAAACCATCCCTATTTGCAGATGATAGGATTATACACATATGTTATTTTATTTATTTTTTTGAGAGGTTTTCGCTATAGGGCGCGTGCGTTCGCCAGAAAGACAGAGAGAGAGAGAGAGAGATAGAAAGTGAGAAATCACCCCCCAGTGTGGATGGCCACACCGCAATCCCTTCTCCTCTATTCTCTTGGGATCTTGGGCACGCACTCACACACGCCCGGCACGAGTTTAAGCCATCGGATCCAGGACTTGAACCACGGTCAACTACATGGAAGTCCAGCGACATAGCCATTACACCAACTGCTGGTCCCAGATTATACACATATTTTAGAAAATCCAATGGAGAGACAAGCAGTTGGCATAATGGCTATGTTGCTGGTCTCCCATGCAGTTAGCCACGGTTTGAGCCCAGGACCTGGTGACTTAAACTCACGCCTGGCACGTGCACATGCATGCCCAAGATTAGGAGAGAAGAATGGAGGAGAAGGGATTGTGTCATGGCCATCACCCCTGGGGGGGGGTGATTTCTAGGGTTCAGCCTCTCTGTCTCTGTGTTTCTGGTGAGCACATGTGCCCTATAGCACAAACCTCTCAAAAAAACAAACAAACAAACAAACAAACAAACAAACAAAAAAAAAAACAGAATACACAAAAATAATTCCTAAAAGTAATAAATGAATTCAGTAATGTAGAGAATGCAAAATCAATATTAAAATCTGTAGCTTTTTGGGGGGAGAGGGGGAGTACACCAACAAGGAACAGATTGAAACAGAATTGAAAGCAATACCATTTGCAATAGCCACAAAATGAATAGGATGCTTAGGAATAAGACTAACCAAAGTGGTAGACCTCTGCAAGGAAAACTATGGAAAATTGAAAGAACAAACTGAGTGTGATGCAAAAAAAAAAAAAAAAAGGAAAGACATCTCAGGTTCTTGGATCCAAAGAATCAATATAATCAAAATATCAGTTCTAGGGACCAGCAGTTAGTGTAATGACTATGTCGCTGGACTCCCATATAGTTGACCACGGTTCGAGTCCTGAACCCGGTGGCTTAAACTCACACCAGGCACGTATGCGTGTGTGCCCAAGATCCCAAGAGGAGAATAGAGGAGAAGGGATTGCAGTGTGGCCATCCCCCCTGGGGAGTGGTTTCTCACTTTCTGTCTCTCCGTCCTGCTGGCAATTGCACACGCCCTATAGCAAAAACCTCTCAAAATAAAATAAAAGAAAAAGTACCAGTTCTACCCAAATTAATTTACATATTCAATGCAATTGTAATCAAATTTCAGGTGCCATTCTTCACAGAGGTAAAAAAAAAAAAATCATAAAACTTGTCTGGAACTATTAAAGACCCCATATTGCCAAGGTGATACAGTGCAAAGTGAATAAAGTAGGAGGCATTTCACTACCTTACTTCAAGAAACATACAGAACTGTGATAACCAAACAACCAGGCACATAGACTAAGAGAAAAGAGCAGAAAATATGGAAATACACTCAAAAATATACAATTAATTGATCTTTGATAAAGTACACAAGACTATCTAGTGGGCAAAGAAACATCTCTTCAGCAAATGGTGCTAAGTGTGTATCCACCTGCAGAAAAATGCAACTGGACCCTATTTCTCACCATTAATAAGAATCAACTCACAATGGATAAAAGATTTAAATATAAAGCCTGAAATCTTAAAGGCATTGGTTGAAAACTTAAAGAAACTCTTAAAGACATTGGCGTAGGCAAAGATTTCTTAAATAAGACCCCTAAAACACAGGCAATAATCCCAAAAATAGACAATTGGGATTACATCAAGCTAAAAACCTTTTCACAGGAAAGGAAACAACAAGTAGAGTGAAAAGACAACCCTCAAAATGGAAGAAATTATTTGCACATTATTTCTCAGAAAAGGGATAACCAGAATATATAGAAAAGTCAAGCAGCTCACACTTAAATAATCAATAATTCTATTTTAAAAATAGACAATTTAGCTGAGTAAACAACTGTCCAAAGCAGACTTACAAATATCCAAAAGGTAAATGAAAAGATTTTCAGTCTCTTGTTATAAGGACAATGCAAATTAAAACCACAATGAGATATATCATTTAACATCAGTAGAATGGCTAGATAAAAAAATGTTAAAAATGACAAGTGCTGGTGAGACTGTGTTGAAAGAGAACCTTCTTACACTGTTAGTTGGAATGTAAATTAGTATAACCTCTGTGGAATACAATATGGAAGTTTCTCAAAAACCTGCAAATAGAACTACCACATGACCCAGTAATCCCACTCCTTGTTATTTATCCAAAGGATAGGAAAGCACTCAATTGGGAAGACACTTGCACATCCATGTTTACAGCAGCATTATTAACAATTGCTAAGATATGGAACTAACCTAAGTGTCCCAAAAGTGATAACTGGGTTGAAAACCTTTGGTACATACACACTATGGAATATTACTCAGCCATAAGAAAAAAATGAGACCCATGGGGAACCAGCAGTTAGCGTAATGGCTATGTCGCTGGACTCCCACATAGTTGACCGTGGTTTGCGTCCCGGACCCGGTGGCTTAAAACTCACGCCGGGCGCGTGTGCGTGCATGCCCAAGATCCCGAGAGGAGAATGGAGGAGAAGGGATTGCGGTGTGACCATCCTCCCTGGGGAATGATTTCTCACTTTCTGTCTCTATGTCTCTTTCTGTCTGTCTGGTGAGCGCATGTGCCCTATAGCAAAAACCTCTCAAAAAAAAAAAAAAAAGAAAAAGAAAAAATGAGACCCTCCTATTTGATTCAATGTAAATGAATATAGAAGACTTAATGTTAACAAATAGAGTCAGATTTTAAAAGATAAAAATAGTTATCCCTGCCAAATATGCACTAAATATTTGCACTATGTGGCAGAAACTGTAAACTCTGAAGATATGGTAGTAAAGAGAAAAAGCATAGATATCAAAGACTATGGGAGGGGAGTGAGTAGTTGAGAACTAGTGAGGGGGAGGGGGCAAAATGAAGAAATGTTTAACAAAGGAATATAAGGTTCTCCGTGGGGAAAAATGTTCTTTAGTTTTTGCTTTATAAAAATAAAAATTTAATTATATAACTGACTATATTTTAGTATAATTTTCAGTCCAGTAGCCATTAGTCATAATCCACACACCTTGTGATAAAAATAAGACCATTTTCCTATCCTTATGGCATTACTATTCTTTCAGTAATCATCTTTGCAAATCCAAAATTATTTAGCATTGTTCTCCATCTTCAATATTCAGAAGTCAGTCAGTCATTAAGAAGTGTTACTTTTGTAAATTTACTTTTATATTCTACTACCTATTCATTTTTGTAATAAGCATCATTTTCAAACTTCATTTATGGCCTACTTCAGTAAGACTCAAGCAAAACAGTAAGTACCTTTAGAAATTCCAAATGATTTTCCAAGAAAATCTTTCCTCAAAGTATGCAGTCTACCAAGCAACTGATGTTTTCCTCCATTCTATATTTAGTTAAATGTTTGGGAACATATTCTTTTTCAGTATGTTAATACATTCTGTGTTAAATTTATTGATAAAAGTTTTTTTTTCTAGTAGCAACTACTATACAGCTCCATTAGAGAAAACTACAAAAAAATTCCTTTCAAACTGAGCAAATTCACAATTATCTATAACTATGATTATAATTACTGTCAATTTTTTAGTAAGTGAATTCATCTAATTTTAATACTATGCACAAAAACAAAGATCATGACACATATATTTAAATTTTTAAAATTATCACCAGAAAAATAAGGATGAAATCTTACTCAAGTTTTCTAGAAAAAAAAGAAAAAGAAGAAAATGGACCACTTCAAAAGACATTTTATAATTCTGCCATATCCTTGACATGAAGATCTATGAAAACTATCATAAGGAAAAAAATTTAGAGATGAATATCCAAATTATCATTTATATAAAATAAAATGCACCCATTTAAAATAAGTAGGTTGATGCGTATTAAAATATCATGCCCTCATGTAAACATCTTTCCAATTAAAATATAGAATATTTCCTTCAAGGATCACCACCCACCTCTTGCAGTCCCAGAGATAAAATGAGCAACATGGAGGCTGAGTAAAGGAGGAGCAACTGAAAGGCTTAGGCCACTTGACCTGAGCTCATCTCTAGGGACCCATGCCCAGCCTGCTGTGGAAGAAGGGCTGCTCCAGCCTCCAAGGACTACCATCCACTTCCTGCAGTTCCAGAGCTAGAAGGAGCAACGGGAAGGCCTAGGATAGGAGGTAGGAGATGCTACCCCACATAGGCTGATGCTGTTCTGCCCCCTCACTCATCCATTAGCAAAAGAGAGACCTCAGTCCTTCAGCCTGAGCTTATCAACAGTGACTCTTCATCCCATCTGCCATGAGGCTACTCTGGCCAACACAGCACTACACTAAAGAAAGTGATCCACTACCTTACATCCTACCTTTCCAGCTCTATCTCCAGGGAGATTGGGAGCAGAAAAGGTTTGGGTATAAGAACCAAACATCTGAAGACTGGAGACTCTGGAGGATTTCTTTCCCTACAACATCTCCAGTGGTAAAAAAGGAGAGAAATTCCCTTCTGAAACTTGAACCCAAAACTTCTACTGTAGATTCCACACTCTCATTCACAGTAAAAGAAGGAAACTGGCACAGAGCTAATACATAACATAGGGGAGGGCACAAGACACAGCCACAGAAACATACTCCATAGAAGTAGGAAGAATTGACTATTTCACAAGACTGAAAATCAAAGCAGAGTTCATGAAATAGGAGAAAATTCGGAAATACCTCCCCACTAGAGAACATAATAAATCCTCACCAACAGTCAATGACACACAAGATATAACAGAAATGTCAGAAAAAGAATCCAGAATATTCATTGTAACAAAAATATTTGAGATGCAAGAGAAAATAGCAAATTCCAGGAGTTGAAAAAATTCTTCCATGATTTGAAGGAGGAACTCCATAAAGAGATAGACGTGTGGAGAAAGAATCATACAGAACTTCTGGACATAAAGAATACAATGCAGAAAATAAAACCTTATTGAAAGTATCAACAGCAGATTAGACCAAGTAGAAGTAAGACTCACTGATCTTGACAACAAAACCTCTAATTAATCCAAGCAAACAAGAATAGAAGAAGGATCATTAAAAATCAGGGCAAAATACCGGAAATCCTAGACACAATTAAATGGCTGAATATTTGCATAAAAGATATTCCAGATGGAGAACCAGCAGTTAGCATAATGGCTATGTAGCTGGACTCCCATGTAGTAGACTGCGGTTCAAGTCTCGGACCCAGTAACTTAAACTCACGCAAGGTGCGTGTGTGTGTATTCCCAAGATCCAGAGCACACGCACCCTATAGCAAAAACCTCTCAAAAAAAAAAAAAAAAGATATTCCAGAAGACTAAGAGACACTTAAAGGCATATTTCAGCTATATTAGCTGAAAACTTTTCAAATTTAGAGAGGCATGTGGAAATCTAAAATTTAAAAGATAAAAATAATGATCGAAGCGAAAAAAACTTTTTAAATATTTTAGTTTAACTGGCCAAAACTGTTTCAAATTTTATGACTTGAATATTAATCCCATTGCTCAGTTTTACCCTGGAACTTATATATTTTGTTTTTAAGAGCTTTTTACACATAAATTATTAACCTATCAATATTTTGTGTGTGCTTGGGTACAATGTGTTCTTTAAAAATATATCAAATTGTGGGACCAGCAGTTCGTGTAATGGCTATGTCACTGGACTTCCATGAAGTCGACTGCGGTTCGCGTCCTGGACCCAGTGGCTTAAAACTCACACAGGGCATGTGTGCGTGTGTGCCCAAGATCCCGAGAGGAGAATGGAGGAGAAGGGGTTGTGGCGTGGCCATCCCCCCTGGGGGGTGATTTCTCGCTTTCTGTCTCTCTGTCTCTCTCTGTCTGTCTGGCAAGCGCACGTGCCCTATTAGAGCAAAAACCTCTCAAAAAAAAAAAAATCACATTGTGAAATTATACATACTGACTTTCATCTATGTGTTTTTCAGGGTGTTTTGTTTGACTGTGTTAATTTTTAACCATCTTTTATTTCTCCCACTTTTAAGTTTCTGTTATAGGAATTTATCAACTGAACATGTCACTGATGTAACATGACAACTGTTTAATTTTAAAAACATTTAATACTACAGATATATTTCTAAGCTTTCCATTTTGTTTGATAGTTCTGGCTGACTATTTTATCATTTCTGTAGCATACTTTAATACTTTTCCTAATTATTTATGATACATCTTAATATCTGAAAGTGGATTTGATTTTTCTTGCCTTGTTCCACATTCAATATGAACTTTAGAGTAAGTTTGTGAAAATATATGTGTACTTGTTTATGTATTAGTTTACATTACATTTTATGAGCACTTTTATTTATAGAAAATTAGCTTTTTTGGGGGGACCAGCAGATGGCATAATGGCTATGTCACTGGACTCCCATGTAGTCGGCTGTGGTTTGAGTCCTGGACCCAGTGGCTTAAACTCACGCTGAGCATGTGTGCCCAAGATTCTGAGAAAGGTATGTAAGAGAAAGGATTGTGGTGTGGTCATCCCCCCCAGAGGGTGATTTCTTGCTTTCTGTCTTTCTGTCTCTCTCTGTCTTTCTCATGAGCACACATGCCCTATAGCAAAAACCTCTGAAAAACAAATTAGCTTTTTTGCATTTGTCATTTTTTATTAAGGTAATTTCCAAAGTCTTTTATTTGCAACTCTTTTTTGTATTCTTATGGGTTATTAAGAGCATGTTGTAAAACTTTTTTTCATTTTGAATATTAATTTTATATTTTAAATTTTGATTACTTTGGATGTATAAAATAGATACCATTCTGAAAAAAAGTAAATGATATTGGTAAATGCAATTTTTAATTGTTATACATTTATTCCTTTCATGAGAGAAAGAGAGATGGGTGTGGAGAGAGAGAGGGAAACAGAACGAGAGAGAGGGAAAGACAAAATTTCATGCCACAATTCTCCTAAAATTCTCAACAACCTGAATTATGGGCTTCATGAATGTGCATCTGGCATATACAGGTAAGACTATATCTCCCATATGGCTCCAGCATTGTGGAACAATGTGACATTTATGGGCACAAATCTGGTGTCCCACTGTAGTCTTTAATAGATACTTTACTTTTCTTACATGTATATGATTGCTAAAACTTTCAGAAAAGTATTTATTACAGATGTGTAAAAGAAAACATGCTTATCTAATACTCAATTCTACTGAACATGTTTCTAAAAGTTTCATTTATAAAGATGATGTTGTCTGTTAGTTCAAATATAGTACTTGTTATGCTGAAAACATATTCTTTCTGCATGACTACTTGGCACATTGGTATAGCACTGCTCAACAGAGGTCAGATCCCACATGGCATCCACAGATCAGTCAGACCCTGTTAGCCTTAAGCATGCCTAGAAAGCAAGCAAGTGCCCAGGATCTGACAGTGTGGGAAAACTGGTGAAAGTGGTTTGTGGTATGGACAGATCCTGTGGAGGGTGTTCAGCTCCCTCTTTCTCACTCTCTTGTGTGTGTGCATTCATGTACTTTATTGTAAATAAAGAAAGAAATAAAAAAAGTATTAATGGCCTATATATAGTTCCTTTTTTCTCATGATGATATAAAAATTTTAATCAAATGTACTTTAGCATCTTTTGAATGAGCCTTTAAATTTTTCCCTTCCGTTTTTATGACATAGTGCTCTTTTTAATTGCAAGAGTGTATACATACTTGTCAGAGAAAGATGAAAAGACAGAGAGAGAGCTCACAAAAGAAAAAATAAAATTCCCTCCAATGGTGCTTTGGAAGCCACCAGGGTCACTACTTGAACCACAATCAGCCTCATTGAATTCAACTCCATCAAACACTAGGCCATGTAGCAAGACAAATATGCTGTATTTTTAAAAAATATTTGTTCAGCATTCCCAAGGTAAACTCTAAACATTTTTTAAAACCCAAAAATTTTAAACAAAAATGAAGTGATTTCATTATTTGAAACTAATGGGTTTAACATAACAAAATATTAAAAATATTTGATGTCTTGAAATAAAGCTCCCTTTATTGTAAAGCATATTCCTTTATGCTACTTTTGTTTTAAGTATATTCCTTCACTCTTCATTAATTTCAGTATTTCTTATATTATATGCATCTTTATTATTAGCTGTGATGTCTTTCATAATGTCTGATTCTTTACCAAAAGTCCTATCAACAGTGGATTTATCAATCAGTAATATTGCCCTTAATCTGTCTTTGAATTATAATATGTTATTGACATATAATAATCATCCATATTTTGGTGTACAGTGCAGTTTTTCAATACATGTATAAAATGTGCAATGATCAAGTTAGGCCACTAAATCTACTCACCGTCTTCAACATTTATTATTACTTTGTATTGTAAATATTTGAATTTGCTTTTTAATTTAAAAATAGTTTTTTCCTGCTTTCTGTTTAATTTTTTCCCTTTCCAAGTTCCTCCATTGAGGGTTTATTCTTTTGCTTCCATTTGTAGTCATATATCAATCACAGAATTACATTCTGAAAATTGTATTGTTAAGTGATTCTGTTGTTGTATGAACATCACAGAGTGCACTTGCACAAACCTAGATGGTATAGGTAATTACTACCACCTAAGCTATACAGTGTAGCTTAGGGTTTACATCATAAACCCATACAGCATGTCACTGAACTGACTATCGTAGGCAATCTAATATTGCAGTAACTATCTTTGAATCTAAACATCTATAAACTTAACCACTTAGCTACGAGATAAGCCCAAGTATGGCGTATTTAAAAAAAATTTGTATAAATGTTTTAAATCATGAAAATATGATACAAAAGATGGAGAGAAAAGCCACACCTGTACAAAGCACATACCATGAAAGGAACTTACAGGACTGGAAAGTGATCTGGGTGAGTAAGAGAATGAGTGGTAGTATAAGTGAAGGCCTAGGACATTACTGTACACTATTGTGTACTGTATAAACATTTTACACTTAGGCTACAACACATTTATAAAAAAATTCTTCTTTCTTCAATAATAAATTAATATTAGCTTACTGTAGGCTTTTGACTCGACTTTTATTTTTAACTTTTGTGGTAATACTTAAAACACAAACACACTGTGCAGTTCTACAAAAAAATATTTTGTCTTTATTATATAAACATTTTCTACTTTTTTCACTTTAAAGTTTTTTTGTTATAAAGTAATACACAAAAACTTATTAGTGTAAAGTCATGACCACCAATATCGTCTTACACTTCTATATATTGTCCCACTGGAAGAACCACAATGAATAAAACAACATAAAACTGAGTCAAGCACAAAAGGAAATGATGCAATCAAGAAATGCTATCCACACAAACTATCTATGGTTGTTGCAAGTGTAATAATTTGGCATACTGTTGTACAGTAAACTTTTTAAAAGTATACTCCAAAATAACCATCAAAATTAAAGTATAGTAAGTAAATAAACCAGTAACACAATTATGTATTATCATAATCAAGTATTATGAGTTACACGTAATTATATGTGATTTCTTTTTATACAGCTGGCAATGCAGTAGGTTGATTTATACTAGCATTATCCCAAATACAAGAGTAATATGTTGTACTATTATGTTTCTATGAAGTAAGGACTTCAAAGTATTAAGGATTAGGAATTTATTGGCTCTATTTTAATCTTATAGGACTACCTTCATGTATGCGGTCTATCATTGACCAAAACATTATTACATGGCATGTGTTTGTAATGTTACTTGACCAAAAATATTTATGTCTTTTATCTTTGTATCTAGTTCATAGAGTTTTGTATGTGATATTAATAGTTTCCCTATGTATTTTACAATAGAAAAAAGTTGTTTGAAAGCAGCATTAACTATAAGAAGGTTTCTCTTTTAATTATGTAAAGTGAGTTTTGTTTGTATTTTATTTTTTATACTTTCTTATTTTAAATTTATTTATTACACATTCACTCACTGTAAATAATCACAACATTCAAAATGGAAATTTCCATCCAGAATACACTGTAAATTGACTTAATCAAGGATATTATCATACATGTAACTGTCAACAAATAATTTTCCATTTCTTTCTTCTTATATATTTTGCTTCCCACTCCCTCACTTGATTCCTTACTTCTCACTCTCTGCCATTTCCAACCCACCTCCCACATTGTCTCTGGTATCTAGGGATGCTTTCCATGCCCTTTTTATTTTTCACATTTTAAAGATTCACCAAATATCTTAATTAATCTACATACTTTCAATAGCAAGTTCAACTGATATATACATATCTGTGAACACATGTCTGACTTTAGGCATAAAACTTAGTGAGTAGAATGAACATACTATAAAGTAGCACCTCACTGAGGCTATATAGCTTACTGTGGTCATTAATAGTATTTTTAATGTATTTTTTAATTTCAAGAAAAGCAGTTTTAGATTTAAAAATTAAAATAAAAAAAATGTTAAGAGAAATTTACCAAAGACTTAAAGCCAGGAAAAAGGTTAGGATTCTGTTCAAATAGCAGGTAGATGAACCTATTCACAGCTCAAGAGAAGACAAAAATCCTTAAATCTGGCAAACAAAGTATAGAAGAAAATCAGTAGTGTTTTAGTGAAAAGTCATAAAATTCTGTTTTATCAGTTCAGTTTCATGTAATTAATCTCTCTTCTGTTGTGGTCTGATCTTTCCATTTAAATTCTGGAAGTTAATGTTTAGCTCCGGACTTGTTCTTACCACTAAGTAGGCCATTTTCTTGGTTGTTTTCTAGACTCTTATTTCTGTGTGTATTATTAACTCTTAATCTTATGTAACTGATGTCTCAAATAAATAGCTTGTAAATTTTCTATTAAATTTTCTTCAGAGCTTATTACATGCTCAATTTCTATAAAAGCATAATGAACGATAGTAGAAAAATTATACTTTCAATGGCACTTTATTCAAGTTGTATACGTAAAATATAAGCAGGTTAATTAAGTTAATTAAATCTATTACAATTCCATTCATGATTTTTCTACATGATCTGTCAATAACTGAGAGCGCACTAATAAAGTACCAAATTATTACTGTGTTTCAATGATTTTTGCTTTCAATTTTTCTTTTGCTCTCTATATTTTGTTGCTAGATTGTTTCAGGAAGAATGTGTGGGTAGTGTGCTTTTTGTATAGAGTAGCACAAAATATTTGTTATCCACATGTGGAAAATACTGATTTTTGCCTAGGGCTATAATTATTGGATTACTAATTTTTCCCCATTGAAATTTGTAGTCTTCTAATATTTGCTGTTGTGAGTTGTAATTGACTTCTACATTAAGATGATTGATTATCCCTTCCCTTTAATTTATTTTCTACACTCTGGAGACACTTCAATATTTCTGTGAATATCTTTATCCCATTTTCAAATTTATCTTGTACCTCAATACTATAGACTTCAAACTGCTCTTCACCTGTGACACTTCACATAAGCCCTGCGCTAGTTGCTACACTCAGAGATGATCATAATAGCTCTAGTTTCACAATTCAGCCAACTATCTTAAGTCGATCTATTATCTGTGCAACATATCAAGTTCAAGGCAGGAGACATTTCAATGTTTTCCTTTTTCTGTAAAATCAATGCACCACAGTGAGCATTAATCTTAGGTATCAACTTGATAAGGGATACTCAGCCAGTAAAGCATTATTTCTGTGTATGTCTATCAGGGTGTGTACAGGAAAGATTGACATTTGAATCAGTAGACGGTATTCAAAGGATTGGCCCTCGCTCAGTGTGCTAACTGCCACCCAATCTGCTGAGGGTTCAAGACAGAACAAAAAGCAAGGTGAATTTTTCCAATCTCTCTCTCTCTCTCCCTCTTCCCTCACTCTCTTGTCTTCTGGAGTTGGAACATCTGTCTTCTTTGGTCTTTGGACACTGGAACTACAAGTTGGCTGTCCTTTGGACTGAGACATGTACCGCTGTTCCACCAGCTTCCAGGTTTTTGGGCTTTCAGCCTTAGACTGATTTACCCCATCAGCTTCTTTGGTTCTGAGGTCTACAGAATTAGACTTCAGCATGCTACTGGCTTTTCTGGTTCTCCAGCTTGGAAACAACCTATCACAGGACTTCTCAATCCATAGTCATCGAGCCAATCCCCTTCATACATCTCCTTTCAAGTACCTTTCCATGTATATCCTATGTTTCTGCCTTACTAGGGGAACATGACTAATATAACTGTGATGGATAAATATATTCTATATAATTTATTTTGCTGAACCCCAACATATTGGAATCTGTTCTTTTGAAACATAAGGGGTATCTTCATAAGTGAGATTTGCTATTCCTAGCAAGAAAGCTTTAGTTCAAGATACATTGAAACATTGTAGAAATGAACAGTGGGGTAGAGGTGATGTAATACTTCACCACATGGAGAGGTTCTAGGCTTTCTGGAGACACAGTAGGTTTTGCACATGTTACACATTCTATAGAGCTTTGAATTATCACAGCCACATCAGATATAATAGGTTGGCTATTTGAAAGCCATGTCCTTATCAATCCTATTGAAGATTTATTGTTTGAGTTCTAAGTTTCATACAGTTTGGATAAATATTTTCTTAAGGAAGTTTTGAAATGTTTGTGTATGCTAAGATTTAATTTATTTTTTATTTATTCTCCTCAAATTGCATTTCATTTTCACCAAATAGTTGAACTTGAAAGATTAAGTAGTATATGTAAATTGAGACAGGGGCTTCTAGAAACTTAGAATGGCAGGGGAATGGATTCTACTTTAGAAGCTCCAGAAAGGAAGGCAACCCTCAACACACACTGAATTTATTCTAGTGAAATCTGTTAGGATTCTTATCTGAAGAACTAGAAATAATAAATAATCTTTTTTTTTTTTTTTTCTTTAAGAGAGAGATTTTTGCTATTGGGAGCGTGCACTTGCTGGAGACACAGAGAGACAGAAAGTGAGAAATCATCCTCTGGGAAGGATGGCCAAACTGCAATCTCTTCTCCTCCATTATCCTCTCGAGATTTTGGGCATGCACATACTCGCACCCAGCATGAGTTTTAAGCTGCTGGGCCTGGGATTTAAACTGCGGTTGACTATGTGGGAGTCTAATGACATAACATTATTCCATCTGCTGGTCCCTAAATTATACTGTTTAAGTCACTGTTTGTGACAATTGGTTATAGCAACAATGCAAACTAACATGCCATTCTCAATAGAAATTTCATTATATTTAATTTAAATTGCTCAACTACTATCCTTAATATTACTATCTATAACTAAAATATTTTATAATATTATTTTCATCTCTTGAATGTTAATTTTCTCTGTAAAAATAAAAGACTTGCTACAAAGAAAGGGCATATTTTGCTTCAGAAATAAATTATCTAATTTCATTTTTTCATATATGGATATATAATTTTTTCCAGCATTTTAAGAGACTACCCTTTCCAAAAGGAATATTCCAGGTGCCTTTATTGCACATCAGTTGGCTTATGATCCCTCTATAGCTATACATAAAAATAAACTCAAAGTAGATTAAAGACTTAAATGTAAGATCTGAATGTATGAAACTGCTAAAAGAAAACAAGGAAAATGCTGTAGGACATTAGATTAGGCAATTATTTTTTCTTTTATTTATTCATGAGTAAGACAGAGAAAAGGAGTAGGGCAGAGACAGTATGAAATAGTACCCCAACAAATGATTCTTCTTTTTTTGTTGTTGTTTTTGTTTTTGTTTATTTTGGGGAGGTTTTTGCCTTAGGATGTGTGCGCTCACTAGAGAGAGAGACAGACATGGTAAGAGGGAAAGTGAGAAATCAACCCCTCAGGGATGAGGGATGGCCATACTATAATCCTATCTCCTCTGTTTTCCTCCTGGGATTCTAGGCATGCACACACAAACGTGCCCGGAGTGTTTTTTGTAGCCACCCAGTCTAAGAATCGAACTGTGATCAGTCATGTGGAAGTCCAGTGATGTAACCACTATGCCATCTGTTGTACCCCCAACCGATTTTATGCCATGATTCACTGCAGCCTTCAGCCAGTCCCAGATCACGGGCATGCATGTGCACAGCATAATCAGGGAGGTCCAAACTTAAACCAGGGACTTTCCCATGTGGGATTGCCTTTCAGAGTTTAACTTTTTACCTGGGGCCACCATATGGCCCCAAGCATATGTTTTTTTTTTTTTTTTTTTTTTTTTTTTTTTAACAAAACCTAAAAGCATAGGCAACAAAAGCAAAATTTTTTTAAAAAAAGTTTATATCAAAGCAAGAAGTCTTTGCATAGGAAAGGTAAGAATCACCTAAATGAACAGATAAACTACAGAATCAGAAAATATATTGCAAACTCTTTCTCTAATGAGAGATTAATATCAGACTATAGAAGGAACACAAACAAGTGAGCAACATAACAACAAATAATCTAATTTGAAAATGGGTAATTCATCCGAATAGACATTTCTGAAAAGAAGATATACACATTGTCAACAAACATATGACTAAAATGCTCAATATCACTAATCATTAGGGAAATGCAAATTAAAAGCAATATGAGGTATCACCTCACCCCAGTTAGAATGGCTGTTATCAAAAAGACAAAACATAAACATTGAAAAAGATGCAGAGAAAAGGGAATTTTCTACACTGCTGATGGGAAGGTCAGTTAGCATAGCCCTTTTGGAAAACAATATAGAGATTTTTTTCAGAAAAACTAAAAATAAAACTATCTTGCCATTCAGTAATCCCACTACTGGGCATATATCCAAAGGAAAAGAAATCAATATATCAAAGTATATCTGCACCTTCATGTTCACTGCAGCACTATTCAAAATAGCCAAAATACAGAATCAACCTAAGTGTCCATCAGAGAATGAATGGGTAAAGAAAATTTAGTATATGTACAGTAAGGAATATTATTTAACCATAAAAAATGAAATTCTGACATTTACAGAAACAAAGATGAACCTAGAGAATATTCTGGTAAGGGAAATAAGCCAGCTACAGAAAGACAAATATGATATATTCGTGCTCACTCATGGAAGTTAAAAAAGTTTGATGTAATAAAGGCAGAGTAGACTAGTGCTTGCCAGACACTGGGGAAGGTAGTAGGAAGGGGGAAACAGAAAGATACTGGTTAATAAATACAAATAATATCTCTGTAAATGAAAGTTATATCCCAGCACAGTGATGATAGTTAGCAATAACTTAATGAACACTTCAAGTTAGCTAGAAAAAAGTATATGGGGGCTGGCAGATGATGTGGTGGCTAAGGGCACTGCACTCCCACATGGCCGACTACAGTTTGAGTCCCAGATCTGGCAGCTTTGCTTTCTTACTTTTCCTCTCTGTCTCTCTTTCTCTCTCACTCTGTCCCTCTCTGGTCAAATTTAAATAAATAAATAAATAAATAAACAAATGAATAAATAAAGTTGAATAAAATAACTTTAAAGGAAAAAAAGAGTATATGGCATGTTCCCTACATGAAATAATAATAAATGTTTGAAGTGATAGATATGCTAATTAATTTGATCAATATACATTACATTCATGTATTAAAAAAAATCACTGTACCCTATAAATATGTACAATTATTATGCGTCAATTAAAAATAACTTTTAAGAATCCAGCAGATAGCATAATTGTTACATTGCTGGACTCCCACATAGTTGACTGCAGTTCAAGTCCCAGACCCAGCAGCTTAAAATTCATGCATGTGCACCCAAAATCCCTAGAAGAGAATGGAGGAGAAGGGATTGCAGCATGGCCATCCCTCTGAGGGGTGATTTCTTGCTTTCTGTCTCTCTCTCTCTATCTGTCTTTCTGGTAAGCACACGTGCTCCATAGCAAAAATCTCTCTCAAAAAAAAAGGAAACAAGCAGTTAGCATAATGACTATGTCACTAGACTCCCACGGAGTCGACCGTGGTTCTCGTCCCGGACCCAGTGGCTTAAAACTCACGCCGGGCATGTGTGCGTGCGTGTCCAAGATTCCGAGAGGAGAATGGAGGAGAAGGGATTGCGGTGTGACCTTCCCCCCGGGGGGGGGGTGATTTCTCGCTTTCTGTCTCTATGTCTCTCTCGACAGTCTGGCAAGCACACGCGCCCTATAGCGAAAACCTCTCCAAAAAAGAAAAAAAAATACTTAAAGAGACCAGCAGATGGCGAAATGGCTAAGTCACTGGACTCCTATGTAGTCCACCACAGTTTGAGTCCCAGACTGGGTGGCTTAAACTCACGCTGGTTACATGTGCGTGCATGCCCAAGATCCCGAGAGGAGAATGGAGGAGAAAGTATTACGGTGTGGCCATCCCCTTTAGGGGGTGATTTCTCACTTTCTATCTCTGTCTCTCTCTGTCTCCCTGGTGAGCACACACACCCTATAGCAAAAACCTGTCCAAAAATAAATAAATAAATAAAAACTTAAAAAGTGAAACATGAAAACCTACAGTCACTCAGAGGGAAGTGTTTTCTTGGTTAGTAAGTATTAGAGCTAAAATTACTGCTGATCATATTGCTATACCTAACTCTCTGCATAATATACTAATGAATCTTGTATGTAAAGATTTTAAATTTGGGGGCCAGCTAGGTGGAGTTGTTGTTAAGGCAGTTGGATCTCACATGACAGATCATGTGGTTCAAGCCCTGGACTCAACTACCTGTGAAACACTCTAGGCACACGTGCATGTGTGTCCAGGATTCCAAGAGGAGAATGGAGAAGAGGATTGCAGCATGGTTGTCCCCATTGAAGGATGCTTTCTCACTTTCACTTTCTTTCTCTTCAGTGAGCTTATGTGTGCTATAGCAAATTTCTTTTAAAATAGAAAAATGTTGAGTTTTCTAGGTAAGAAACTCCTGTTACATATTTCTAAATTATGTGGTGCTTATTATGCTCATTACTGCCTTGCCCCCTGTCATATCCCCATCCTCAGGATCTTCCATGGGATAGTGTATATCCTCATTAAAACACTGTCTGATAGACTGAGTCAAAAGACAGAGCTTGTAGTCTGTCAAACAGTACATATGTGGACTTGAGATATTAAATTGATTTTTTTCAGCCACTTTATTGATATAGAAAATTTCAGGGATTTGAAATATTGAACATATTGATTCTTAATTTCACTTCATGTGTACATGTTATATATTTACTACATAATTAAATATTTATACATTTCATATGTAACTACAAAAGATATTTTAGAAAACATCTTATAAATTTAAGTATTTGAAAATTCAGAAATTTTAGGGCCTGACTTTTTGTATTTTCTAAATTAAAAGGTATTTAAGTTTGCTATTAAGAATACCTACTCAGGCTAGTCAGATGGTATGTCTGTTAAGGCAGCTGGATCCCACATGGCTGAATGTATGGTTCCTGAATCCAGTGGTGTAGAAAATACAACAGGAGCATGTGCACGCATGCCCCCAAATTCTGAGAGTAGAATGGAGAAGAGATTGCCAGATGGCTATTGGGGGTTGATTTCTCGCTTTCTCTCTGTCTGTATGTCTCTCTCTAGCAAGCACAAATGCCTCATAGAAAACCTAAAAAAAAAGAAAAGAGAAGAAAAATTACTAAATATAGAAAATGAAAGTATTTCGGGGCCAGCAAGTAGCATAGTGGTTAAGGCGCTAGTCTCCCGTGTGATTGAATGCAGTTCAGGTCCCAGACCCAGCAGCTTGAAGCACACGAGGTGCATGTGCATGCATGCCCAAAATCTCGAGAGTGGAGTAGAGAAGAAGGGACTGTAGTGTGGCCATGCCCCGTGGGGAGTGATTTCTCACTTTCTCTCTCTCTGTCTCTCTCTCTCTCCCCCTCTTTGTCCAGTGAGTTCATGCTCCCTATAGCAGAAATTTCTCTAAAAAAAAGAGAGAGAGAAAAAGAAAGTGGATGTATTTCTCATGCCCCATTCTACTTTTGAGAGATTAATACCAGTAATCGTTGTTCGTTATACAATGTGTGAGCTATCTCTTTAAATAAATTATTTATACAAAAATACTATAAAAGAAACCAAGACAATTTTCTTTCCTAGTAATTTTGAAGTTTTAAAAACATATTGATCATTTAGCTCAGATTTTTATTTTCCTGGTTTTTAATATGTGTTTGTTAAAGTCACGTATTTACTTTTTGTCAGAAACTACGTCTTCACAGGTTTTTGCCTGCTGCACTTCAATTTCTTTGATTTTATCTTGTATTTAACCCTTATACAAACACAGAAATAATGTATTCATAAATATACATATTAGAAATATTTAAAACTTATATTTTTCTTTGCTTCTTTCTTTGTTTCTAATATGAATTAGAAACATGGCTCTAAATAATTGAAAATCACATGTATATGTTTGAAAAATTTCAAAGCAAAACAAATTTTAGAATTTGTGACATGAGATAAAATACCCTCTGAAAAGCAAAATAATAATAACAATATCAATTGTTCCATATTATTCTATTAATAGCTTAATTGTATAATATTTCTGCCTAGGTATCTGGCCTTTTTTAAGAAACATTCTGAACTTTCTCCTTCTTGAAGTCTTCATCTACCTCCAAAGTTGTATTACTCCCTCCTGCTTTGAATCATCTTTTGTTATACAAAAAGAAGTTAAAACTTTAATAAACTTGAAATGTGAGCCATTAATGTAATAGTGAGTGATGTTTCAGTTTGCAATGGAGAATATTACTGCAACTTCTCTTCATTGCACTATACTTTTTTAGACTGTATTTTATGTTAAATTATACATTTTTCAGTTAGACCTTTCACCTTTGTCATCAAAGTTCTCAATTCATAAATGTCCCCAGAACATAATTGTAAACATTTAAAGAAATTCCTGTAATTTTTCAAAATTACTGTAAAATATATGCTAGTAAGTTCTTTGTCTTTTTGTTTAATTTAATTTACATATAAAATCACTTATAAGCAATGTTCTTATGGTGCTTTGATTTAAAAATCTCTATTTTGGATATTTCTTTGAATTTTCACTGTTTTAAACTGCTTGTCAATTCTCCCAATACTTGTCATTGTCAGGGTCTTACTCATCATGGAAAAATCAGCTCACAGACAATGAGTAAATGACTATACTAAGACATTATTAATTACTGAAATGCTTTTGTCCTAAATAATAAAATATGTCTTCCAAAATACTGAAATTTTATTCATATTACCTTTATTTGATGTGATGTTGCCAGTGCTCAAAATACAATCTGATTGACATTATTCAATAAAAATATAGAGACTTTTTCAATACTTAAAAAAAAGTCTTACAATGAGAAAACAAGTATAAATTCAAAATTATTTCTGGGCAAGTAAACTTCCATTAATTATGATAGTCATCTGATAGAATATATATGTAGTTATTTTAGTATTATGGAAAGATAAATAACTAATATAGATCACATAAATTAGTGTATACTAATAGTCAATACTCAATAAATAAGATTTAGCAGTTATGATTATTAAGAGTTTTGTTGCTATTCAGAGTATTTTATCTAATGTCATAAGTTCTATAATTTGAGTTGTTTTGAAATTGTTCTATTTTCATATGAGGGTTAACTATAAGAAGCAATAAACACTGAAGTGTAAGAGGCAAAAACATTAAAAAGATGTATGGTCTGATGAGAAGTAAATATGTGACTTTTGGGGACCAGCAGGTGGTGTGGTGGTTAAGGTGCTGGCCACTCCCATATGGCTGACCACGGTTCAGGTCCTGCTTCTCACTTTCCCTCTCTCCCTCTCTCTGTGTGCTCGGCTCGAGTTCTGAACCTGGCAGCTTGCTTCCTTCCTCACTTTCTCTTTCGCTCTGTCTCTCTCTGTTCAAATTAAAAAATAATAACAAATGTAATTAAATAAATAAATAAATAAATATTTTTTTAAAAAAGGTAAATGTGTGCCTTTAATAAATATTTCTTAAAAATGTAAAAAAATCCAAGAACTTAATAACTGTGGCTCTCCCAATATACCAGTCAGTGATCTTTGAGAAATAGAGACCAAGATAAGACTACACATGAAAATGATAAATTGAGGGACTCATCCACATATTACAAAGAAGGAAGTGACAGAAATAAGGAGGGAAAGTGTTCAACTGTGACGATGGTGATTATGATGAGGAGGATGATGGTATGATCTCTTTGAAAAGAGAGAGGGAAGGAATAGATAGGAAATGCCTCAGACCACAGCACAGTGCTGAGAAAGCCTGAGACAGATGTGGACTCAGCAAAGTCTCCGTAGTGTAGGAGCTCTAGACCAAGCTGGAATGGCTCAGATCTAGTTAATGCTACTATGCTCTGTTCTTGGGTGGGTATAGCATGAGGTGATTGTGGCTTCAGTTAACCACCTCACCTTTCATCAAAAGTGAGTCTACTGAAAGCTGTCACCCAACTATGCTCCCTGCAGAAGGTTCTTTTGAAGACAGTTCTGAGCAGGAAAACTGAATGGTCACCTTAGTTTAAGAGAATCCTTTCAGAAATAGTGATATTTCATTTAACAATGAAGATACATTCTAAAACATGTGTTGTTAGGTGATTTTGTCTTTGTGTGAACATCACAGAGTGCATTTACCCAAACCTAGGTGGTATAGTCTACTACATATCTAGGCTACATGGTATAACCTTCTAGTCTTTATGGGACCACTGTCATATATGAGGTCAATGGTTGAAAAAAGCATGGTTATGTGGGGCATGACTATATGTTGTCTAGCAGCATCCTATTGACACAGCAGTGGCAAAGAACATTTTAATTTTGCCAATATCTACAATTATTTTCTACCTAGGTATCTAGTTTTTCTTTAAGAAATATTCTAAGCTTTAACCTTCTTCAAATCTTCATCTATACCTAGAGGTGCATCACTCTCTTCTACTTAAATCAGCTTTTGTTATACAAAGTTACAAATTAGAAGCCAAGTCATAATTTTAATAAAAATTCAAATGTAAAACATTAATGTACTAACGAATGATGTTTTGCTAAAACCCAATCACAGTTTTCAATGGAGAGGGTATCACTGCAAATTTCATTCATTGCACTGTACTATTTTACTCCGTATCCAAAGCTGTTTTAATTCCCCTCAACATTTTTTCTCTATTTGATTATTTGCATAGTATTCAGTTGTTGTTTGGTCTTCCTTCATATCTACAACCCATCTCATGTCTTTACTCAGGAGCCTCTGATCATTAATACTAATAATTCCAAATCTGATTAAAAATTAAAATGTTAATGTAAACTCTATAATCATTATAAGGTCATTAACTGAATGATACAGAACATGTTTATATATTTGAATATTACCGTGAACATTAACTGAATAATTATAAATATATAAATAAATGCATATATCTCTTTATCTAATCATGATTTAAAGACACCATGACCATACCCATTTCCCTCATTTTTTAATTTCTTTTAACTCAAGTAGCTCCATTTGATTTTCATAATTTTTGCCTACTGAGTTGAGATAACTTGTGCATTATGACTTTTTCTGAAGTATTACAAAACTTATATATTGAAATGTTCCTAATGCCTAGAAGTTAGAAAACTCTAAGGTTTATCCTGATTTTGCAATGAATTTGGGTTACATTATTATGTTTGAGATATTTAGAGATTATAACAATTTAGCGCTAAAAGAACTTAAGTGATCTACTGCCATTTCATTCTGCAAATGCAAAAAGGTACAATTATTTGCTTTTTATTTCCCCAACTTGAATATGCTGTATATTAGTCCCATTAAAGATAATATCATGCACATAATTATCAACAGATAATTTTGCATTTTGTGTTACTTAAATGTTTTGCTTCTCTCTTTTACCCCTTGATTCCCTTCTTTTCACCCTCTCCCATTTCCCACCCTCCACCCACACAGTCTCTAGTATCTGCAAGTGTTGTCCATTCTTTTTTTTTGGAGAGGTTTTTGCTATATGGCGTGTGTGCTCGCCAGACAGACAGAGAGAGACAGAGAGACAGAAAGCGAGAAATCACCACCCAGGGGGGATGTCCACACTGCAATCCCTTCTCCTCCATTCTCTTCTTGGGATCCTGGGCACGCACGCACACGTGCCCAGTTTGAGTTTTAAGCTACCAGGTCCAGTACGCCAACCGCGGTCGACTACATGGGAGTCCAGTGACATAGCCATTACGCTAACTGCTGGTCCCCTGTCCATTCTTTTAAACGATCTTTCAATTTCTCTCATAGATTGTAGACATTCAGTATATTAAGTGGGGATATACAATGTTTATCTTTCATACTATGGCTTGTTTCACTTAGCAATAAATCTTCTCTATTCAACTACTTTCTATCAAATGCCAGGGTCTCATTGTTCTTTATGGCTGAGTATGCCATAGTGCATATGTGCCACACGTTTTTCAGTCCATTCATCTGTCCATGGACTTTTGGGTTGTTTTCATGTCTTAGCAATTGTGAATAATGCCACAATAAACATGGGTGTTCAAGTACTTTTCTGACTAAGTGTATTCCTATCCTTTGGGAAGGTAATCAAGAGTGGAATTGCTGGATCAAATGGTACCTGATTTGTAGGACTTTAAGGAACTTCCAAAGTGTTCTCCACAGTGGCTATTTTAATTTACATTTCTACCAATAGTGTAGGAGAGTTTTCTTTTCATCACAACCTCTTAAGCACTTATCACTTTTTATTTCTTTTATTTTTTTAATCTTAGCCATTCTGACTCAGGTTAGGAAGACTCATATTGTAGTTTTGATTAGCATTTTCCTTCCAATAAAAGATGAGAATAGTTTCATATGGTTTTTGACTGTTCATATGTCTTCCTTAGAGAGTTATCTGTTCAACTCATTTGTCCACCTTTTAATTGTATTAATCTATTTTTTTTTCTTCATGTAAGCTGCTTGAGTTCTATATATATAGTCTGCTTATCAGTCCCTTATCTAAGGCATAGTTTGCAAATATGTACTCCTATTCAAAGAATTGCCAATTAACTGCAACTCTTGTTTCTTTTGCTGAGTAGTAGGTTTTTAACCTGATGTAGTCCCACTTTTCTATTTTCTATTGCTTGTGCTTTAGAAGACTTATTTAAGAAGTCTCTGCCTGCTCCAGTGCCTCCAAGAGTTTCCCCTATATTATCCACCAGTAGTTTTATAATTTGAGGCCTTAGGTTTAGCTCTTTGATACATTTTGTGTTGATTTTTGTTAATGGTGAGAGATAGGGCTTAAGTTTTCTTTCTGTAGATGAATACTCAGTTTTTTCAGCAATGATTTGCTTTTGATGGATCAGATTTTTAGCTGTTTGAAAAGGAGAAGAAAATGGTAATGTCTTTTATGAATCTTTTCTTACATTGTGAGCCATAAGGTGCAAGCAAATAATGCAAGGGAACTGAAGAACGTTTTATATGACCCAAGAAATTTTTCAACTCTATAAAGACCTCTTATGTCAAAAATGTGATACCATTTGAGTTAAGTTGTCTACATTTTACTAGGGCTTCCAAGGTGCTGAAAACTGCTGAGGTAAAACATGCCATTTAGATTCAAAACTCATCCTTACATATTGTATTTTACCCCAGGTATTAAGATCATAATTACTTCCTCTGAAAGAACTGGCATGCAATTTTTCGATTGATTTTTATTATATATCTTTTTGGTAGAGGTGGTAGGAAAACCCTATGATCAGGTTAAGGTACTCAAAAGCTAGACTATAAATAAATAAATTATTGAAAAAATAAATTAAAAAGGAAGATACCAGGTCAGCTCCATGGTGCAGAAGTAATGCACTGATGAACAGAGGCCAGATTTCACATGGCAATTGCCTTTCAAAGCCCCAGCCTGGTCAGTCTGAACTATGCAGGGCACATGTGTGCGTAATGGGCTGAAAGACTGGAGAAGGAATGCAGTGTGACCAGAGCCTATGGAAGCTTCTTCTGTCTCTCGATCATTTTCTATTATGACTAAAATACTAAAAAGGGAGCTAGCAACTCCTATTTGGCCTGCCAAACTCCAAATATGTATTTTTATAAAACAATATCCAGTTTGTTGCTTAACTAATGTGTTCATCAGGCTGCTTTTTAATATCAAAGAATTAGATCTAAAAAAACTGAACAGAAAATAATAAAAGCAAAGTTATATTTTATCCACACATATCATGTTAACCTTGTTTCCAAAAAATGTCATGAGGCTCAGAAAGTTTTATTGTACCAGTCATATTTGTTATGCAATAAGAAGCAAGAATATTTAATTTTCTCCTCCTTTCTGTTTTTCCTATAACAAGGTCAACTGTAGAAGAATAGCATGTTGCTAGTGTGCCTGCCAAGTTTTAATTGAAACATTGTGATAAATTTCACTGCCAGGTCAGATGTTATTTTCTGGTTAAGGAGGGTCAAGTTGGTCTTTTAAACAACCACTTCTGATTTTTATAGTGTCCAGTGATTTGCTTCTGGAAGTTGATTTACTACAGATCTGACCTCTGTCCTCTCAGTTGACCTTTGCCAGCATTGTCAACTCTTCAGTTCACCTATAGCCACTGGTAGAAAAAAGTATTTTATTAAACTTGGCTTCTTATTTTATTAGTGTGAAAATAGGCCTTTCCTAATCGATAGGACAGGAAGCATTCACTTTATTGCTTTAGACTAGTGACTAAAGGTCATTTAACACAAGCAGAATGAACCATATAACAAAAACAGCAGTAAACATTTGGTCAGTCAGCATAAATAACTTGGTTAACATTTTTTAGAAAGTCTGTCCTGAGTATATCCTGAGTATATACATTAGGTTAACAAAAATAAAAATTGTTAGGATTTATAGCAAGGGAACCAGCAGTTGGTATAATGGCTATGTCACTGGACTGCAATGTAGTCAACCGCAGTTTGAGTCCTAGACCTGGTGGCTTCAACTCATGCCGGGCGCATGTGCATACATGCCCAAGATCCCAAGAGGAGAATGGAGGAGAAGGGATTGCAGCATGGTCGTCTGTCCTGGGGGTAATTTCTCACTTTCTATCTCTCTGTCTCTCTCTGTCTTTCTGGTGAGCACATGCACCCTATAGCATAAATCTCTCAAAAAAAAAAAAAAGATTTACAGCAGCTATATTTTGACTGATAACCCATACACATGGTTAGTTTTAAGTTACATTTTTGGTTTGATTTTTGCATATGTGTATCCAAGGTTCTGCTGAAGATTAAAGTAATACCATGTTTATAAAACATATAGCTTTTATTCCACAAGTTCAAAGTGCTTTATTATTATAAATATTATAAAATGTCCTTACATGGAACCAGTGGGTGGTGTGGTGGTTAAGGCGCTGGACACTCCGACATGGCCGACCACGGTTCAAGTCCTGGACCTGGTGGCTTGTTTTCTCATTCCCCCCCACTCTCTGGGCAAATTAAAATAAATGGATGAATAAATAAAAGTAAATAAACAATTATTTTTTAAAAATGTCCTTACAGAGTGAATTTTGGAGAATGCTAATAAACAGCATAGTGAGAGAAACAAAGAGGACAATAGCAATAACTTCATTTGAGTAATGAAGATATGGTGGGGGTGAAATTAGGAAGCAAGGAAGATGTGGTCATAATCTTCATTTTATTTATCATGTTTCAAGGTCGATGTCTTGGCAGCAAGCACTTGGAATCATCTATGTCAATGGTGTAGATTGGCTTTGCAAAGCCTACAATATGACAGTGCTTTGTTTCAAACATATGTCTTAAGTATCTTTCACCTTATTAACTTTTCAAATTTTTCATTAACCCTTGAAACTTAATTTATATTGCTTGAAAAATAGCTTTACTTTTACATCTTTTTTTTAGTGTTTTGTTTTGTTTTGTTTTCCTATAGAGCGTGTGTGTTTGCCATGGGCAAAGAGAGAGACAGAGAGTAAAAGTGAGAAATCACCCCTCAGGATGATGGCCATAGCACAAACCCTTCTCCTCCATTTTTCTCTCAGGATTTTGTGCTTTGGGTGTTGTGCGCCCTTGCATCTGGCACCATTTTCAAGCTGCTGGGCTTGGGACTTGAATCATGGTTGACCACTTAAGAATTCAGAGCCTTAACCACTGTACCACTTCTGCCCCCTTACTTTTACAATTTGAAGACAATTTATGTAAGCTTTTTGTGTAACCTATAAAGGTGAATGTTGATATAATAACCATTTTTAATTTACATTTACTGTGTCTTATCTATATTATGTAGCATATTTTATAGAAGTACCATGGATATGTGTGACCTATAGCAAAACCTTTCTATAATAAAGGTTTTACTCTACCTAAAAACAATAAAAGGATGATTCAAACTACATACACAAACCCTTTTTGAATAGTGGAGAGGAGTTAGTGGTAAGAAACTTAAAGTTATGATTATTCTTGAACAGGACATTGGCATTACTTCAGAATATATATCATTTAGAATTTGAAGTCCAGGAATGATTACTTTAGAGTTTAGAATTACCTGAAGTATATAGACGTATAAAGCATGATATGGGTGTTGTTATTTTTATTACTTCTTGGTGGATTTTATTCAGGACTGTTACTCACTGAGATGACTTCAATGCTGTTTTCCTTCCCCTAGAATTGCAGCGTGTGCACTTCAATGCTCTTGTTATTTATGTAAATGATTGGTGGTCATAAAAGCTGTGAAAAGTTTACTATTCACTGTATTATAGTAGTGAATAGAATGCTGTGTCAGACTAATCTTTTTTCATGAAAGGTAAGCAAGAAATTTGTCTGTATAACAAAGGAGGTAGATTTTACAACTAGAGGTCTATAGCTCTTCCAAAAGAATCCATTTTTGAGGCTTCGAATATGTAATTTCAGTTTGATTATTTTCCATACATTCATATAAAATTAATCAAATAGATTCTGTTTAATATGACAGAACACATAATTAACATTAACGAATTTTTCATTTTTTTCCCTACTTAAGTATGATGTCATCACATCTCTGGAATATGTGAAAAGAGATGGTGAAAAGGATGGCCTTGGGTATGCTTTCGTTTTTACTGTGGGCTGCGTCAGAGGCTGGAGGAGCAGGAGTTAGGAACTAATGTCCTGAGAATCTTTATGGGACTTGGGGCATGAGGGGTGTTTGCCCCAGGTGACAAAATGTGACAGAGAATTACTGAGGTATCCCTTCCCTCCATATCTGCTGAGAACCCACTTTAAGAACAGGAAACTTTAGAAACCTTGAATGACAGGCACTTGGGATCTTATGATAACAGCGACGACAGAGAAGCCCATTTCAAGTAGCTTTTCTCCTACCTTAGGTAATACAGAGGGAACCAAAGAAGGAAGGAAACACGGAGACTCTCATGTGGTAATCTTTTGGAGAGATATTTCACTATAGGGCGAGTGCGCTCGCCAGACAGACAGAGAGAGACAAAGAGACAGAAAGCAAGAAATCACCCCCCAGGAGGGATGGTCACACCTCAATCCCTTCTCCTCCATTCTCCTCTCGGGATCTTGGGCATGCACGCACATGCGCCCGGCATGAGTTTTAAGCCACCGGGTCCGGGACGTGAACTGCGGTCGACTACGTGGGAGTCCAGCGACATAGTCATTACACTAACTGCTGGTTCCCTCATGTGGTAATCTTGGTGGTTGTACTAGTGACTGCCTTGTAAATGAACACATAGGTATACTTTAAATATGGACAAGCATGGGGCAAATTCAGGGCATACAGGTAAAAGTCATCTGTAGATAGCGATTATTAATAACCAAATTTAGTATCACAGGGAAGTAATGTCTCAAAATCAAAGGATAGTAAGATCTTCCATTAGCAGGAATCAAAGGAAATCATTAACACAGGGTTAAACATGTGCCAAGCACTATTACAAGGGACATAAGTGGCGTGGTTCATTTAGTTGAGATGATGCTATAAAGTTCTTGGTTATAACAATTATTCCCATTTTGTTGATGAGGACAACTAAATACAAAATGATAATGAAGTAAGTTGTAGAGTTGTGACTTTGACTTAGTTCATCACAGCAGAAGAAAAATAGGGACAATTTAATATGCATTTTTTAAAAGTCTAGTAGAACTATTAAAAAATGTGCATACCATATGGTAATGTTGAATAGTGAAGAAGATGAATACAGAGATATCCTTGATTTGATTAGTGTACGTTATGTGCATGCTTTTGAAGAGCATTCTGTTTCCCATAAAGACATACATCAATTATATGTACAGCAGAAATCATAATTAAATTTTTTAAATAAAAAATAAAACGATAGTCAAGGTTTTAAAGTGGTTAGCCCCATATACCTCATTTCTTTAGGTCAAGAACATGAGCTAAGAAGTGTAAGTCAGGGCCAGACAGTAGCAAAGTGGTAACACAACTGGACCTACATGAGAAGGTACAAGGTTCATAACTCAGGGCTTCCCTGTGCATGCCGAGTATGTATGGGATTTGTGCCTGTGACCCAGACTAGCCAAGGCTGGGGATGGATTGCATGAAGACATCCTTTTAGGGGTACTCTGGCTCTTTCTTTCTCATTCTATCCCTCTATGTCATGAAAGAAGTAAGTAAAATTAAAAAAAAAAAAAGTGAAGTCACTTCCTAAGGTATACAAAACCAGCAAGTCACAAGCTTAAATTAGAATTGAGGTTATTCTGACGTCGAACTTCAGTGCTTTTAACTATCTCATTATCTTATAAAGCATGTGAAGACTGTATAAGGTGGTGAAGATTCAGACACAGAGCTTTTTAGTACTCCTGCCTTAGCTGACTGGATTCCTGCTCATGAAAACCATCACTGACTTGCCTTACTACACTTCCCAAATGGGCTATGATTTGGTCCACTCTGTGCTTCTCAGTTGTTTTAAATAGATAATTGCCTCAAACGCAAGTAATTTATTCCAAATGGCTTTTGTCATCATTACTTATGGAAAGTCTGCTATGGATTGGGCACTATGCTAAGTGCGTCTGTATACTGTATCTTTCAGTCTTCACAACAATGTTGATAGGGATACATTATTAACTTGATTTTACAGGTGAAAAACCTGAGTTGGAGAAGTCTAACTCATCTAAGGTTACCCAGTTGCAAAACACAAATCGAGTATATTTGACGATGCCATTAATTCTATATTACCATCCTCAGGACACTCAAACTCATTCAGCTGACTCTGGATCCTACAATTATATGGACATAGGGCGTCTTTGGAAGAATTTTTCTGTCATTGACTTTATCATATCTATCAACCACCCCATTTACTTATTTGGGGGGAATTCTCACATGTAATCAATAAAAACAGGAATGAACAAAAAATAGAAATGAAAAATATGAAAACAATATAGCATATATACACCTACATAATATATATATACATATATATATTATACATTCATACTGTATATATGAATACACCCACACACATACTCACACATATTCTTGTCAAAACATTTATTTTATTTTTTTATACCCCAGTATAGCTCCCAATGATTATTTTGTGAAATACTTCTCATGCTTTAGTTCCTTTATATTCATTTATTAAAGGACCAGTAATTTCAATATGCTTCCATATTTTTCACCTGCTTTGTGTACTTTGGCTTTTGGCTTATAAATTAATAAGCTAGTATTTGAGAGCATGTCTTTTTTTCTATTTGATAGCAGATGCCACCTGTTTCCAGAAGACAAGTTGTTTGTTGTTATTGGGACACAATACAGAGCATAGAGAGTAGACACACAGTTGTTGGAGTATAATTACTTGAGCTCTTTATGGAGGTGGATCATCTCACAGTACAATGCTGAACAGGACAAAGTAAGGCCAACTGTCCTTTACAGCATCAGCTGCCACACTGAGTTTGGTGTTTTGCCACCGACACCAAGTCTTTTTGTTTGTCAGGTAATTAACAGTAATGATGTCTTGCAGCTTGGCTTTGTTTCAGAACCAAGGCTTCTTCTTTGTAGATTTGGGTGGACTCCTAGGCTCAGGCCCATGGCCTGACTGTCCATAAGCACCAGCAGGCAATTCTAGGCTTAATTTCCTCTCCTTTTTGTTCTTTACATTGGGCAATAAACATCCAGTCTAAAGGCAATTTATAGGAACGAGGGGAGAGAAAAGGAGGGGTTGTCTCCTCTCAGAGCAATACATCCATCAAATAAACTAACTTAAAAATGTTTTGACCTTGAGTTCTTAAACATTATTGTAATTCCCCATCTTATAAGGAAAAGCATTTTAAAGAAAGTTATTCAAATAAAACACAACCTTACAGATAGGCAGTCTGTTTATGAAATATGAGGGAATTCAATTACCCATGAATGGATGAATGGCTTTTTTTCCCTTTCTTTGTCTGGTCATCATTGTTACTGTGGATTTCTTTAACAAAAGATATCAAAATAAACAGAAATGTCTTCTATGAACTGTGAGCCTGCAGTTAAGTGGCATATGTATGGGAGTGTGCTTCTCAGAGGTGTATTTAGTATAGGTATGATTTTTTTAATGGTACATATTGAATTTTTAGCAAAGTCACACTAAAAAGAAGAAATTACTACATAAGAAAGAGCAAAGCTCTAGAAAATTACCACAGATAGCTTTTTGGTTTTAATTTTTTTGTCTGACAAAAAAGCAGAAACTCTTATTTCATTATTTCAATAGAAGTTTTTAATACAATTTGAGATCATTTTAGTTTTTTTTCTGTTGATTACATATATATTCATATGGAAGCCATCTGCTTTTAGTATTTGTAATTTTTAAATTCCATTGATTAATTGACTACTTGGTTGACTTATAAATATGCTAGTATGAAAGCCATATTTTAAAATAAACCTTGGTATGCAACATTTAATATAAATTTTTAGTGCTTGTTATTGATATGGAGTAATTTAAATGCCAAAATTCTACAGTTGTAGAAGTAATTTTATTAATTTTAAGCTGTAATATTATAATTCACATTAGTTTTGCAAAATAGTCTTGTAAATAAATGACCTATCATTTAAAAATATTTCCTGCTCCACTTTTAATTATTCTACATGGTGCTCCGTATTTGGGCTAACTTAAAAATACTGCAAATACTAGATTAAGTGGTTCAAATAGTGAAACAATTTCCTATCATATTTAACAAATTAATGCAAAACTTGTATGGAATGTTTAATAAAGAAATGGAATATGCATAAGAATGTGATTTGTTTGTTTTTTTCTTGTTTGTTTTCTAAAGAAGTTTTGTACCAGATATAATCAACCTTCTGAAATTTCTCCAGCATACTTGGCTGGAAATGTTCCCACTTGTTACAAATGTTCCTCAGATTTTCATAGACAGAATATGTTTTATAAAAATGATGTATGGGATTATTTTCAATCTGAAAGCAAGGAATCACTGTTTTTGGGGGGCATACAAGCAGTGTTTTCCACATTCAACTACATTTTAGAAAATAATTTCCACATGTTCCATCTAATTCATTCCATGTTCTATGTATGGATAGAAAAGCAATATTTTAAATGTAGCTAACTTAATCAATACAAAATATTGGAAATATTATAAGACTTTCACTGCATTTATTATTTGCAAGGCTAGAGAAAGGCAATCATGAACATTTCAAAGTGTTCATATTACTATTTTTCTAAAATCATTTGTTACTGAGTTAGTATGTTTAAAATTTATTCTACTGAAAAAAGAAACTAATAGATTGTTCAAGTTGGGTGATATGTTTACAGTGCTAGTTGATATAATTTATATAGTTTATGGTACCATTTTGAGAAACCCTATGAAAGTGAAATGATACTGACAAACTATCAGAATTGACCTGCAAACTGGGTTCTCTCTCTTTTAATATAAGATTTTCTATAGGAATTGAACTGTAAACTTAAATATGTAAGTTCTCTCTCTTTTAATATAAGATTTTCTATAACTTTGAGATTCATAAAAGAGCCAAGAAGCTCTTCCCACTATTTTGTTTTCATGGATTGTCATACATGTATTAAACATACATGGCTTAGACTAACTTGGCACTTAACAAGTCATAGCAACTTTATTATTATTCATATCACAATGATTATTATTTATGATTAGTTTGTGTAAATAGAAACACTACAATAATTACTTCTGAAACTATGTTTTCAGCTGCAAAAAAAATAGCTTTATTACATCTAAGAAGAATGGTTGTGACTATTTTCTCTTGGCAAATAACCTCATCTCTGAGGGTCTGGATGAAAGCAGGAAAGAGAAAAATGTAACTGCTCTAGTACGGGACCTTTCGTTTTCCTTCCAATTGTCATACTTAGAGTAAAGTTCATTTTCTACACTCTAAACCTCAAAACAATCTCATGTCAGTAGTGGTAAAATATGAATTTTTTTTAAACTGAAACTTATAATATACTGTACAAATTCAATAATGAGGTTTCTAAAATCACTTCGACCTCAAGTTGTCTTTCCGCAAAAAATAAATGTCTTGCCAATCAAATGTGTAGTAAAACAGAATAGGAGTCAAGTTAGCTGCTGTTTCTATGTTTAACTCAGTTCTGTGGGATGAGACTACAAATAGACCTAGTGACTTCATTTGAACCTCTATGTACACATGTTTATTAATTTGAATAGTTAAAAGTAGGTCCATACCCACCAAAATCATAGTCACATTACTATTTTAGTATTATTTTTTTAAATTGGATTGCATTTTAAATTTGAATAGGCATCTAGAAAATTCACATTGATCAAGTTTTTAGGTGAAGGTGAAATTACTAACTTGGGCACAGAATACAAATTTCTGATAATGAGCAAACAACCAGAAAATTTAAACATTTCTTTTGTTGTGGGGAGGAGTTTTATTTTTGTTTTTTGGGGGGTTGATTTGTTTTTTGTTTCTGTTCTGT
The DNA here is from genome assembly GCF_000334495.1 of Tupaia belangeri chinensis. Taxonomy (NCBI): domain Eukaryota; kingdom Metazoa; phylum Chordata; class Mammalia; order Scandentia; family Tupaiidae; genus Tupaia; species Tupaia belangeri. The sequence continues at coordinate 6,064,816 of NW_006159731.1, forward strand.
TTTGTTTTTGTGTGTCTTTTGTTGTTGTTGTTGTTTTTTATTTCACCACCAAATTGCTTTTACATTTTCTTCACAAATCACAGAAGGGAAAGGAAGTAATAATAATGATGATGATGTTCCATTTTGACCATCTTATTATTTTCCTCTTATTCATCTGGGAGCTACAATGCAGTCTTCACCATCTCATAAATACTTATTTAGCAAAAGGAAACAGAATATATTTTCTCTCAGACTCTCTGCATTGATATATTGAAATAGCAGGGAAGGGGGAAAAAAGCCCATAATGCTTCATTAGTTAATTGTGCAGAGTACAGCTCTTCAGGGGTAAACAAGTGAAGGACATTTGCTGAATGGCCCGTCCTCGTCATGCATATTATGGCCTAATGATGCTAGTAATGGTAGGAGGCTCCTGGAGAGTCATCTGTCAAATTAGCACATTGAATTATTTATTGCCTCAGAGTAAAATTGTTGAAAGGTAGCAGCTGAGACATGGTTTTTAGAAATCTAAAATTCAGAAAAAACTGGAGATCTCATACAGCTGCTTTGAGGGTACATTTGTTTGTAACACTTGCATTTGTGAACACAATAGTCCTTATTGGGAAAACACACTGAGTTTATTGCTACTTTTAAATATGACATTATGTGTGTGAGTATGAAATCAAGGAGTGTGTACCTTTAGTTATAATATCAAAACCTAAATTTCAAGTTAATTGTTATTTTTAGTCTTTCTAACTCATTTAAGCTACATTGCCTATGTAAAACATATGGCAAAATGCTTGAGGGGGGGGGTTGTTTGTTTGTTTGTATATTACGATCTGTACCCAGAAAATAATACAGAGCATTGATCTTGACTTCCAATTGTTAAGATTGTTCCTATTTTTCTTCTAGCACCAAGTTTTCTAAGATAATAAACCTATCTTCTTGGGACTTAGAGAAAGAGACAAACCTGTGCTGCACTCTTTATAGAGAAGGCAAAGCTGTGATAGGAAACATAAACTCTGAGGAATCTAAGCATCGGAAGGCCTGAGTCAGTGAATTAATTCAAGGTGTTCACAAAAATATTATTTTTCTGGGACCAGCAGTTAGCGTGATGGCTATGTCGCTGGACTCCCATGTAGTCGACTGCGGTTCGAGTCCCAGACCCGGTGGCTTAAAACTCACGCTGGGCGCGTGTGTGTACATGCCCATCCCCCCGGGGGGTGATTTCTCGCTTTCTGTCTCTCTGTCTCTCTCTGTCTGTCTGGCGAGCGCACGCGCCCTATGGCAAAAACCTCTCCAAAAAAAAAAAAAAAGTTAAAAAAATATTATTTTTCTCGTTCAGTATTAGTGGATATTGGCAGAAACCAGTTTTCTGGTAATAAATAGATATTGTGGTGAAGAGGGCTGGCCAGTGGCGCAGTGGTCAAATGTGAAGCTCTGTGAGCCAGAGTCACATGAGAAGGTTCCTGGTTCACATCTGGAGACCTCTGTCAGTATGCCCGGCATACGTGTGTCCATAATCTGGGACTGGCTGAAGCTAGGGGAGAATCTTAGTGTCAAGACCCTGTTGACAGTACTGGCTCTTTGTCTCTCTGTGTTCCTCTCACTTATGGAAATGAGAAATAAATAGAAGAAATAAATGAAGCCATACTGCAGACATAAATTGACTTGCAATTTCTTTCACTATCTAGAAGAGAGTCTGTTCTGAGGGAAGTTTTTAAAAGAGCAAACAGGTAACTGATGCTCTAGGACTCCTATTATCTTTTAATTTCTTATTTTAAAAATTCTTAACGTTTAAATAGATAACTATGTAGGGAGATCTAACATTTTAATTATGAAGAAGTTACTAATTTTAAATAAGCAGAGTCACACTATGTATTATTAGCTCTCAATGTAGTAATTGATGACTGTCTCAAAACCACTACATTTCAATCACTATGAGCAACTGAGGGCACCGACATTTGTTTGTACCTATTTGGTCAGAAACAGCTTCAGTTTATTCCAGTGATATTTTGTTTTCTTAGAGACTGGCACCTGGCATGGTAACTTCCAGGCTGACTGGTAAGGGGTCTTAGAGAAGCTAGCTGTTGGATCAAGGTCTTGAAGTATGAATAGTCCTTTGGTGTGCAGAGATAAATACATCGACAAAGTCATCTGGGAGGAAAAGCAGGCAGAGAGGCTACTGGGGACATAAAAAGAAAATTAGCCTAAAACCAAGCTGTGTAAGGACATTTGCTGTATGGCCCATCCTTGTCATGCATATGTTTTACACAGAGCACCTATAATGTCTGCTAAAGGAGACAGTTTATTTTTAGAGAAGAATATTTCTTTGGAACAAATATGGATGAAATGAATGGAGTGGAACATTTTAGATTCCTAAAATCTTTCTTTAGGAAAAGATTTGGAAATTTTATTTATAAGAAAGCCCTATGGAAATTTTGAAATTCTGTGAACATTCTAGTTTACACCATTATCAGCACTATTGCTACCACAAACACCACACCAAGTTGGAAGGGTTATGACAGAGAAAGAGGAAAAGCAGAAGTACTGGGTTAAGTACGCTCTGTCCTGAGAGAACAATGGAGCTGTTCATCAAGACAAAAAAAATCAGAGGGCCAGGGTCAAAATTGACAATAAAGATAATAAAGTTCTATTATGGACATTTTAATATGGAGATGTGAGTAAAGGATGCAATGTTCAAAGAGTTGATGAAAAGTAGAAATGTAGTTGACAGAGAAGTTAGCTGAAAACATACCAGCGGAAATTACTTTTATGTAGAGAAGAAGTCATGGGAAGAACTACATTATCTCATTTGGGTTAGCAAAGACAAAAGTGGTTGGCCTGCATACTTCATTTTCTTTGATAATGTGGAGGTGAGCAGCATATTAAGCCAGTATTGTCTTGCCCCACCCCTTTAATTTTCATGTCAGAGAGCACTTGCATGTATGAGAGAGATACAGATGCATAGAGAGAAGGAAAGAGCGAGAGAAAGCATACCCCTCAGTGAGGCCTGATCACTCCATGATCCTTTTCCCTCCAATTCTCCGTCCTACCAGGATCCAGAGCCTGCACATGCCCTGGGTGTTTTTCAAGCTACCAGGGCCAGGATTCAAATCCCGCTCAGCCATATGGGATCCAGCTTTCTCTGCACAACACTTAACGGCTGCACTGCGGGACTGACCCAGGCCAGTACTGTTTTTATTATGACATTAACTTCTCATCAAAGTCTTATTTGTCCTATTGGTTTTGGCTTTTTAATTCTTTTTATTTAAGCCCTCCTTTTCTAAATTGTTTTTTATTCACCTCCCCTTTGTCTCTCTTTGGCCTCTTTATTATTTTTCTAATTCTTTTTTAAACTCTTCATTGAAATGAAAAAAATTGTTTTTTACAACTTCTATACATTATCTAACTTAAATAAAAACACAAATTATGAAGGAATTGTCATCAGCTGATCTGCGGCAGTTGAAGCCATTCATCAATACGTTAAAAAGCTAGCCCCAAGTTGTAATGCGAAGGATCCCAGGTCTAAGCGAGCCAAATTTTGATTTGCACTTTGGTTCTTTCTACGTCACATCACCTTCTGCATAGACACTATCTCAGCTATGTTTGTTTGTTTTAGAATTATTTATTTCATTTAAAAATTATGATTATTTTTAAACTTGCTACAGGGAAAATGTGCTCACCAGACACACACACACACACAAACACACGGAGAGAGAGAAAGAAAGTGAGAAAGCAAGCTTTGAAGTCCAGGACTTGAACCTCTATCTGCTATGTGGGAGTCCAGCACCCGCACTATCTCAGCTTTTAACCTTCAATTCTAATAATTATTCTTAAGCCATTGTAGATCTGTTCTTCCAGGGTTATTAATCCTTATTCTGCTGCTTTGTGTGTTTAAATTTTCATTTCATCTTTTCTTATACTGATATACTAAAACATCATCAAATTATGTAAAGTTATAATATTCAAGATGTTTGAGTTTTAAAATTGACAGGAGAGTTGTAAGCAGTCTCAATCCACCCTTCTTTCAATACTCAAAATATAGAGTTGAAATCTCTTGCTTTACGTACAAAATACCATACTGTGCCCATGGAATAGAGACTTCAGCTTTATGCCATTTGTCCAGAAAAACCACCAACAGTTTTGCTGTTGACATGATGATAATTTAAATTGGATTATTATTATTATCCCCAATATGGATAGTAATATGTAATCTAAAAATATTTCAAATATTTTTTCCCTTTATTTGCTAGATACTAGCCATCCAGGGACAGAGAGACATAGAGGGAGAGGAAGATATTATCCAATGGGATATGACCATGCTATAATCCCTGCTTCTCCATTCTCCACCCTTCTAAATTTGAGGACCACGCATGAACACACATCTGACATGTAACCCCATGGTTGGCCACATGAGATCTGGTTCTCTTAACTCCTAAGAAATGAGCCCCCAAATAAAAATTTCTTAGGCACTACTTCAAGCAGTCAGATACATTTTTAAGCATGATACTATATTCTATCTTTCTAGAATAGCTACTTAATATAAAATAATGTAGTAACTGGGATTCCCTGAGGCAAATATCAACTGATATTTATATGAGATTTCCAAAACTGTGGTTCCCCACGTTGCACCCCAAAGAGCTATTAAGTGTGATGGGAAGGTACTGGCAGACAAGTCTGGAAGCAGTTCATGCTTAGTGCTTTCTAGAGAGTGACTAATTTCACATATAGGAGCTCTGGCTGAAACAAATGTGGGAAGGCTTTTTACACAAAGTTGGGTTTTTTTTTTTCCATGTTATTTTAAAGAAATCATGTTTATATTAAGACCTGAGAGAGTGGTGTTAACTATCCAGTAGGTGGCGATCTTCCCTCAGAATATGTGGCAAATCAAGGTCCTACATCAAGTTTGGAAGGTGCCTCTTGCCTAAATTAACACCACCACGGATGGGGTCTCTAAGATTTCGATTTTCCAACAAAAGAGCAAACCTTATGTATTAGAATGCTTCCATGCTCTAGGTGGGCTACATTTATGACTCCACCTTATTTAACCAAAATAAATTAGACCCTCGTCAGCCTTAATATTGTTCTCTTCTAGTCAGTAGTTTTATGGGTATAGCTGTATTAGTATAACATCTCCATCATCCTTCTCAAATTACTCATGTGCTGTGTATTAGAAACTGCTCTTTGCCAAATGTCAATGTATAACACTTCCACATGGGTAAAGGAGAACCTGTAAAATGTCATCGCCCTTGCAATATTTGTAAGGCTTCAAATTTAAATGCTTTTGTATACTATATCTGACTCTCCATCATATCTATCCCATCATTTAAGAATTCAGTGTTGAAGGTATTGTAAAAGATTGGGTAAAATAACAAAAGTGCTTCTCAGTGGGAAGTTTGGAAAACAGATTTTATGAAGAAAGATAAAAGTAATCAGCATGCTTTGTCATGGAGAGAATTTACAGGAGTATTTGCTATGCTGTGATACTATATTTTTTTGTTGTAAAGTTTTCTAGTGTTGTGTGATATAATTATTACTGTTGTCAAGCTGGGATTTTAATGTCGTTCTTCCTAGAAAACACAGCACAGGCCAGCTTTGATCTTCAGTCTTACCACCTTTTGTTGTTGTTGGTTGTTTGTGTTTTAAATCAATCCATTCTCTCCTTCTTTCCTTTATATATTTTGTTGTTGTTGTTGTTGTTTGCTATAGGATATGTGCAGTCACCAGAGAGAGAGAAAGAGAGAGAAAGTGAGAAATCACATCCTCATCTCCCCACCCCGGGAGGATGGTCATGCTACAATTCCTTCTCCTGCATTCTCTTCATAGGATCTTGGAGACATATGCACACATACCATCATGATTTTCAAACCATCAGACCCGGAACTTGTAGTTGACCATATGGGATCCAGCACCCTAACCTCCATGCCATCTGCCGGTCCAATCCATTGATTTCTTTCAAGTAATTATTTTGAATTTGTCATTTTGTCCTCAGAATAAAGACTAACATAGTAGCATTACTATTGTTTGCCATATTAACCTCTTCTCAAATCGCTAGAAGGATCCCTATTGTAGACGGAGGACTTATACTTCTCTACTCCCTTGGTAACATATGTAAGTATGGCTGACTTTTGCAAATAAATGCATGGAAGTGATGTATCACTTCTGAGCAGAAATATGAAATTGCCATCATGATAGTTTCCACATTATATTTCCTTAATTAACATTGTCCATTTAGTGAAATTAGAGTAGAAGAAAATCCCTCACTTTCCACAATAGGTATATAACATGGTCAATAAATAGATCTTTATTGTTTTAGGCCACTCATACTTTTAATTTAATAGTTTTATACAACTTAACTTATCCTAATAAATACCATAAAAACAAATTAAACTTAGTAGCATAGAACAGGTGATAAGTATAATAATATCAAATCCTATTTTCTGCTCCATTTTCACTTTCTCAGACAGGAAAGAGGGATGTAATATACTCGTGGATGAAATGTACTATGGAGGTATAAACGTGGACACCAAGATTACTTTACACTATAAAAACATTTTCCCAGTATGGATGAGGTCATCGCTCCTATGTGCTTCCTCCTCTCTTAGTGAAAGCTGGATCCTTCTATAATCAAGCAGCAGTCCTGTGCTCTCGGTAGGTTTGACATTTAAGTGAAAATATAGATAAGCTAAATTTCATATCCAAGGTAGGTATGAGATGATTATAATTTGCATATTGCTAATATATATACTTGCTAAATATTGAATCATTGGAAAATTCATGACATCATTTTCTATGTTTTTCTATGTAAAAATGTGTCATGACTTTTCTGATGACCCAATATTTACCAAGTTCTATCTGAACTGCAGGGCTTGTCAGGTACTTTGAAATTCATTGTGAATATCCAAGAATGAAATATAAGAATATTTAAGGGTCTAATAATTTCAATAAAAAATGCTATTTCCTCATTTAAAAAGATAGTAGTGCACTTGGCCATTATGGAGAAAATGTTCCTCATAATCATTTCTTTTAGAAACATACCTCTGGAAGAATTACAGACAATTTCGTAAATGGTTTTCTTATGTTGTATTCCTATGTTTCTGTGAATCAAATGGAGTTTAGTACTATGGAAATTGTCCACCATCTTGGGTATACACTTGATGTGTGTTGAGTATCCATCCTTCAGCCATCAGGACATTAATTAAAGGTTGAAACCTACTTTTGTTGGAGTATAACTTCACAGCTTTCACTGACTTGCATGCTTAGTTAACTGTTTAGATTCTAATTTACTTACTCAATTGTTTACTTCTTGTCTGATAAAGGCTGGGGTCTCTATTAAGCAGCAGAGATACAAATTGAATGACAAATAATCCATGTCCTGAAAAACGTCATTTATCAGAAAATTTAAGTAATCTGAATGTCTTATAAGTGGCCATAATAAGATATCCTTAAGCTTTGGGAACTGGGGTCAGCTGGTTGATCGCAGTTTGATCCTGCATCTGATGGTTCGCTTTCTCAATTTCTCTCTCTTTCTCTCTCTGTCTCTCCTGGTAAGCACATGTGCCTATAGCAAATTTTAAAAAAATTGTAATAATGATTGATAAAATTAAATAAATAACTCCTTTTAAAAAAAAATTTGGATACCAAAATGATAGAACAATTCATGTCACTCCACGAAACAAAGAGAGTGATCGGAAATGCAAAGATGCCAAAGTTATGTGATATTTGGAGAACTATGTGTGATCTGGTACAGTTCGAATGACTCAGGTATCTCTGTGATGTAAAACTTACACAAGAATATTTATTCATATAAAATAAAAACTGCTTGATGAAGTACTTCACTCAATTAAAAGTAGAACACGACCAAGGATAACTCACTAAATAATTATCTCCTATATTGGGACCAGCAGTTGACACAATGGCTATGTCACTGGACTCCCATGTAGTCGACCGTGGCTTAAGTCCCAGACTAAGTGGCTTAAACTCATGCTGTGTGTGTGTGTGTGTGTGTGGGTGCCCAAGATCCAGAGAACAGAATGAAGGAGAAGGAATTGCAGCATGGCCATCCCCCCCATGTTTTCTGTCTCTAATACCTTCTGGCAAGCTCATATGCCTTATAGCAAAAAACTCTCCAAAATAATAATAATAATAATGATAATAATAATAATATCTCCTATAAATACTGAAACAAATGTTCCAAATAACAAGCAGATTTGAATTGTAAGTTGGAGGGAAAGGGCATGATAGAGGTGATGTAAAGAAATAAGCATTTATTGATCCTCTAGTCATTTTTTTTTAAGTTTATTTCTTCCATAAGAGACAGAGAAACAGAGACATACAAAAGCAGAGAGCAGCTGGCAGTCCTAACAGGGTCTCCACACTGTGATTCATCCTCCATTCTCAGCAGGCCCAGATCACGGGCACATGTACATACCCAGAGTTCTGAGATGTAAACCCAGGAGCTTTCCCATGTGGGTCCAGTTGCAATACCACTGCATTAACACATGGCCCATGGTCACCTAGATGCTCTGGGCACCTTCGGTAGTATCCTCACATTTCCTGTTTACTACCAGCCTATTAGGTAGGCATTACAGTTCTCATTTCATGGACGCTCTTAAAAGACCTTGGACACAAAAAATGACAGACTGTAATTTTTCTTAAACTAAGAAAGCAAGCCACTTTTCACTCACAAATTTTATAATTTTTAAATAACTTATTGTTTTTACTTCTAATTTACTTCTAATTCTTACACAGTAATTATGCAGTCTTAGAAGCTTTGCCTTTCTTGTAAACCTTGTAACTATTGTATTACATTATTTCAATGCAATTTTAAAATATTTTATAGAAATATTTTAAAAATATATTTATGTCTCATTTAGTTAACTATATCTAAAGAAATTCTTACGGCATGCAGCTAACTAAAACAGATTCTGAAGGGCAGAAATAGGGTTAATTTTTTTGAAGTACTCATTATTGGAGATTCCTTTTTGTTGTAAACACATCTCAACGTTATTTTTTTACACCCTATTTCTTTATAACTAATATGACCTGCTATCACAATCATTAAATAAAAAAATACTATTAACTATCTGACATTACTTAATGCAATGCAAAAGTGGTTTCCTTATAAATGTCTACCCAAGCCTTCTGCTTCATATTTGTGGAAGAACTCACTAAACATAAACTTATCCCATGATTACTTTAGGTTAACATTAAGGTTGTGCAGATGGATAACTCCTCCGTTATCTCTTATTCCAATTTCTTCTACTCACAGTCACTCACTGTAATTCTAGCCTGGAGCACTAAAACAACCTCTAGGCAATACATTCCCTGTACACACCCAAACATTGCCAATAGCTTACAGTCCAACCTTCTTGCATTGAAATTTCTTACTTACCTTTGGTTAAGGTAATACCGAAGTTATTCTAACACGTCTTATACACAGTATCAAAATCTCAGAAAATGCACAAATATAAAGTAATGTGACTAGCTGATAAAATAGCCTCCAGAGCAGATAGAAATGAGTGATATTCAAGGCTATCTAGGGTCTCCACCATAAAATATGGCTTTATAGCAAAGATGTGAACAGCAGCCAAGAGTGCAATAGCAGTAGCTCCCTCCAGGCTGAATTGTTGTAACCCACACACTGCCAAAGCATCCCAGTTAAGTGGGGAAGAGGAAACAATTTCTCAAGTGTCCCTCTCCCCCATCATGGCAGTAAACTCTCTGAATAGTAAAAGAGTTCCCAAAATTCAAATTCAGTTTCTACCCAACTTCAAGGAAGATACAACAAGATATTCCATTTCTGAGACAGGTGTTTGCATCTAGTTCATAAAGCTCTGAGATTACTGGAAGGTTTTGGCTGTGCCAATACCTTTTTCGCCTGGTGATTCATAAGTCTTGGTGGTACCTAACCAATCAATGGGGAATTGTACTAGGTAATCCTGTGTGCAGGCATCTGAAAGGAAAATATCAAATCCCCACAGAGATTAAAATCATACATTACAATTACAAAACAAAACCTGATATTTGAACAATTCCCTGCAATTTATATTTTACAGCATATTTAACACTCATGATTACAAATGTTCTCCCTTCAAATCACAAAATGACCAGCAAAAACAAAAACTATAAGAATGTTATAACATATGACAATCAAACATTTAAATTATTTCTGCTAATAAATATACACTAGAAAACTTTGTTTAAAATGTTTAGAAAATAACTTAAGAAAACTGTTGAATTCAAGGAGCCATGATTTTGGGGAATGTGTAAGCTTTACAGTACATTTTGTAATATTCCTCCAAGATATCTTAATTTCATATATCACACAGCATGTCCCCCCATATCATTCAATTCTGCTAAAGAAAAAAAGTAACTTCTGGTGGAAGCTAAATTTACAAAGCAGTTTATTTGTCTAAAAAGGAAAATGTAAATAAACAAAAAATTGATGTTCTTAAAACATTTAATTACTGTTAAAAATATAAATTATCAATGTCATAAAGTTGAGAACCACCAACCAACAACACACTACAATAACAAATTAAATGTTTGCTTATTTTTAATAATCAAACATATGGTAGTTTTACCATTGACTGACTATATGCATATGTTTATGACCCCATTATGACAATTACCATTGGCTAGGTTAACCTGATGTACTATAATAGTGCAGAGACAAAAGTGAAATTATACTTTGATAGCAATTCTCAGCATTCATTCAATAGTATATACTGAATCCCTATACTATTCAATACCAAAATGAACATCTATCAGTCCCATTTTCATCTAGCTATGTTCCACAAGAATTATGGCTTGGGTAGGTATGAAATAAGTATAAGAAGTTTATAAGTGGGATTGTGAACTGGCAGTCCACATTCTGTAAATGCAGATTATGGCAGGTGGGGAGAACAGGTTGATACAGTGTTAACACATTTGAACTGGTATTTGAAAACTGATTGAATTTATGTAATAATCTGGCTTTATGGCACCGCCTGAAATACTAGGAGATGGTCACAAATACATGGATCTCAATAGCAGGCCGTATGGCCTTCAGTGTTCAACAGCCTCCGCTACTTACAAAACACGCTGATTGTAACCATTTATATCCCAGGCCCAATCCCCTGAGACATGTGAGTATTAGATCCTTATTTAAACGATGGAGTGAGTCACCCCTTGGATAAGGGTATCTTCTGGCCAGTCATTTACTTAAGAGTAAATTTTGTCTATCATCCTATCCAATCTTGTTCAAATATCTCTCTTGTCTGAAGCAATATGAGTAACTATATTAAAAAGTATGATCACATCTTATCTCACAATTTGGATGAACTGGGGGTATTACCTATAAATTTTGACCGAATTTATGCTAAAACATAATTAAAATAGATCATTTAAAAGTCATGAGAATTAAAATTGATTTTTTGGTTCATTCCATGTTTTTTTAGTGATTTTATCTCCATAAATATTTGAATTACATTTATATTAATTAGTTAGGAATAATTTCTGTATCAGGCTAAGTTGTTTGTTGTATTATCTAAAAATGTATCCCTGCTGTCTGTTCCTTGTTTCTGCCAGGGATTGATCCCAGGGCCATAGGCCATAACAGGGAGTAGGAAGGGTCAGTTTCCCCTGAAATATTCATTCACAGCATCATTTTACACCTGAACTTCTACAAATATAATGTCATTCATAGAATTTACCACAAGCACAGCTTTTTTTTGTCACACCAAAAGTTCAATACAAAATTGATAGAATGATTATTGTTCAACAGAAAGAATCAGTCAGAAAGGCTCAGAAAGTAGACTCTGTTCTGGACAAAAAGTTAGCAGAGAAAATTTTTAGAAAATACCAAAACAGTGTGGACAAATCTGGTCAGATGTGTAGACAAAGCCATATATAAACAAGGTAACTAGAAACAGGTTTACATGCCCAACAACAACAACAAAAAGAAAATAAAAGAATCAAATAATAATAACCAATGATAAAAAAGAGGGGGGGAACACAACAGGATATTTGAACAAGCCAAGAGGATGTTGTGCACCTGTGCCAACAAAGGGGAATAGTGAAAGTAGCGACTGAAGGGACAGTTATAGGCATGGGGAACAGACTATCTTTGCATTGATGGCAAGAATACAAATGGGATATTCAAATGGTGATACTGAGTGCAGGTGTTCAGGTCAAAGATGACACAACACAGAGTTCACAAAAGGTGAGGGTGAGACTGTGTAAGCTGTGCAAGTAAAAAGGATTAGTGAATCAGAATGCTACTTGATTTGTGCTTCATTCAATCTAACTAAACAGCAAAGTCACCACCACAGGAATGGAGGTTTCTCTCCTGCACTTTTTGGCCAATCCAATGGAGTACAGTCACTTCCATTGAGGTTTGTAATTGGTCTTTCAGTCATCAGAGCAAAGAGAGCAAGCAATCTTCATCTATCAAAAGACAGTAAAAGCAATGGGTATATTGAGTACTGGTTAATAGAGTATTTATGATGCTCATTGCTGTTTATCATGAGTTGTAGACAATGTTAGAAAATCAAGTGTCTGAAGTTCCAGGACTAATGGGTATCTTCTCCCCATTTGGAACTGATGATGCCATTTATACAAAGTGGGATTTCTATCTTTTAGGAGAAGAGTAACAAAAACAACACTTTAAATCTCGTTAATTATTCTTGTTGGATAGAACTGTTTATCTGACTTTTTCCTAAGATCCTGGAATGGGCTTAGCTGATTGAGAAGTTATGAGTATTTGGGTATCACCTGAGAATAAAGCCCTGACAAGGAAGAATTGGGACATAGAACTTCCCCTCCTTCTTATCTGTCACTAGAAATACAAGAAGAAACATTGAATCTGTCACCATGGGTCTCCAGTTTTTACCATTTTACCAGTTGTATGTAGTTCTCTTTTGATATAGTGTAACCTTTTGTCAGAAAAAAATACTTACGGGAAAAACCTTTAAATTTAACATAAAACCTAATTCTTTCGCTCCTATTGAAGCTTGGAAGACTGGATCCTTATTAGAGTGCATTTCTACAAAGAGATAAACATTTTAAAAATAAGCATGAATGGAATCCAGGATAAAATGCATCCATTTGTGCAGGAAAATAGCTTTTACTGAAGAAAATGGCACAAATTCATCATATGGAGAAAAATGCCATTTCAAAGCCTATTTCCAACATCAGAATGTAGAATTTTTAATACAATATATTAGCTTTTTAGCTGCTCTGAATCTCCAACTTTTTAATGCCAAAGGACTTTTGAAATGTTTCTGAATACATCAGCAATTAATTATTCCCATTAACAGAAGAATTGTCAAAAGTAGTTTAAAACTGTTTGGGTGGGACTGTCACAAAAATGGGGGGCTTTGAAAACTGTTGCATTCCATGCACACTATGTTGAACAATAATTTTATCAAAGTATTTTAGTTAATTTCTATATACAACAAAGCACCAAATACAAATTACTAAGTTTTTGAAATACACTCTCATGGCAGTACTGCTAGTTTTTGTCTCGCTCACATTGAATGCAGTTCGACATACCGTGACATACAGCTAATAAAAGGGCATCTGTCACAAGGGACTAAGTACCAAAATCAACAATTTGCATAGCGAACAAGGTTTATATTGTGGTGACTCATGTCGTCTTGTATCCAACAATGGGATGAACACTCCCTTATGGCCTCTCCTAAGTACTAGACATGTGGCCTTAGAGAAAGAAATCCCCTCTCATCTCACTTTTTCCCAGTGGTGCTTTGTTAGTTCACAGCGAGGGTTTGACTTCATGCCCTGGTCTCTGTCTGAGAGGAAGTCCAGCTCAATTCAATTTGCATCTCTCTGCCTTTTAGTAATGAAACAGCATCCATCTGAGCAGGCCCCATGATAATGTAGAGCAGATGGGCAGAGTTTTGTCTAATTAGATTCTGGGCGGCCTGTTTGCTATAGTAAATGTGCATGTATTTTCTTATTTCACACTTATTTCTGTAACAACAGCTTAGTAGAAAAAAAGACAGAAATGAATATAGGTAGATGGCTCACTAAAGAGCTACTTAATACGAATCCACATTTTAAATTACTATTTGCTATCAACTAGTTAATAAGTTGATTGCAATCCCTTAGATCTCAAAAGAATTAAAAATTCATCTCATAAAGATTATTTTATTTTCTTCCTCCTTCTTTCTTTCTTCTCATATCCAAAGATTATTGGTAATGCTTTAAGATCGAAATAATTATTATGATTAATTTAAAAATACAGTTAAATAATTTACTTACTTCAATTATTGCTCCTTGATTTGTGGTTCTCTTATATGGACATTGCCTGAGGACTTTCTCCTTCACCTTTTCGATCAATTGCATAATAATGCAAATGTAAATACATCTCTTAAAGATAGAAAAGTAAAGATTATGTCCTTGTATTATTGGGTTGTTGGAAAAGTCATAATGTATTTTCCTATGGTTTTTCATGCAAACATGCATCATGACTTTTCTAACATCCCAATACATAATAAAATTCTACATCTAAAATAATTCTATGATTTAAAAATTATCATGTATAAAATCTTTCGAAAGAGAAAACTTCTGAACTAAATATCACTACAGAAATGATGGACTACTTGATGTTTTTTAAAAGAAATGATACACAATATTTAGAAATACACATTGAAAAGGCCAGTTGTTTAATTTGGATTATGATCTTTGGATCATAAGAGATCGACCTCCTGAATACCTGGGGACCTATATGATCCTTCTGAGTTTCTTATCTATAAATTTTTTAGACAACACTAGCTAGATACTGACTTTCAAATGCTCAGTTCACTTCTTTTCCCCACGGGCTATCTCAACAGAGATCAGTAGATAACCAAGCTCAATTCTAACACTAACAATAAAGTACACTCGATGGTACAAATAATGTGCAAAACTAGTGTGGACATCCACCAAACAAACAAACAAACAAACAACCTCCTTATCTAACTCAAAAGAGGACAGGCCCTAAAACAATTAAATTGCACTGATAACTGTGTTAAGCACAGAATGAATCATATCCCCACCATGGATGCAAGAAAAAGACTTGGCTGATAGCACTTTTCCCATCAAGCTGACGAGGAAGAGAGGCCATATCTTTTTGTCCCTCAAAGAACTCAAAGAAAAGTATTGTGGGCAATTCATTTATGACACACACCGACATGAATTTATCATCTGTCTCTCCTTCACCTGACACATGCTGTTCTTCCAGTCTTCCATATCTTGGTAAACAACATATCCTGCTTATGTCATGTAATTCAGAATCTTTCCAATGTTCCTTGAGAGCTTCAACCACTTCTCACTCTCTCCCTCTGTCACATCACTTATTTCCATTCACTCAATATCCTGAATAACTCTTGAATCAGTTTCTGTTACTCCATGACGTCAACCAGCCCCTGAGAAGGTCTTCAACATCGCTCATCTAGAAGAGAACAAAATCCTAGCCAGCCTCCTCACTCCTTCACCCTCAAATCCTGCCATAAAAATTAATGTTTGTGGAATATAGATCATGTTACTCCCTTTCTTTAGAAACTTTATTGGCACCCCATTGCCTATGAAGTGAAATCTGAAATCCATATTATTATCAACATCTTCTACTATCTTCTTCCTTCCCAGGTCCCAAAGAACAAGCTCCATGGTTTGGGAATTCTTGGATCTAACCTCACCAAATGTCTCACCATCACTACAATATACCCTACTTTTGGTTTTACCAAACTGAAAAATACTATTCTCTAACCTTTAATGTCCCGTTTTGGATTTTCTGGCTGTGAAAGCATCTATTTATCTTCAATATACATCTCAAAGTGATCCTTCTCTGTGACAATTTCTCTGACCTATTCATCACCAAATTAGCCTTGCTCTCAGCTTTGTCCTTATCATATTGCATTGAAATTATTTAGAAAAAATAGAGTCTCCCAAATATTCTGAATACCTGGACAATCAATACTATGTTTTTCTTCACTATACTCTGGATGCCTGGCTCTACCTGCACAGGACATATAAGAAAGCTGCAAGTGTTTATTGAATGAACAAATACATGGTATTGATGTCTCCTTGCTAATCTTTCCTATCACTTATATTACTGTCACCATTTGACTAGTCAACCACCCTATGTGGTTGTCTTGAGGGTAAACATTTCCTCAGAGTCCTGTATGTCTCTTTTTTATCATATTAATCAGTTTTTGTAGTAGCCAAAATTATCCATAACCTGTTCCTCACTACTGAATCAGCCACATTTAATGATTTCTCAAACTTTCACTCATATTCAACTTAGTTTTTATTTTACGTCCTCAGAATTGATAAAAGGGCAGCATTGCTTCTTGAGTCTGCTGTACCAAGTCATTCACTACATGAACTGGTAATAAGGTTGGCCCTCACTACTCCTGCTCATCCTATAACACCCTGTGTGACCTTTTCATTGATGTACTAAATATCTTTAAACTTGACTCTTCTTATATGATTTTTCTTCTGAAATGTCTCCCTGCGTTCTCCCTGTCATGAAATGTACATTAAGTACTTTGTCCTTTCCTATTTGACTCTGAGGTAAGTTAGCTTTTCAGGCAAAGCATTTCCAACTGCTTTAGTCTTTATCCTTTCCCCTTTTAAAAATATATGCAGAAATCAATTTTAACTTAATTCTCCACTGTTCTGTGGGTTATTACAATAAATTATATTTTAAGGATCAGTCATATTCTGGGATAGAGAGTAGACAGCTCTGGAAATAAAAGGACAGTTTTGTGTACAGGTATGTCACAGGTCTCTGCCAGAGGCAATGGTGTCCTATTGCCAGTTATTCTTGGATATGTCTCATGTATATCCTCTCTGAATTCTTCCATAGATAAAATCCATGCACTTCCTTTTCCTGTGAGGGAAAATTTCCAACCTAAAACATGCTTGAAATATTTCCATTCCCAGAGTTTTTCCAATTACTTCCATATTTACTGTAGCTTCTGCTTCCTTAATAAATTTAACTAAATTCTTAACTCTAAGGCTAAACTTTCTCACTTTTGATTAGTCACTTTGTTTTTCTATAAAGAATAAAAGACTCTTAAAATTATAGTAAAACTAGGACCAGCAGTTAGTGTAATGGTTATGTCGCTGGACTCCCATGTAGTCGACCATGGCTTGACTCCAGGCCCGGGTGACTTAAAACTCACACCGGGTATGTGTGCGTGCATGCCCAAGATCCCAAGAGGAGAATGCAGGAGAAGGGATTGTGGCGTGGCCATCCCCCTGGAGGGTGATTTCTCGCTTTCTGTCTCTCTGTCTCTTTCTGTCTGTCTGTCTGTCTGGTGAGCACACGTGCCCCATGGCAAAAACCTCTCAAAACAATTATAGTAAAACTTCAAGTAGAATCATAATTGATGTCTAATATTATTTTTAAATAAGAGATAATATTCCTCTTCTTGCACCTTTTTTTTTTTAGAGAAATATTTACTATAAAGCGTGTGCACTTGTTAGAGAGACAGAGAGACCAAAAGCAAGAAATCACCCCCGCCCCTGGGGGAATGGCCACACCACAATCCCTTCTCCATTCTCCTCTCAGGATCTTGGGCACACATGCACATGCACCAAGCGTGAATTTTAAGCCACTTGGTCTGGGACTTGAACCACATTCAACCACTTGGGAGTACAACGACATAACCATTACTCCATCTGCTGATCCCATCTTCTTACACTTCTAAAAAGATATAGATTTTATTTTATTTACCACATGTGATGGAGTCCAAATGACATTTCTTCTGGTCACAGGAAAATTCTTGATTTAGGGAAACTATTTTTCTCAGTTATTTTTGACACCTTGACCCACACCTATGGTCCTCTCCCCCCACACCTCAACCACAAGGTATGGTATTTCATCTTTCAGGATCATTACTCTATATTATGGGTAGCCAATTTGCTTCTTCCAGTCTTCTTTTTTTTTTTTTTCAATTTAGATAAAACAACACTACTGCCATATTAATTTGACTCCTTAATATCAAAAATTAAATGCCAACTCCTTAGCTTACCTTTCAAATCTCTCTATTTTGTTTATCTAAAATTTCAGCTTTACCATCATAGACAAACAGAAACACAAACTCACACACGCATACACATACACATCCTAGATTGCAATCAACAAGGTTACTTATCCCAATCCAAACATATCTGTTTCCTTCTCACCTTTTGCATCTTTGCTCATATCATCCACTTACTTTACTGGCAGAAGTTACTATATCTTTTTTTTTTTAATTGACATAATTCTCATGCCACAAAATTCACTCTTTAAAGTGTACAATTAAGCAGATTTCATTATATTCACAAAGCTGTACAATCATCACCACTAGCTAATTCCAGAATTTTTTTTTATCACTTTTAAAAGATATCTGTGACCCAGCCACAGTGGCATGGACTGCTAAGATGCTGTGCTTTATAGGCTGAGACCACATGGGAGGCTTGTGTCCAATTCTTGGTCCAACCTAAATGCTAGGTGTCGTGGCATGTTCATGAAATCCCAGTACCATTGGAACCTGAGATAGGAGGACTATGAGTTTGAGGCTAGCCTGAGAAATACAATGAGAGGTTGTCTGAAAAAGAGCCAGACCAGGTGACATGCACTTGTAGTCCCAGCTGAAAGGATGAGGCAGGAGGATCGTGACAGGGAGAATCTGTCTTAATAAAAAAAGATGTCATGTACCGATTTGTAGTCATTCCCACTCCACCTTTTCCTCAGTCTGTGAAAACGGCAGATCTACTTTCTGTCTCTATGGATTTATCTATTTTAGACATATCAAACAAATGGAATTATACAATAGGTTGCCTTTGTGTCTGGTTTCTTTCACTTAGCGTTATTTTATTTTTCTTTTTACTAAAGGACACACTTTTTTTAAAAAAAAATGTATAAATTGCAATATTCTTCTTCATTCTGTGTTCTTTTTTTATGATTCTAATTTATTTTATACATTCAATCATTGTATGTCACTACAGCTTGTAAAATAAATTACCCAATACGAATACACTTTATGAATACACACCAGTCCAGCTGAAGATATCATACACATTATTAACAACACACAATCCTCCATTTCTGTGTCACCTGAAAGTCTTCCCTCTCTATTTTTCTCTTTGATTCCTTTTCTCTCACTCTCTCCAATCTCTCATCCTCTTCTCACACAGTCTCCAGCATCTGTAACCATTTTCCATGCTTCTATTTCCTCTAATATTCCAGTTTCCACACAGTCTATGTTAAGTGGAGATATACAAGGTCTCTCCTTCATAGCCTGGCTTATGTCACTCAGCAGCAAATCTTCCATATTCATCCACTTTATATCAAATGCCTGGGTCTTGTCATTATTAATGGCCTAATGGCCAAGTAGTATACCACAGAACATATGAGCCACACTTTTTCAACCATTCATCTATTCATGGACATTTGGGTTAGTTCCATGCCTTAGCAATTATAAATAATGCTGCCAGATTAACAAGTTTCTTCACAGCAAAAACATAGTGATTAGTATGAATCAACAACCTTTACAATGGGAAAATATTTTTGTAAACAATGCCTCAAACAAGGGACTGATAACCAGAATACACAGGGAACTCAAGTGGCTTCCCCCCAGAAATTATCAATTCATTTTAAAGATGGGAAAATGATGAGCTAGCAGGTGGCATGGCATTTAAAGGTGTTGGACTCCCTTATGACTGACTGTGGTTTGAGTCCTGAACCTGGCGGCTTGCTTTCTCACTTTTCCTCTCTCTGTCTGTCTTTCTCTGGTCAAATTAAAAAAAAAAAATAATAAACAAAATAAAATGAATAATTCTTTTTTAAAAAACCAGGAAAACGAAAGAACACAGGCACTTATCAAAGAGACAGAGAGAGGAGAGAAAAAGGCACGTCCTGTAGGAAATGGTTACACTCCAAATCCTCTCTTCCATCTCTTCCTTCCTTAGAAACTCTGTATGAATGTATGTTCATACACATTTGGTCTGTCTCACAAGCCATCAGGACTGGGACTTAAACTGCACAATCAGGCATATGGGGTCTGGCTCCCTTAACCAGTATGCAATGGAGATAGCCCAGCATAATGTTTTTAAAGTCATTCATCTATGCCATAGTATGATCAGAATTTTTTTATGGCTATGTAATATTTACTGCATGAATATAATAGTTATTCAATTCATTTATCACTTAATGGAAATTTAGGTTGTTTCCACCTCTTGGTTATTATGAATAATGCTAATGTAAAAAATTATGTGCAGGGACCAGCAGTTAGCATAACGGCTATGTCACTGGACTCCCCCATAGTCAACCACGGTTTGAGTCACGGACCCGGTGGCTTAAAACTCACGCCAGGCGCATATGCGTGCATGCCCAAGATCCCGAGAGGAGAATGGAGGAGAAGGGATTGCAGCATGGCCATCCCCCCTGGGGGGTGATTTCTCGCTTTCTGTCTCTCTGTCTCTCTCTGTCTGTCTGGTGAGCACACGTGCCCTATAGAAAAAAAACTCTCCAAAAAAAAAAAATTATGTGCAAATTTTTCTGTAGGTGTATGTTTTTAGTTCTCTTGGGTATATATTTGGGAATAGAATGTTAGGTCAAATAGTAATTTTATTATTAATTTTTCAAGGAACCATCAGACTATATTCTAAAGTACCTATGTAATTTTTGCATTGCACCTCCAATTTCTCCACAACTTCTGCAATATTTTTATTGTCTCATTTGTTGTTGTTGTTGTTGTTGTTACTAACCTAGTTAGTATAAAGTGGTATTGTATTGTGGATTTGGTTTGTGTTTCACAGATGACTAAGATGTTGAGCATCTTTTCATTAGCTTAGTGGCCATTTATATATATATATATATATATATATATATATATATATATATATATATATATATATATATTGCTTTAGAGATATAGAGATACTAACCTTTGTTATATATATGATTTTTTTAAGAGGTTTTTGCTATAGGGTGAGTGCACTTGCCAGATAGAGAGAGACAGAGACAGAAAGCGAGAAATCACCCCCCAGGGGGGATGGCCATGCTGCAATCCCTTCTCCTTCATTCTCCTCTCTGATCTTGGGCACACACGCACATGAGACCGGCGTGAGTTTTAAGCCACCAGGTCCGGGACGCGAACCGTGGTCGACTACATGGGAGTCCACCGACGTAGCCATTATGCTAACTGCTGGTCCCTGTATATGATTTTTATATATATTTTTCTCCCATTCTGTGTGCTGTGTTTTTACTTCTATTCTCCTCTCAGAATCTAGGGCATGCATGCACATGCACCTGGCATGTTTTATAAGCCTCCAGTCCAGGACTAGAACAGCACAGTTGACCACATGGAATCCAGCCATCTAGATCACCACACTACTGGCAGACCCATTTTACTTTCATGATAGTGTCCTTTAAAGTATAAAAGCTCCCCTACATTTTATCAACTAAAATTCTGCTCATCTGTCAAGATTATTTGTATTTATTTTTTTTATTTGCCAGAGGGCACAGGTACTTCTTAGAGAAAAAAGACAAAGAGGGAGAGAAAGTGAGAAAGCATCCCCCATTGGTGAGGCAATGCCAGTATCCTTCTCTTTCATTTCTTCCTCCTTTCAGGATTTTGGACATGCATGCACACTTACCTGTGAATTTTTTCAAGGCACTGAGTCCAGGACTTAACCTGTACTGTGGACCATATCAGATACAGTTGTCTTAAGCACCATACTACTGGCTAGCCCCAAAACTATTTTTAATTTTTACTATAGGGCATGTGTGCACGCCAGAACCAGAGAGAGAGAAAGTGAGAAGTCATCTTCGAGGGGAAATCGTCACGCTGCAGTCTCTAAATTATCTTGGGATTTGGAGCACATATGCACAAGAGCCCAGTAGGATTTTCAAGCTCTCAGGTCTGGGATTTGAACTATGGAGGCAGCCATGGGGGATCCAGTGCCTAAACCTCTATACCACATGCTGGTCCCCAGGACTATTTTTAAATGTCCCATATTTCCTGATAGTCTTCTTAGCCCTCTCAAATCAATGGTATTTCTTATCTTTTAGTTGGGCAAAGCACCTAGATAATATCTGCTATAATAGTTATTAATTCTATTTTACATTCTGAAAATGTTCATTATTTCTGTATATGGATTCTCAAAATAGTTAACTACTTTTTTAGCCTTAGCATTTTCATAGCATCTTTGCTTATAGAAAGAGTCTAAAAACACATTGCATTAATTTATTAAAGAAACAAGAGCCTATAGTCTTAAGACTGTGAGTCTTCCTATGCTAGAAAGTACCCAGTTCTGGGGTGTGTGTGTAAAGTGACATCCCCACATGAATGAAATTTTCTGAATATTGCTCTCTCCTGGGGTGGGAATGCCAGGGTGAGATGATTATGTTTGAATATCCCTATGCCAAAATACCACCAAGAATTGTACTCCCTGACATTGTTTATGTCTCAGCTAGGCAGCTTTTTTAAATGTGTTTTTAAAACCAGGAGTTCTTGATTGCTCACTTCTCGGGGCTAAATTAGCATTGGTCTTCTTTCCCTTATGACTAGGTATTACTGTACTAATGAAAAACAGGGCCTCTTTATTTATAATGGCCTTGGGGTCAATTATCAATTTATCATCATGTCCTGCAGATTTTAAATAAAATATTCTGTGCAGTATAACCATTGTACAAAATTGACATTAAGTAGATTCTCTGAGTTTAGACTTAATAAAAAATACAAAGAGTGCTGCCTAAAAGGTTTCTCCAACTATAAATTCTATTAGGTAGCTTTTAATACAAGACAGTAGGAAGCTGAACAACTAAATTAGGGAGGTTTTTTTTCACTGCTGTTTTTCATCTCATACATGTGAACAATCATAGGAGGAAAGTTTGTTAATTCACAGAAACAATATTTCGTATCTCCATAATACTAATTCAAAAGCTGCCTAAATTTTCACTTATGTCAATTTTCCATATATTTTTAAATATTTATGTCCAATGTCATCTTATTAGCAAAAGACATTCTGGCTAACCATTCGGAATATCTGTAGGAACTATAAGCAGCAATGGTTTCTTGTGTCAAAAATAATCTAAGTTGTATAGACTTAACCAGTTCACCCATGAACATCTGGATCAGACTACTTTGATACGACCCTCCCTGGAAGGTGTAAAATAATGTGAAGTCACAATCCGGGACACACAGATAATGTAAAAGCAATATCACAGTGACTGGAATGAGGCAAAGCACTTCCTGATAGGCAGGACCCTCCCAGCTGAGATATAAACCTGGAACCCAAACCACTAGGTAACAACCCATTTTAGACCCTTCCCTTCTTTTGGGGAGTTCTGATCTTCCTTCTACCTCCTTTAATAAACTCTCAGCTTGCTACTCTTCTAAGAAAAAGAAAGAAAGAAAAGAAAAAAGTGAAGTCTTACATTTTTACTCCAGTTGCAAACACCACCACTTCCCTCAAGTTCCTATCTGTGCTGACTTAGATGCTGTGCCTGTGAGACAAGATTTGTGTATCCTCCCCATGCACAGAACATGTGACTATCTACATAACTTAAGGCCACGGACTTGATGAGATTGTCAAGGCAGAAACAAAGTTTAAGGTTATTTGTACATTTGAGAGGGTGAAATTTGTGTTAACTTTCAGCAGCAGAATCAACCTAAGTTCTACTGAGTAAAGACAGAAGAAATTCTAAGTGCCACACTGTCCGTCTCCAAGCAGCACCAGCCCTAACTCAAAGGTTCAATAGTTATAGAGGCTGGATTTGATACTGTTCTAGATAGCATAATTATGTGACATTTCTAGAACTTCACAGAGCACTCAGCTGGACGGGGCTGCTCTGGAAAGCAAGGAGCCAATTCTTTATATGGTGAGGTCTGTTATATCTGCAGTGGCCTCATTCTTGGAGTGTGAATTAGCATGCAGCTTATTTCACAGTTTATGCTCTTTGGTGACAAGAGAAGGAAGGGAATGTATAAAAAGAGAAAAAGATAAATGAAGAGGCGAGATGTGAGGATTCAATACATAAGTAATGCCAAAGAATTTTAATTTTTGATTCAGAATTTATGTTTTGGGTTGGATTTTAGAAAAAAAAATTCCAGAAAGTCTTAAAAATCCAGTGTAAGCGTTAAAAACTGCATTGAGAAATTGTGTTTGTTAGCTTTAAACAACTTAAAAAGCAGAGACATTAGTTTTTCAATAAGCAGATTTTACTTAAAAGTTTCTAAATTAATTTAGTTATTAAAAGTTAAAACATAAGGAATAGTTGAACACACACACACGTACACACACACATACACACATATTGTTGTCATGGGAATGTGAATAAACTATCAGTTTCCTATATTGATATCTTATTTCACTGGGAACATTAAACTCCGTTAGCAAAAATTGCTCTTGTATTCTTTCTAGAATTCAAATGCTAATAAGCCAAGTTACAAAGCTTGTTAATAATGGAGTAAAAAAATTCATTTCCAGAAAAAATTTATCTCAGAGAACCACTTCCAGAAATACATATACACAATGAACATCTTAGATTATTTGTGAATAATTGCCTAGAAAATTGGTTCAAAGTAAACTTTACTTTGTGTAAACTACACAGAAAATGTTCTTCCCCTCACTTCGCCAGGAAGAGCCTAACAAAGAACTGATTTTGGTTGTACATATCTATTTATTTATTTTTTTTCACCATTTGCTTTCAAAGTGAGTCTTTTAAAAATAGTTACTTTACTGGAAAGAAAGCTTTATATTTGACAGGGATGTGGGGGTAGAGTTCTATGAATGAATTACATTACCTATGAACTGTTTTCAGTCTGGGTCCAGCTCTGGGTGTCGCTATGCAAAGCGCACCAACAGGTTGTCAAGACAAGGAAAGGTTTTCAGCAGCACCTTCTGCTGAGCCCTCCCACAGCATGGCACGCCCAGCTCCTGTCTGTGACTGATGAATGTACTTCAGGCAAAGCTGGGACACAGCTCAGTACAGTTCTCTAAACGGTGATAAATGACCACCTTTGTGTGAAATGGGTTAGGTGGGAGGGCCACCCTTTGACAAGGCAGAAAATGAAATGATTACTATTGGATTCTATTGACTTGTCTGGTTAGAACAGTTGTGCCTCTTCCTAGAGGTTAATTGGACTTGAACTCAAGAAATTAAGAGGTCAGTTAGGGTCACAGTGACAGCAGGCTACTTTTAACTTGCTGCTAATAACATTTGGCAGAAGGAGGATGAATCTGGAAATTTCAGTCTAAGTACAGTTCAATTTCTTTGAGCGTAATGGTTTATACAAATTATTAAGCAAGCCTTATCTTTGTGTTCTATATAGAAATTCAACACATTTTTAATTCCTAGCAGGTATGTCTATAATGATTAATTTTCTAGAAACAATAAACTTTAGAATACATATTGTCTTGGTTTTCTTAAATACACACACACACACAAATTAAAATAGTTGTATTGAAGAGTCTCCATGAGGGAATTAAGATTTGAATTTGAAAAGAAGAAATTCAGAGATGCTTGTAAATAACATCCTAAAATACCTAATGGGGTTTTTCTTTTCACCCCAAATTGTTACCCAATCTCTATAATAGAAAATGTGAGGACAACAGACAGAGATATTTAAAAACAAAACAAAACAAAAACAGAAGAGTATATCCTAATGCTGAATAAGCTGGTATCACAAGTTATGTTTGCAAGCTTTACACATTTTGACTCAAGAATTTAATATAACAATTGAATTAATACTACATCCTGAGCAGATTTGCAAATTTAGTAAGACTTCCTTCAGCTTCATTTTTCTTGACTTTGTTATTTCATGTTTCAGAGTTTCTTGCTTGACACTGACCCTGACACTCCACAGTGACATCTGCTTTATCCCTGAACCCCACAAAGAGCCCCAGTGAGGACAGAGTCCCAGAGCACTTTGCAGTGGGGATGATGGGGGGAAATGCAAGGGAGTGTGGTATACAATGTCAGGAAAGAGAGCCTCAAGGGAGATCTAGGATGGGACTGGGCAGTGTCACCCAGATGGTGAAGAGAAAGGCACACCCCCTAATTAATGGTGCTGCTCCAGCAGCTGTGTAACTAGGGCAACATGAGGAAGAGAGGGGAGGTATCCTTGGAAGATGGAGTCTTGAAACTCCTCCGTAGCTCCAGTCTTTGGAGATCAGTCTGCCGTACTTGTAACTGGTCGCTAAGAAACTGGGGCTAGTGGAGGAAAGGTTTTGAAGTTTTGTCCCAGGTGTAAACCCAAAAGAAAAACACGGCATTGAGGATCATGTACATAGCTCCTTCTTTGAGTAAAATAACTTGTTTTCTCTTCTACCCTATGGATGTTAAGTAAAAGGAGTACCACAAACAAAGGTCTAGGAGTACTATCATATCAAAGAAGAATGGTGTACTAACCAGATTCTTTTTATCAATTTGATACTGAATTCCATTGCTAGTTAACTTACCGCATTGCAAAATCTCTACAACAATATTAGGAAATTGTCAGGTTTTGGTTTCTTCTGTAGAAGAAGGAGCACTTTGGGCTAGAAATCATGAAACTCATGTTCTAGTGCCATCTCTGCCACTTACTAAAAATGATCCTTGACAAATTATTAAATGATGCTAGTCTTTATCCCCATCTATAAAATAAAGCCATTGCTTCCACTGATCACTGAAAGCTCTTATGAATTTCGAATACTGAGTGACTAAGCCGTGAGACTAAGCCTTGGCTGCACATTAGAGTCACTTAGGAGCTTCAAGCACAATAACACCTGGTGTGGACCCAGGCATTGTCATTTTCTTTTCTTCTCCTTCTCTTGCTTCTTCAAATGCCAGAGAACATGTGTGCATGCTCATGAGCAAGAGACAGATATAGAAAGCACCACCCTAATGGACTTAGTCACATGATAATCCTTTTTCCTCTATTTCTGCATACTGCCAGGATCCTGGGCACATGTACATGTACCTGGTGTATTTTCGAAGCCATTGGTGGCTGGATTTGAACCATAATGCACGATCCATGATCCAGCTTCTTCTGCACAGCACTAAACCACTGTGCTATGGGGCTGGCCTGGCACTGGCATTTCTTGAAAGTTTCCCAGGTGATTTTAATAAGCAGGCAGCATTGTAGGAACCAGTGTCTACGTCTATAACACTGTTCTCACTTATGGAGAACTGAGCACACTCACCATGCTTGTCATCAATGGACTAAATGTGGTCAATTCCAACTTGCTATGGATTGGGTATTATTAGCCCCACCTACGCCATTTTACAAATAAGGACACAGGTTTATATAGATGAAGTAAATCAGCCAACAGCAGCCAGCTAAAAAGTAGATTTGGCAGGTTTCAAACCTATTTAGACATCAGAACCTGTGTTGCTAACTACTGTACCTTACAGCCGAGGATGTCTCTAATCAGGTTTGCTACTTAGTCAGTACTGAAGAACGTGCAAGTGGAAGTACCAATGTTTATGATTAGTCTCTGTTTCTCTCTGTTCTGATATCTCCAGAGATGGTCTTCATCCTCAAATTACCAATCCTCACAGCACCCATTTGGACAAGAGGTGTCTAGAAGCCAAGCAAATGAATTGCAGAATTAAAGTGCTCTCATCTGCAGAGGAATGTCATCCTAATAAAATTCTTTGGATGTTTGATCATATACCTAAAGAAATCTAGAGCTATCATAATCCTGAATCAAGTTGCTCACTGATAAAAGATGGAGTACTTAACCATTTAATTAACTTTTTTTGTTGAAATTTATGGTGTGTAGTCAGAGTGACTCTCAACTAACCTAGAAACTCATTACCTCTTCTTTATGTATATGTAGATAAAGCCTCTTAGTATTTGATTACATTAGACTGAAATATGTACAAATATTGGCATAGTTTACTTTGGGAGATCTGGGGAACGTGAATTAAATTCACATTATTGAAATATACATTACTTAAGGGAAAATATTTCCAAACTATTGCGAAGAATTTATAATTAAGCCAGCCACTCATTATTTGGTAAGAATGTTCTGATGTTTCAGAAGCATTGGGAACCATTTTAAAAATGCCTTTAAAGTTTTTTGTTTAATCATAAAAGTTATGTCAAGAATAAACAAAACTGAATTATTTTCTGGCTGTTCCTTAGGTATCTCTTGGAAGGAATGTTTGGAGATTCCTTGATGGCTGTTAAATAACATCAATCCTTCTCAGCTGTGTTGCTGTTCTTTGTGCCAAAAGGGTAACCCCACTGCTTTATTAAATCCCATTTACTTTAGAGAGAACTGGGGGGTTGCCATCTACTCTGCCTGGATGCAATTCAGACATAAAAGCAAAGCACCAACTCATTTTTGATGTCAGGCTCAGATGGGGACAAACAGATTCCAACACCCATGCATCAGCACAGATCTTGCACAAAGAAAACTGAAGGTAGATTCCTTTTCTTTGAACCATAATTCCTCTAATTTATATTGTGGTCTGTCAATAAAGCATTAATACATATTTTATCACTGGATAAACTCTTTATGTATATATATATGTGTGTGTGTGTGCGTGTGTGTAAATATATATATATATATACATGTATATATTTATTTATATAAACTAAAGTATGTGCAAATGTGGGTATATTTTGGCATATGTGTGCCAAAATAGAATGAGCATTTAAATACCTTTTGGTCATAGACTCATACCTTCAATGAGAAAACTAATTTATTCATTCCATAAATATTGATTAAATACCTTCTATGTGCCTCTTCCAGTACTAGGCAACAAGATAATTGCAAAATTATGACACAATCTAAGCTACAAAAATTCTGTCTGGTTAACTGAAGCATGCGAATTCATATTTTTTTCAAAGTTTTAAAACAAAATATTTGGTCACAGTATCAGTGAAGTCTGGATTTCCAGGGTTTGCATATTTATAGTAATCACCCTTTCCTGAGCATTCACCATCCTATATACACTTCTCTCATTATGTCTCCAAAACTATAGAAAATAAGGAGTTTCTGGCAGTGACATTAGAATATTTAAATTAAGATATACAGTTATAATTTTTATTATACTGTAAACACCTAGTGCAACAGAGGAAAATACTGTCTAAATATATTTACTACATAAAAAAGTGTCTGACGATAGAAGTTTGTCTATTTTTCCTTTCCCTTTCCATCCTCTGCACCCCTCCCTCCTTCCACCCCTGCCCATCCTCAGTTGAATGCTTGGAATGCAAACTCAGAATTATGAGCCGGATGGTGTTGAGAAAGATTTGACTGCCATAGTAGTGAAAGAGAGAGAGATTTAAACCAAGATAGAAAGAAGGAATTGGGAGAAAAAAAATTAGAATAATAGAATGTTATAGATGTATTGTTTTTCTCTCTCTCATTTTTACATACTGAAGGCTTAACCCCTTTGTGACTGTATTTGAGAGAGGGCCTTTAAGGAGTTATTAAGGTTAATGAGACCCTAACGGTGGGTCCTTATTCCAACTGGAATCGTGCCCTTATAAGAAGAGAGACACAGAGAGCTCTCTGCTCCTGCGCAGAGGAATACAGACAGGCCCTGTGAGAACACAGTGGGAAGGCACTGTCTGCAGGAGAGAAAGAGAAGCCTCACCAGCAACTAACCATGCTGGCACTCACTTCAGCTTTGACATCCAGTCTCCAGAACTGTGAAAAAATAAATTCCTGTTATTTAGGCTGGACTAGTCTGTAGTATCTTATGGAGGGAAGACCAGGTGCGGGCAGATGAAAGAAACCACCACTGGCAGGGCGCCCAACATGGCTGTCAGGAAAGCAATGTCTATTTGGAACTGAGAATGTTTTTTCATTTGTTTGAGGCACTGTCCTCAGATTCCTCTTTGTAACCTCCACATCTCCAGCATAACCTGCTACACTCATATATGCTCATTATTTACCTTTTATTGGTTTCTGGCAATACAATTTACCTTTTGTGTGGTTTGATACACCACACACAAAGAGATGCCTGGAGGGGTAGCTGGTGCCCATGGGAATACAAACCCCAGGGGTGGGGGTTGGGGGAGATCAGCAGAAATATAAAGCACAGATTTAGACCACCAGTAGAGATAAAATTTAAATTTTTAGGCAACATTATCTAGACACAGAAATAGCTGTGCTAAAATAGAAGTTGGATGCCTTAGGAATCTCATAAATAAACTTTAATGTAATCCTTTAATTTGAAAACAAAGCAATCAAGACCTACAGATGTTAGGACTGAGGTATCCTTGCCACTACATTTTTGTCCACATGTCAAATACCTCAAGTTTTGGATCTCTAAATTTGTGCTTTTAAAATTTCTTTACTGTGATATCAGTTTTCATTTGGACTATGTAAGTTTTTGACCCTTTAGCCATGCACTACCTCTTTAAGCTTCTTGTGTTACTGGTCTTAAATTTACTTGGAAATTCATATAAAGATTATGTGCAGCTTTGTTTTAAAAACAAAATGAAAACACTGGATGTAAAAATGCCGTGTAGACTATAAAGTTCTATAAAATGTAGACTGTTGTTACTACCTGTTACTTTAATGTGTAGTAAGTTGGCATAGATATATTTTGTTTTTGATCTAATGAGAGAAATTAAATCGTATTTCCCAATTTAAGACTGTTCAGACTGTTTCCAATTAGTACTAGACATGAATCCTTATTGTCATAGAAACATACATACATACACACGACTACTAGAAATTATCCACTGATGGGAAAATGGAAAGATAATTCACTTTGTAGTTAAAGAGGCCTAAGTTAAAATTGGTTACTTCAGAGCCATAAGGTGGCATGGTGGTTAGGGCACTGGATCCCACATGGTTGACTCAGTGGCTTGAAAATCACACTGAGTGCATGTACATTACATGCCTAAAATCCTGAGAGGAGACTGGAGGGGGATTGTAGCATGACCATTCCCCCTGGGGGTGATTTCTCAAAGCAAAAATCACAGAAGCCATTTACAGAAATATTTTTTGTATAATTTTTGTACTCTTGATTGACCATTGAGATGAGAATGACAGAATATCGTCATCACAGATGAAGGAAAGGAGAGGACGTAAATAATAAACATTAGTTCTCTTCTTTCTTCTTTTTTTTAAACCTTTTTTAAGAATTATTTATTTAATTTTATTAATTTATTTTTTCTATATGACCAAAGACAAAGGGAAAGAAAGAGAAAGTGAGACAACTAGCCACCAGGTTCAGAACTTGAACTGTGGTTGGCCCCATGGGAGTTCAGCACCTTAGCCATCATTCTACCTCCTAGCCCGTCTTCTGTCTTCTTTAAATCCAACCTCAGGTAGACTTAATTCTGTGAAGTTAAAAAATTTGTTTTTTTGTTGGGGCTGGCAGATGGCATGCTCATTAAGGGCACTGGACTCCTACGTGGCCAACTGTGGTTTGAGTCCTGGGTCTAGTGGCTGTTTTTTTTTCACTTTCTCTTTCTCTCTCTCTCTCTCTCTCTCTGTCCCTCTCTGGTGAAATTAAAATAAATAAATAAATAAAGTTAAATAAAAATAATTATTTGAAAGAAAGATTTTGTTTTTGTTGTGTTTTACATTCACGGTTAACTAAAATTAGAGTTATTTTCTCTTATATTTAAAAACAAAACAAGTACGAGAGGTAAACAAACAAGGCTAGGATAACAAATAGATATTTTGTCAAGTGGGTTTCTAGTCAGCCCTTAGAACTGTTTCCCACAGAGAAGAACCGGCTTACACTTGATCTGATTTTCTGTCAGGGAGAGCGTGCTAATGTTAACACAGCTCCACTGGGTCTGGCACATGAAAGTGTGGCCTCGAAGGGTGAAGGCAGTTACTGAAAAGGAAAGAATAGAAAGGCTTTTAAACTCTCCAGTTTCTAGTACACGTGACATCATATTGGATGTGGTACAGACGGTGCTTTGCCCTGAACAGTGAGGCAATTCAAATACTCTATTTTTGCATCACAAGTACCAAAGAAAATATTTACATTTTAATCCATTGCATTTTTAAGCTTTTTAGTGAACATTTTGAATATGGCAATTTTGTCTCAACCTGAGTTCATGTAAAGACCAAAAATGTTGAAGGTAAACATTTATTTCAATAAATGTTTTTGTTCCATCCAAAATTTAAACAAGAATAGCCATAAGTGAATAGAAAGGTAAATCAACTTTAAAAATGTAATAGTAAGAAAGGGAGTTATAACAAAGGTATTTTGTTCCATATATTAATTGATGCTTATGAACAATTTAGTTCTTTAGAAGCTTTTAAATGCTCAGAAATTCTCTTCCCTTGGAAACTTAAGATTTGAGAAGGATTCTGACACTTTGGACAGTCTTTCATTGAATGTGATGAAGTGGTTTCAAAGTGTCCCAAATGTTTTCTCTGCACAGAAACATTAATATTTTGCAGTGTAAATATAAGATTAGAATGAATTTTAAGACTTAAATGATCTGTAGTAATATAACTAAAATTATATAATTTTCCTATACATTGTTTTAGTTTCTCAGTTTAAGAGAGAAAATGCTACTTCATTCCCTAACGTAGTAGTTTGAAAAACAGTTGTTGCTATGTTTATTCCAATTGGATTGTAAGTCAAAAGCCACTACAAGGAAAACTAAAATGTATTACTTACTTATAACCATATTAGAAAACATACATCAGGGCTTGTAGGTAGTATAGTGGTTAAGGTTCTGGACTCCAACATGGCAGAATGCAGTTCAAGTCCCAGACCTGACTGCTTGAAATTCCTGC
>NW_006159731.1:6097627-6182860 GCF_000334495.1 Tupaia belangeri chinensis
TTTGTTGAGTGAAAGTCCCCTAAAGCAAAAAAAAAAAAAAAAAAAAAAAAAAATCTCTAATACACCACTCTAATTTTATCAGCCAGAAAATTAATTATGAATACCTTAGGAAAATATTAAACACATTACTGCTTTGGATCATTTAAAAAAGTTTTTTAAAAAATTCAAGTACCAGTAAAGTAAATTAGTCATTTTCATGTCCAATGCATTCCAAGAAATGACAAAGCTAAGAATGCCTGAAGCATCTGAGCTCCCTTGTTTTGCCAATGCACAAAATAATCCCAAAAACTACCTAGTCAAATAAGTAAAGAAACAAATAACTCAAAAATGGGCTATGTAAGAGTATATAAAAAATAGGCATAAAATTTAATTTTGCAATATTGTACTTGAAGCATATTTTAATTATTCCACTGAAGTTCTTATAAGACCAGCTAATTGTAGGTTGTCAGGATAGAGGGATTTTTTTTTTTTTGTATTCTATAAATGGGCAAGTATACAGTATGCAATTATTCAATTAAAGCTTTTTATCTTCGAAAACAATAAACTGAATCTTATTATTCAAAGTTTTACCCAAGTTAGCAGCAATATGTTGGTAGAGTTTCAGAAAATAGGATCTCTATTAGGTCATCTGACCTGAGATTTTAAGTGGTCTCCAGCTAGCAAAAGTTCAAGCAAATATCACCATAGTGGCTATGTGCTGCTTTTAGGCTATGTACAACCAATGAGTCTTTTGTTTGTTTGTTTAATTGCCAGAAGGTATATGCCCTCTCCACAGAGAGAAAGAGAGAGGAAGAGAAAGAAAGTAACCTTCACCCTGGCATTTTGACACCGCAATTTATTCATCTAATTAGGAATTGGGGCAAATGTCCAGAGTATCTTAGAAGCATCATAAACAGGATCCAGATTGTGTGGGCAGCCATGTGGCATCTGGCTCATTTAACCACTAGGCCATGGGACCAACCCCAATGAACCCTTTCTACCTCCCTGCAATTTCCAAATAAGGGATTACCTCTACTTTTTTGTGTGCAGGTTTTGAGAGGTTATTAAATCAAGTACGTTGGTTCTTACTCCAAGGAATTCTAGTCTTTGAAGACTTTGTTTAGAGTCTTTATCTCAATACCACCACAGCCAAAAAGCAAAAAATGTCTTGACTACAGACCAACAAATTTTTCTTTCTGGAGCTGAGGAATACAAAGATGAAGGCAAAAATAGCTGCCATTTGTTTTTCCATTTCATCTACAGCCTAGTTCCTGCTTCTAAACCCCTCAGGAGATGCCTGATTCTGCAGGATTCCTTTGGTGTTCTATACAATCCCATATTTTTATAGCAATTTTCTTTTTGGTTGAGTGTCAGATTCTATCGCTTTAAAGATCCATATATACCAAGAGTCAACAATGCCAGTTGCCTAATTTTTCTCAATTCTTTAACCTCCACATACATAGTAAGCTAAGACACCATGAGGCCAAGAGCTAAATTTGGCATGGCAGTGATTGAATATTTTTGATTTCTGGTACATGTGAGATCATACTGCTCTTGGTATAGGTGTTTCTTTGCCCCATTATATACTGAGTGTTTAATCATGTGTCAGGCACTCTGATGAGGACCGGACATGAATGATCGCATTTAATCCTTATAATAAACTAATAATGTGAATTCCATATGTGCATAGAGGTTAGGCTTTTCCCCCAAAATATATCAAATGTGTCAAGTGGCAGAGCTAGATGATATTAGCACCTCAGAGAGCTAAAAAAAAATGATCTAATTAATGTGACAAGGTATATGGGTAAAGTTTCCTACAAGTCCCCCCCCCCCATTATTAGTAAGAGAAAGGCTTTTGCCCCCTCCCCACTATTTTTGATTTCTGGTACATGTGAGATCATACTGCTCTTGGTATAGGTGTTTCTTTGCCCCATTATATACTGAGTGTTTAATCATGTGTCAGGCACTCTGATGAGGACCGGACATGAATGATCGCATTTAATCCTTATAATAAACTAATAATGTGAATTCCATATGTGCATAGAGGTTAGGCTTTTCCCCCAAAATATATCAAATGTGTCAAGTGGCAGAGCTAGATGATATTAGCACCTCAGAGAGCTAAAAAAAAATGATCTAATTAATGTGACAAGGTATATGGGTAAAGTTTCCTACAAGTCCCCCCCCCCCATTATTAGTAAGAGAAAGGCTTTTGTCCCATCCCCACTGTTTCTTTCCATGAAGGTGGATGTTTTTCCCCCTTCAGTTTGCCATGTTACCTGGCTGGTCAGTGTCAGTGCTTGATCCAAATTTGAAACCGACTGGATCTAATCAAAGTTCTGACTTGAAGGACCTAATGTCTTCTTTCTTATTCTTTCTTGAGAAAAAAAATCTGCTCTAAAGGGCAGATTTTTCAGAAAAAAGCAGGTAGTGATGAGTGTCTTCAGGTATTTGTCCTGAGCCATGGAGTTTATTCCATCTTTCCTACTTGGGACCTTTGACATAGAGAGGAGGTATTCCCATTGATGGGTTAGGAGTTCTTCTGGGGATAGAATAAAGCAGATTACCACACCAGCTTCCCCTTTCCTACTTCCCTGTTCTTAGGCACTGACCTAGACAAAGGTGCTTCCCCAATCAAGTCACCTTAGAAGGTCACCATGGCTAATAGAGGGAAAGCTAGGTTTAGCTTTCTGAAGTCACTTGCAATTTCTGTGTGGCCCCAGGAAGCTAAACCCAGCCCTCTCTTTTATTAACACTCAGGAAATTATTTTGATAGTATTTGGATTTACTGGCATTATTTTTTAGTTAGTTCCCAACACAGGCAACAAAAAAGTACAGTTTGGTGTGGCCCCTCAAAATCATACATTTTACCATCTTTCAACACCCTCATTCTTTACAGAAGCTTGTAGAAGACTTTACCATTTAAATGAATATAAGTGTGACTAGAAGAACGGCCCATGAAAAAGAAAGTCTCATATTTCTCAATCATCTAGAAAGAACACTATTGGAGCCACACTATCAGTGCTAGCATTTGGATCCTCAAAATGATAATAACTAATCTACTTTTACATAAGAGGGGTATAAACTGTATAGAAGAAATATGTATTTAAAAATCCCTGGAGCTGACAGTAATGAATGTATGTATCTTTTTTTTCTCTGACAGTTTATGCATATGTTAAATGATTCTGAAATATAAATCTCTTATACACATGCCACATTTAACATATCACAAAAAATAATCCCATATCAGGATCACTGAAGAGTTCAATCAAGACAGAAATTGTCATTGAAGAGTATGTGGAAATTTTTTTTTAATTCATTAGAAAGGGAATGGAGGTAAGAAATTTTTAACCTTATAGGTTTACAAATGGTACATCCTAAGACATTGCTCCTAAAAACTATAAATTGCACTGAGATACTCCAAAGAAGAGTGTGTCTAACTATTTCATAGCAATAGAGAAACTTACAGTTTTTCTGAGGCCATTTGCATTAGAGAAAGAATTCTTGGTCTAGTTTTCTCAAGGATCACCACTATGAAAAATGGATTCAGACATTCAATGGAGATCTCCATCTCCGAACTTTCCAGTCAAAAAGTTGTGGTTAGTGTTCTGTTCGTTTTTGGGAGCAGGAAAAGGATCAGCAATGAATAACATCTGCTGAACGATATTACCCTAGGCCTTATCCAATTAGGGGACAAAAGTCACTTTCTAGAGGTGAGATACCTACCCTTCCCCCGCACCCTCATATTATCTGATTAACTGCATTAACCCAGTTCATCAGGTAAAAAAAAACAAATTATTCAAAGATGTCAAAACAATATTAGTGCAAGTTGACACTTTTTTTTTTTTTCCAGTGATTGGCCAGCCTGTTCCTGTTTCCTGGAGTTAAGACAACTGAGTTCCAGATCAGTGGCTTGAGAAACAGGGCAGGCACATGTGCAAGCATGCCTGAAATTCTGAAAGAAGACATGGTGAAGAAGGGATTGCAATGTGATGATCTTCTGTTTTGACCATCCCCCCATGAAGGATGCTTTTTCACTCTCTCTCTCTCTCCTCCTCTCTTGTTCTTCCCCCAGTGAGCACACATTCCTTAGAATTTTTTTTTAAAAAAACATGCTCAAGGGACCAGCAGTTGGCATAATGGCTATGTCGCTGGGCTCCCACATAGTCAACCACGGTTTGAGTCATAGACCCAGTTGCTTAAACTCATGCTGGGCACGTGTGTGTGCGTGCCCAAGATCCTGAGAGGAGAATGGAGGAGAAGGGATTGCGGGGTGATTTCCCCCTCTGGGGGTGATTTCTCGCTTTCTGTCTCTCTGTCTCTTCTTTCTGGTGGTGCACACGCCCTGCAGCAAAAACCTCTCCAAAAAAAAAAAAGAAAAAAGCATTGTTCAAAATAGCTTCTATTGTAGGCAACTAATCCCTGACTGCCTAATATGGCAATAACAAGCATAAACTGCTCATCGAGAGTACTTTATTTTGATTTTCTGCAGTAATTGTAGACTAGGAAATCAGTAAATTAAAGTCAGGCTGCTACAAAATAGAAGAGAGGACTTCTGAATGGTCACTACAAAAATGTTAACACCTATTTGAGATGATGGATATGTGTGTTGCTCTGTTTTGATCATTATACATTGTATTTGGATAATGTAAAGACATACCACATTCCATAAATATGTAAAATATTATATGTTAATTACAGTTATAATTTAATTGCTATAAAAGTGATGATACGAGTCTTTGTCCTTTGGGAAAAACCCATGGTCATATCAGTCCATCATGGTCATGCCTGTCCATCGTTAGCATCATCTCATTTATCACCACAGTTAGGGACAGTATATACTTTTTCCACAAGTATAACCTCTTAGATACTTTATCCTGATTATTTGGATTCTATCGTTACAGTATGTCCAAAATTTCTAGTGATATTAATAATAGAATGCTTATTCCATAGGCTGGAATCCTTGCTCAAGGCTTGTTAGTTGAGAAATATATTGATTTCCTTTAGTTTCTTCAGCAATAAAATGCATACTAAACACACTGTGCATATGGCTTAAATTTGACATTGAGTAAGAAGCTTTTGATATGTATCAAGTAATAAATTGTAGCTAGTATTATACCATCATTACCAATATCAGAAATCATGAGTTTTTAGAACCTCTGTATAAGGATTATGAGTTTTCAATGCAACTGCAGAGATGTTGGCTTAGGGCAAGTTAAAATACACGTCTCCTTTGTGTCCTAAGCAAAGGATTACTAGAGTCAGTTATAAAGACTGAATGATCCACTGGCAGAGCCAATAGCCAGGACTCAGCTGTGGGGAAACATGGAGAAGTAACCCTAACAATACCTTATCCGGGTAAGGGAGGAAGTACAATAGAAGCTTCCATCAGCTTTCAGTTCTTAGTTCTCACACTGACACAATCGTCAATGGCATACAATAATTTTAAAAAATGTCAAATTAAAAAATTGAACAATAATATAAGAATAGAAGTATAGGAATTAGAATATGACATTGAAAAAATATATCCATTTAACAATTAAATCCAAGTATTGTGTTGGGTAGGAAAAAAAATAAAAAATACTACATTAAGTGTGATTCCATTTATGTAGCATTCTCTCCATGATGAAGTTATAGATGAACAATAGATTAAGAGTAGAAGTCAGACATGGGGGGGGCAGGGAAACTGGTATAGCGATGGAACAGTTTTGTATCTTTATTATGATGGTAGTTACACGAATCTTCACATGGAATATAATGTCCTGGGAATACATTCCCCCCATGCATACACAGGTATATGTAAATACTGCTATAATTTGAAAGTCTATAAGTTTAATTACCAGTATGGTGCCAATATCCATATCCTAGTGTATTATGGTAATATAAAATATTACTTATACCTCGGGTGGTTGAAGGGTTTATGGGACCTATGTTTACAACTTCCTCTGAGTCCATAACTATTTCGAACACAAAGTTTGAGGCAATAATCACCAAAAACCTTAAAAATGTAGCATTTTTAATAATTATGTACCAAACTACTTATGTATAAAATTCATAAGTTATAGATTTGACTGTATCATTTTTAAACATCAGCATTTTCTAACCCTCCACTAATAAATTAGAAAAGTAAAAACAGAAAGCTATATCTGTCTAGATTGATAGAGTCCAGCAGTTGTTGAAGCTCTGGATTCCCATATGGCTGACTGTAGTTTGAGTCCCTGACCCGGTCACTTAAAACTCACACCGGGCACATGTGTGTGCATTCCTAGAATCTCAGAAGAGACTGGAGGAGAAGGAGTTGAGGCATGGCCATCACCCCTAGGAGGGTGGGGGGCAATTTCTTACTTTCTCTTACTTTCTCTGTGTCTCCAGCAAGCATGTGTACATATGTCTCTGTAGGAAAAAAATGATAGACAAAAAAAAATATGACTGATAGATATGACTAAGAGACACAACAGATCTTACCAATAAAATAGAAAAAAGCCAGAAAAGTTGGGCAATACTATAAGTAAATAACAAGGGAAAAAATGGCAGTGAACCTATAAAAAAAGAATTAACTTCTGTAATAATCAAATACCAGTTTGAAGATAACAATTAGCATATATTGCAATGGAGTTGCTAGTACTTACTCAAGGACAAAGGTAATTTGACACACATGACAAAGAGAGAGTGATTTAGTACAATTATTCTAGAAGGCAAATTAACAATTATTGCAGAAGGCACATTAGTAAAATACGTGTTGATTCTTAAAGAAAAAAGTGATGTGTTCATTTAACGCTGCCTATTTATGAGGTTATCTCACTAGATAGTAAGGATCTATGGAAACAAAAAAATCATAAACACATTTTTACAAATAAAAAATGGGAAATAAAAAATTAATTGGCTAAATTATTTACTACAAAGCCATTGAAATTAATATTATAGAAGTACATTTATCAACATAGAAAGATGTCTATGATTTACTGTTTAAAATACAAATAGGTCATAGAAAAATATTAATAAAAACTAGGTTCTT
Organism: Tupaia belangeri chinensis; assembly: GCF_000334495.1. Lineage (NCBI taxonomy): Eukaryota > Metazoa > Chordata > Mammalia > Scandentia > Tupaiidae > Tupaia > Tupaia belangeri. The sequence goes on from NW_006159731.1 coordinate 6,104,619, forward strand.
TTTCTTTTTTCTCTGAATTTTATCTTTTAAACTTAGCAGTTCCAGAATTTAACTTATATTTTGAATGATATAAATTTTATCTTACCATTTGTAACTAATTTATTTTAAAGATAATCTTGTTTAACATATTTTATTATGACTCCTTAAAATCTTTATTCTAAATAAAAATAAATTATAAGCATGCAAATGTAATATTCAGGAAATAGATAATATAGGTTTTAACCGATTATCCAATAAATCTACTGTAAAAATAAATGTTTTATCCCTAGAAGGCACTTTATCACAGAAATTTAAAAAATTAAACATAACTTAAAACTGAATAGGAAATACAACTCATCTATAATACAATTTTTTTCCTATTAAACATGAATATCAACCCCAAGTATTTGCTATGGTCAGTAAATTAATATTCTTCATGTTTCTTCTAGATTTTATAAAAGCAAAGCACTGGGGGCCAGCAGATGGCGCAATGGTTACGTCACTGGACTCACATACAGTTGACCGAGGTTTAACTCCTGGACACACAGCTTAAAACATACCGGGCTCATGTGCATGGGAGCCTAAAATCTCAAGAAGAGAATGTAGGAGAAAGGATTGCAGCCTGGTCACTCTCCCTGGGGAGTGGGGGGAATGATTTCTCACATTCTGTCTCTGTCTCTGTCTCTCCAGAGAGTCCATGCACCCTATAGCAAAAATCTCTTTAAAAATTTTTTTTAAAAGGCAAAGCACTGAATAAATTCCAAAAGAAAACCCTAATGTTGTTTATAATGGCGTATTAATGATATTATAATATAATTGCAATTATTACAATACAAAAATATTTGCAAAACTATTAAATACTTCATAGTTTAGCACCATAAAGATTTTTTATAGTTTCTCTTGACTGACTACTAAAAAGCCTGTAAAAAAGTTCATACATGACAGTTATTGTTTTTTGTCATAATTATCATTTTTTTTTGTTGTTATAAGCAACAGAAAAATGTATGTTCTGGAGACTACAATATAATCGTGAGGTAAGAAATGAGAATTTTTTATAACATTACAATAAAAACTAATCAAAGTTGAGTTTAATTTTGAAAGAATCTTTTAAATAATATCACTAATAAATAAGTAATAAAAATTTAGGATGTTTTTAATGAATTAGTAGCATAATGCTAATAAATATGCACAATATAAAAGGCTTAATTAAAAATACATCACCAAAAGTTTAAACTTGGTTATTAACTATTTTCTATATTTTCATGGGTAATAAAAATCTTCTATATTTGCCTTTATTGAACGGCTCTGTAATTCTTTCATCGAAAATTACTAAAGCTTTAACTGACTACAGTTGCAGGCTTTTACAACATGGATAAAAATAGTATAATACTTAATAACTTTATTGTCTTTTGATAGCAGAAAATACATTATTCATAATTGTATACATTAATATTTTGGTTGTGATACTTGCAGAAAGACAAGTCTCCAGATGAGCTAGGCTAATTCAGCTCTCTCTCCTCTTCTTTGCAGTTTTCAGGCAGAATGTATGAGAATGCCACATCTTGAAATAAAAGGAAAATGTCTGAAAAAATCCCAGCTTTGTCCTTGCTCCCCCATACCAGCATGTTCTGCAATGCTTGAGTTCAACAAACCAAGTGGAGCCTAAGGTGCATAGACCCATGGTGGATTATTCTCGAGGTCTCTCAGCTGAGACTCTACACAGAACCCATACACAAGAAAATTCCTATCCTGAGCAGCTTTCCTTTTTTCTTTTCTTTTTTTTTTGGAGAGGTTTTCGCTATGGGTCCATGCTCTCGCCAGACAGACAGAGACATAGAGACAGAAAGAGAGAAATCATCCCCCAGGGAGGATGGTCACACTGCAATCCCTTCTCCTCCATTCTCCTCTCGGGATCTTGGGCACACACGCACACGCGCCTGGTGTGAGTTTTAAGCCACCGGGTCCGGGACACGAACTGCGGTCGACTACGTGGGAGTCCAGCCACATAGCCATTACACTAACTGCTGGTTCCCACCTGAGCAGCTTTCCTGAGCCTTGGGAGACTGTCGGCTGGTCCACTGATCTAGGTTTTGGTTCACCCTTCTTGCCTGTCTGTGAGTAATAATCTGCTTTGCCTGACTTGTGAAAGTATTCAGTTTCACCAGACTCATGCAAGTGGTAAGAATCTTTTCAATATTCATTCTAGTAAGTGTATCTTTACTGATTAGAAAAGTGGTAATATTGAAGATTCAGAAACATTAACAGGGCAGCAAGAGAAGAAAACTATAGATTTTGATGGTTATTATTATTCAGCATTAAATTTTCTGACAACAGGCACTTAATTCTTTAAACAGGTGTCTTGTGCTTTGTCACATGATTCTTTTCTCTATGGTTATATTATCACAGTATTCAATAGCGGGTAACCAGAATTTAACATAACGAATGCTCTGGAAATGTTGCTATAAAACCTGAAAAGATATCCTGAATAGAATAGATGTGATTCTTGTAACTATTATCTCACTGAAATATTCACATCTCAAAACAGTTGCTGTAAAATAACCTTCATTGGTATGAATAGAAGATGTGCTCTCTTATCCTTGTGAATATTTGCAAAATAAGCTAATAATGAAATTGTATTAAATGGCTGTTTCAGGGAACTGAATCTGATTCCTCACATTCTTTTGAGAGTAGATTGTATTAAGGGATTTCTAAAAAAAATCTATTCTACTCTATTTTTTCAGTGTAAGAGAAAATAACCCTTACTCTTTGAGGTGACCAAAGAAACATTTTTTTTTTTTTTAAGAAACATTTTTGAGTTATGTAAAAAATGTGACCTTTGGTTCTAGAACAAAACTAGAGGCAGGGAATATCCTAAGAAAACAAAATCCTTTATTTTGCCAGAGAGTAACTGGCTTGGTGAAGGTGTGTTGTTCTCTCTCTCTCTTTATTTACTTTTTTAAAACCTCCTCAATGCACAGGGGACAAATGGGTTATTTTTAAAATTTCTTGTTCTAAGAACTATTTTACTTATTCATTCAACTAATGTTAAGTTCCCTGCTAATACTGAAAATTTTATGTAAAAAAGATATGGTCTTCATATTTGTAGAATCTCACAAACATAGGAAAAGCAGAAAAACAAACAAATTTTTTGAGAGTTTTTTATTTTTTTTTGCTACAGGGTGTGTGCGCGTCAGAGAGACAAAGAGACAGAGAAACAGAAAGCAAGAAATCACCCCCCAGGGGGGTGGCTGTGCCACAATCCCTTCTCCTCCATTTTCCTCTCGGGATATTGGGCACACACGCACATGTGCCTGGCGTGAGTTTAAGCCACTCGATCTGGGACTCGAACCACAGTCGACTACATGGGAGTCCAGCAACATAGCCATTAGGCTAACTGCGGTCCCCAAAACAAACAAATTTTTGTAATACTTTTTGATAAGTAACAGAAAGAAAAAGTCAAGTAAAATGTACAGAAGGGAAGCAATGGATTGAGATACATCTCCCCCCCCACCCCCAAGGTAAGGTTAAACAAAATCTATCTGAAAAAGCAATATAACATTTTTATTTCTGGATACATGTGATTTTCTCTTAGTAAATAGGTATGGAAATGATAAGCCAAGTAAAGATAATAATATGTACAAAACAACGTGTGAAAATACACAAAACCTTTGATGCTCCAGTACTGATGGAACATATAAATAATATGGCAGTCCAGCTCCAAAAAGCCTCCCATCATGAACACCACCTTCTTGAATTTGTACCCTTAAGTGTGAGCAGTGCCTGTGAATTGCTCTTAACCAATAGAGTATGGCTAAGGAATTTTCTCCTGAACTCTAACCCCATTTACTCAACTACATAATTAGCAGTCCCAAGTGAAGAGACAAGTCTAAGTACACAAATTAACTTCTTAACAGCCCACCTATGGACAACCTACACTTGAATACTAGAGGTGCTAATAAAATGAGTCTCTGGCCCGGCCAAACTGGGCTTCTTGTTAGAGTGCTGCTGTGTGATATTGGAGCTGCATAGGAGGTCTGGAAGTGGATCCCATGTCAACCTGAACACATCCCTTCCTTACCCCTCCCAGCTAATCTATTTGTGCCCATGATCCTGGTTGGCTGCAGAGAAGATCATAGCATGGCAAAACCATTTCAAGGGTACATCTTTCTTTCTTCCTTTCTCATAAAATAAAGAAAATGAACTTACAATATTTATCTGTAAACTCACATATTTTGAGAACCTATGCTCTAGGAAAGAAATTCAAAGCTCGGTTTTCTATGAAGGCATCACTGGCACTTCAGGGAATTGTGATCGCCCCTTTCTTTTTATTTTTATAGACATATTATGGAAAACAATTTGAACTTTATAAAAAGTACTTTTCAATCAAAATACAACATTTTCTATCATTGAATAAAAATAGGAGGAAAGACTGGCTCAACAGCAACGCCCTCTGCAGCAATATAGAAGGGAAAATGCCTGGTTCCATTCCAGAGACCACCCTGAGCATGCTAATCACATGCTTTCCCATGATATGGGGCCGGCTGAAGGCTAGGGACCGACTGTGGCATCAAGGTCTGTTGGAGTCTCTCTCTCTTTTTCAGTCTCACTCATTCAAGAAATAAATATTAACATGAAATCATGCATCAAAGACACTATTAGACCGGCCCTGATAGTACATGCTGCTAAGATGCTGTGCTTTACAGGCTGGGCATACACATTAGGCCCAGATTCAATTCCTAATCCAACCTAAATGCTGGACAGGTAATGTGGCCCTGTAATCTCAGTGGTTTGGGAGACTGGCAGAAGGATCACAAGCTTTAATTTGATCTAGGCAACCTAGTGAGAATCTGTCTGAGAGTTGAGCATGGTGGTACGCTCCTGTGGTCTCCACTACTTAGGATCCTGAAATCTGTGACACAAAAAGACCCCATCTTTTAAAAAAAGGCATTATCAACAGAGTAATATGGTTACAGAATGAGAGAAAACATTTGTAAATCATATTATCTCATAAAGAATTAACATTCACAATATTTAAAGAATACCTAAAACTCAACAGTAAGACACATGCAAACAACCTAATCAAAAATGGACAGAGCCAGGCAATGGTTGGTAGTTAGGACTGCTGGATCCCACATGACCTATTACACAATTCAAATACCAAACACTGGGTTTTCCCCAATGTGTGTATGCCCAAGATCCTGAGAGAAGGGAGAAGCAAAGGAGAGGGAATTGAGGCATGGCCTTCTCTAATAAGGGTGCTTTCTTGCTTTCTCTGTCTTTCACTCTCTCCAGTGAGTGTGTGTGCCCCCTGGAAATTTTTTGTTTAAAGTACAAAAGACTTAAATAGACATTTTTTTTTTAGAAAACAAAACATACATATAGCCAATAAGCACATGAAAGAGCATTGAACATCAATAATAAATAGGGAAGCACAAATTAAAACTACGAGATACTACCTCACCATTTAAAGCACACACACACACACAGAGAAAATAAAAAATATCATAAATTATGAGTGGGAATATAAAATCATGCAGTCATTGTGGAAAAAAGTACACCAGCTCCTCAGAAAAAGAAAAATAAAATCACCATAAAATGCAGTAGTCCCACTCTCGGTATGTACCCAAAACAATTGCAAACAGGGTCTTGAAAAGATGTCAATACACCTATGTTCATAGCAACTTTGCTCACAATGGCTAAAACATGAAATCCACCCAAGTAGTAATCCCATTAACAGATGAATAGATATAGAAAATGTGGTATTTACATACAAGGGAATATTACTTAGCCTTACAAAGGAAGGAAGTTCTGACATATGGTGCAACATGGCTGAATCTTAAGAACATTATGTTAAGTGAAATATGCCAGTCATGGAAATACAAAATATATGGGGCAAGCAGGTGGCATGGTAGTTAAAGTGCTAGAACCCACATGACTAGCTATATGGTTTGAGTCCTGGATCCTGCATGTTTTACAAGCACACACATGGTGCACATGCCCAAAATCTCAAGAGAATTGAGGAGAAGGGATTTTGGGCATGACCATCACCTCTCTCTCTCTCTCTCTCTCTCTTGTGAGTGTATGCACCTTATGGCAAAAAAAAGTCTAAAAAAAGAAAGGAACTAAAAAATCTATGATCCATTTACAAAAGGTACATAGAAAAGTCAAAATCACGCACACAGAAAGTGGAATGGTGATTGTAGGGACTGGAGGAAAGGGAGAATGAGACGTATTGTTAAATGAGTATAGACTTCCACTGGTGCAAGCTGAAAAAAGTTTTGGAAGTGAATGGTAGCCATGATTGTACAACATTATAAATGCATCTAGTACAACTGGAAGGGGGAAAAATATGACCAAGGTAGTATATTGCTCCTGTTACAATTCCATTCCATTCAATGAGAATCCCTCTTTCTAGCCAACACAGTAAAAGAAGCTTCCTGATGGCTTGATGTGTAAGAAGCCATTTTGGGCGTGCTCACATAAAAAATCATGTGGCCATCTTCTAGAAGCTGAGAGCAGCCTTCAGCCTGCACTGACAAGAAGCTGAATCTCTCAGTCCTATAACTGTAAGAAAATGGATTCTACCAATAATCTTGTGACTTTGAAAGTAAATCGTAAATCCCTTCTCTAGTGCAGCCTTGAGGTAAGAATCTACCTTGGTCAGTACCTTGATTGTAGCTGCATGACATCGTAAGCAGAGGATACGATGAAGCCCTGCCAGACTCCTAAGCCATAGAAACTAAAACAAAATATACTTGTGCATGTGTGTGTGTGGTTTAAGCTGCTAAATTTGTGGTAATTTGTTATACTGCAAAGTTAACTAACACAAATGGTGAAGATGCAGTATAGAGGAAGATAAGAAAATACAGTAGATCATAGAGGGCCTATGGGTCATGATTCTACTGGTACATGTCGATAATGTGCCAGAGGACAGCAACAAAAACTAGTTAAGTTACCACTGCAGCTTAAGTTGAGAGACTTACCAAGCTGAAAAAAAAATAATACTTAAGCATATATAAAAACCCATCTTTACTAAAAATATAGAAAATTAAACAATCATATTTTAATGTATATTTATTAAATTCACTATAGCTTGTCATTTTCTGTCTGAAAGTTATAAAAGAATGATTAATGACTTTTAAAATCACATTTTAAAAGAATTAGTTATTTAATTTTATTTATTCTTTTATTTTAATTTGACCAGAGAGACAGAGAGAGAGAGAGAGAAAGTGAAAAAGCAAGCCACAGGGTCCAGTAACTCAAACCATGGTTGGCCATGTGGGAGTATCCTTAACTGCCATGCCACCTGCTGGACCCTTAATATCATTTCTATAAGACTTAATTTAATTAAATGTTTTAAATGTCACCAAGTGGCCCATCAAGTATATCATCTCTTACACTGCCCCAAAAAACATGATGTGGCTTCTGTTTTAAGCATGAAGTTATGGAAATGTTTCTGAAATATGCTATTGGGTTATTGGGAAAATCAGGATACATTTTTGCATAGAACAATATGTCATGACTTTCCCAATGACCCCCAGTAGTTTCTTTAGTAACCTGCTATTTCATGAGAAATGCTCAATAAAGGAGTTCTAGGACATACTATTTCCTCTAGGAAGAAAGTAGAGTATTATAAAAAGTCCATACCCAAGTGCCCACTAACAGATGAATGGATAGAAAAATTGGGGCACATATACTCTATGGAATACTATTCAGCCATAAAAAACAAACAAACGAACAAACAAACACACACAAAAAACTGGCTTTTAACAGGAAGTGGATGAATATGGAAGATTTACTGCTGAGTGAAGCAAGCCAAGCTATGAAGAAGAGGCATTGTATGTTCCCACTTAATATATACTGAGTGTCCACACTCTATGACTGAAACTGATTGCCTAAAGGATATAGAAACACAGTATGTAGATGTAAATACCAGATACAGTGTGTGTGTGGAAGAGGAAGGTCTGAGGAAAGACATTTAGAAGGAAAATAGGGAGGCAAAATATTAATGGGACAAAGAAATGTGGTTTTATCTGTTGAAGATATTTTATAGTTTTATTAACCGTACTAAGGAGAAGTGTTTGCCTGTTGAAATATTCACTTTGTAAGCTAAATAATGGGATTGCATGTATAAAGGAAAATGAAATAAAAAATGAAAATAAAGAAAAAAAAATGTAAATGGTAATATCCTTAATTAAGCCAATATACAGTATATCTGAATGGGAAGTTTCATTTTGTGTTCTGTGATTATGTACAGTGAATTAATATAAAATAAATAAATTTTTAAAAAGAAAAATAAAAAGTAATGAAAAAATTAAAAAAAAAGAATATAAGGAAAACATTAATGAAGAAACTAAGAGGGTATTTTTAATGGTAAGAAGAAATCAGAACAGGGACCAGCAGTTAGTGTAATGGCTATGCTGCTGGACTCTCATGTAGTTGATCGTGGTTTGAGTCACGGACCCGGTGGCTTAAACTCATGCCAGGCATGGCCAACCCTCTGGGGTGTGATTTCTCGCTTTCTGTCTCTCTTTCTCTTTCTTTTTGGCGAGCACATGTGCCCTATAGCAAAAACCTCTCCAAAAAAAAAAAAAGGAAGAAATTAGAACTTTAAATCTCTAAAATAAGCAAGGGTATTCTCTACTTTTAATTCTATATAGTAAATTAATTTATATGTGCTTACCCATCTTGTTTTATTTTTTTCTTGAATAATTAAATCATACAATTACACTTCAAAGATGTGTATATTTTCCATTGATAGATAATCTTTGTGATTTTTAGGGGCCAGTAGGCGGTGTGGTGATTAAGGGCACTGGAATTCCGTATGTTGAACCTTGGTTCGAGTCCCAAACTTGGTGGCTTGCTTTCTCACTTTCTTTCTCTCTCTCTCTCTTTCTCTTTCCTTCTCTGGTCAAAATTTAAAAATAAATAAATAAATAAAGTTAAATAAAACAATCCTTTAAAAAAAAATCTTTGTGATTTTATTTCTCATTGGTAAACCAGAAAGAATTGCCATATTTTAATGATGACCCTAACCATTCAATGGTCATTTTTCTCATGTTTATCAGATCAAAGCAAATGATCAAGTAATTTAAGAAAATAATTGTTTCAGTTGATGATCAATATAAAGAAGAACATTTTTCTTTTTTTTTGATTTTTATAGAACTGGAGAACAAGCTCATTTAATTATAAAGAATGTCAAGTTGCTTAGTAATATAGAAGTGTTTGTTTGGTCTTTAGCCATCTAACTCTATAATATCAGTTAACTTTAATATGGATATTTATCATGATTTTCTTCCAGATGCATTAGTTCCATATCCACAGAACGTGTGTTACTGCCTATTACCTCTCTACCCTCTGATCTCCTTAACTTTGTAAAACAAGTTTTATTGCAGTAACTAATGTTTAAAGATATCCTTACTATTAACCATACATCCCAAGGTTTGTACCATAAATGGGTCCCTTTCCTTGAATCTGGCTGATGCTATGACAAGCTTATAACTAATGCTATGTATATAACCAAAATCATTCTTCGTAATCATCAAGGCTACATTAGGAAAAGTCTTGCAGTGTGGACCTGGATGTCATGGGATACTTCCTTGGAATGCCAGGCACATGTAAGATGTTGGACTGCCAGGCCAGCAGATAGGTGGTAGTTAAAGATCTTGGACTCCCACATGGCCGACTGTGATTCAAGTTCTGGACCTGGAAACTTACTCTCTCACTTTTCTCCTCTCTCTCTTGCTCTCTGGTGAGTATCCGTGTGCTATAGCAAATTAAAGAATAATAAGAAATACAATTAAATAAATAATTCTTTAAAAAGGAGAGTTTGGAATACCATGAGACCTCCAGTTTGTGAGGCAATACAAAATGGCCATGTAGATAGGCCACATGAAAAGATAGATTCCAAGTCAACTGTTAAGTCTTCTAGTCATTCCAGCCCAAGTGCTAGACAATGGAGTGAAGAAAATGCATTTGTCATCTAGCTATATATTAGAGTCAACACTTCACAGTAGTCTCATAAATGACTACAAGAACTGACTATCTATGTTCTATCAAACCACAGCATTGTGAAAGGCATGTATAAATTGTTATTTAAAGCCAATAAGATTTAGGGTACTTTATAATGCAGCAGTAGATAATTGGAATATTCATTCACTTAAAAATGTTTTGTTATATATACTGCTATATTTATCAACTGTTACTTCATGAAAAGGTTAAGGATAGAAGGCTATATTTTATGTAAAGAACATTTTTTTGCAGTAAAATTTGTATGGATATTATAATGCAAGAGGCTTATCCACCTTTTTGACTTTCAAATAGTTTTATTTCTCATTTGATGAGCAATTTTAGTGCTGGCAGAAACACTCACAAAAATGATTTCAAAAATTGCATTCTCTTATTTCTGAAAAGATCAAAATGTGGAGTTATCCACGTAATAAATAGAAGCCTCTGGCAAAATTGATTTTCCATTTAAAATTAGTCCAAACCTTCAATTTTAACCAAGAAATATATCTTTCTTGGAACAGTTAGTTTCTTTTACTTTCCATGCCTACAGTAGCAGTCACCTACTTATCAGGATCATTTACGTCATTTGATACACTGAATAAAAGAATTGAACATGTATATCTGAGTAGCAATGATATCCCAGTCACCACAGTAGGTGCTGAGAATGGAATAGCAAATAAGTTTGACTTGGTCTTTATCCATTTGGAAACTAACAGGTTTACATGACCATCCACAGAGTTACAAAACCATTTTTCTCTTCACAAACTTTCAGTTTCTAGATAGAATGTTTTTACATGGTGTCTCTAGGCAAAAAGAAATACCTAATATTCCACTTAGCAAATAACATTCAAATATTTCAGTAAGCATTTGTTCTCTAACAATTTAATAATTGCATAAAAGTAATACACTTAAAATTAAAGAAAAAATACTATGTTCTTGAATAATCAGTTACTTAGTCATAGGTTGTGTGCAGCCACCAAACACTACAGAAGTTCTCAAAGGCTGGAATCAGACTGGACAATACCCTCATTTCCTGTTCTACATTGATTTATTCATGTTGCTTTCTTATTATTATAAGAATCATTGAAAAACAAATCTTAGTAGGATACGATAACATCAAAGGGAATACAGCATCATTTGGTACAGAAATAATGAAGGATGCTGGGTTTGAAGTTCACATAGTTCTAACAGCTCTATTGTGAACCACTGTTTATTTAAAAATTGTAAAATAAGAGACGGTTTAAGATGGTCTGGTTTACTAAAACATTCAGTGCAAGAGTTCTTTACTGAGGAGGACCAATACATTTATAAACAGATATACAACAAATAGAGGAATGAGGAGGAAACACTAGAATATAGCAAAAAAATAATGTCTCCCCAACACTGATTAAAGACTCTTGATATGCCCACCTGCTACTCCAGCCTACCAATGGCAGTCGCACATACTTGCCTTTCACAGTATTCATGTACCACATATACAACCAGAGGTTGGGGACTGAGTGACCCAACTGGCTTCCTTACCTGGTGCAGCCTCTATACTCTTCAAATATCGTATGAAGCTTAAAGGAAAATTCCAGTTCAGTTGCTAGCGCTATTAAGAATCATTCACTTGGCTTACTTAGAGCCTGAGGAGTCAGGTGCTTTCTCCATATGCCTCCTGCAGCCATTGACACAGGCAACTGTGCATATCTTCTTATGGGACCTCCACACATGCATACCCACTCAAGGTTTGAATTCAATGGCTTGGGTGTTCTTGATGCTACCAACCGGGACTCTGCTCCTTGGCTCAGTAGAATATCTATGTGTTGCTTACGCCTCACATGAGATGTGAGATTAACAGTCTGGATGCATCAGTTGTCACTGAGCAGGACCTCACCATTTTAATCAGTGGGAGCTCTGTTAGCTCACACCTAACCAAGAACCTCAAATCACCAGTACTCCCTCACAAAAAATCTTCTACAATGACATACAGAAGATGTGCCTTTTACCAGTCGAACTCCCACACACTCCATGCCTCCAAATCCAGGATCAGAAACCCCAACCCACAGCACCAGCAACACTCAACCCCTACAAATCTGTGTCAGTACATCTACAAAAACAACGTATAACTTTAATAATCAATTTATTATATAATATGATGCACAGATTATAAGATATCCTGTGGCTACTTCAAACAAGTTGGTTTGTATTATCCAAAGTTAGCTCAAAATTTTATTTACAATATAAAATATGAGAATTTTGTTATTCATTAAAAATAATAGATGTAGGAAGATGACATGAAAACATCCATTAGGTATCTATATTGCATCATTTAGTAAAAAGAGAAATTATTAAAAAGAGAAATGCACTCATTTCTTTGGGAAATACAAAATTAAATTAGTTTGTAGTTCAAGAGTGCTTATTATATGCCAGGCTTTTAACACATGTTCATAGTCAATAATAAAACAGTTACTGTTAGCCAATTGAATTTTCGAGAGAACAAGTTGTATACTAACAACCCATGGGCCACCTATACATAGTAATGATGTTTTCAGGGCTACACTATTTATAAATTTTTGGAAGTGAAATTATTATTTAAAATTTGGCTATTTCAAAAGAAATCAGAATTACCGGCTTTCCTTACACACTTGGAAAGATTTGTAAAATTGACCTTGAGCACATCAGCTGGTGATACATGGATGTGTGCTTTTTAAATAAACACTATACCGTTTATTATAGTCCCCATCATAAACTCTTTCTTTATGCTCTCTTATTTCATTTGTTCATAATTCCTGCCCAGGCCTGTAGGCATCTGAATTTTTGGCCTAATGCTAGAAAATAGCTGATTTATTTGAATAATATCTAGATTATAAAGATGATTGCAAGATGGTGATACATATCTTAATACATGGTAAGTCAAATATATTCTCAGTTTAACAAAACACTCATAAATCAACTGTTTTTGTTTTTACCCCTTTTAGAGTAGTGCAAAAGAGAATGATAATACTTAATTTAGCTCTCCAATCACAAGCAAATTATATAAATTCCATTCACCATGTAAACTTCTTGGGTGGAAGATTTCTAGGAAAGCAATCAATGTACAGTGGTTGCTATGTATAGAAATGAATAAAATACCTGGGCTCTTATTGGGTACCTAAAGATATCTAGTGGCAAAGGCTCCTTTAAATTTTGTTAAATAAAACATCTAAAAATAAAAATCTGCAAACAATTGAAAAGAGATAAAAATGCCTCACCTCCTCCCTCCAAGAAGCTTACCTTTCATTTTAAGTATACACATACTAAATCATGGTTTATCTTCATTTGATTATTTTTGTATTGCTATTCCTTCTAAATTTTTAAAGTTTATTTCTTTCATGAGCTCAAGAGATGGGCAGAGAGAGGAATAAAAAATAAAAAAAGAAAGCACTTTCAACAGGCTCTCATGCCACGAAATCCCACCAAATCTAGTCAGAATCATGCTGCAACTGATTTCCTTTCTGTGATGTAGTCAAATGTTTCATAAGTCAAATTTTTCTGGGCTCTGATTTTAGCTGGAGTATCCAGAAATAACTTGTGAAACTGTATTAACTGGCAAAATAAGTCAGATTTTATGATTTGTGTTACTTCCTGAAAATATAATCAAATCTGAAAGATTTATGAATGCAACAAGCACATAGAACCACATGTAACCTTTCATTATTTTCAGTCATTTGCTCTATAAGATAAAATAATGTATGGTACATTGATTAGAATAAGAGCTCTCTTGAACCAAACTTGATTCATTCTTACTTAAAGAAAAATTAAGTGATCAAGACTTATGATGGTTTTTAGAAGAAAAGCAATGTCTTTTCAAAAGAAATTTGCAGACCACTAATTGGTCTTATATATTTTGAATTAATATGTGTGTGAATTAAGAGTATTTCCTTGGGACTGGCAGGTGGCTTGGTGGTTAAGGGTGCTGGACTCCCACGTGGCTGACTACGGTTCAAGTCCCAGACCTCTCTCTCTCTCCCTCTCTGGTCAAATTGAAATAAATAAATAAATGAATAAATAAAGTTAAATAAAATAATTTTAAAAAAAGAGTATTTCCTTGGGAGATCATATGTGCACATATATAGTTGTGTGTTAGGTCCATATATACATAGTTGTGTGTATAGATCATATATATCTATCCACATGCAAATACATCTACACATATAATGGATAGATGTCTACAAATCTATATGCATGGTACATGCATTTGAATTTCAAGAATACTAGCAGTAACAAATGAAAGCAAGAGAAATTTTAGGAGCTTTACATCTGTTTTCATTCAATTTTCTTAATTTTTGCTTGTGTGTATCACATCTAGAAATTAATGACTATAAACAAGAAAAAAGCAAACATCAATAAAAAGTTATGCAAATTCAACAAAAGAAATGTTCATACAGTAATATAAATTAAGTTGCTATTTGTATAGAAGGGAATATCCTGCTAAAATTTGACAAATACATGAAGACCCTATTAGAAACCCACAAAAATTTACCTACAAATATCAGGTAATTATAGAAAAGTGAGATTGGACTTTAAACTTATTTTTTTACATTGTTTTATCATGCCCTATCTTTGATATATTGGACTTGGTAAGAGGAAATGATGATAATTGAAAATGTGTACATTTCCTGATTATAATTTGTTAATAATTTGCTTCTTAATGATAATAATTTTGCACCTTTCAAATACCAGCTTTACAGAAAATCCTTTTTTTAAAGAAAAAATTTCTGAATTATAAATAATTGAGTCCTATTATCGTCTGTGCGTGGGCCAGGGAGTATGAGAAAGTAGAGTAGTTAGCCTTAATTGTCTAGATAATTTATTTCTATCAACCCAGTCTTGGTGCCCTTTCCTTTCAAAACTGAAAAGTTATATTAGAAATTATAGTTCGTCTTAAAGAAACTGTAACATTAGAGATGACATTTCAGCACATTCGTGGATAAGTTATTTTCACTATGTCACCTTTCTCCGTGATAGTTGTGCAGTTTCCTTTCCTAGCACAGAGATTGAGAGAGTAGATGACAGGAGGGTCAGGGGACTCCTCTCTCACTCGGAGGCTCCTACCATTGTCATCTGCAATCAGATTGTTAGCATGTCAGCTCAGTCTGTCAGAATCCCCTGAGTGCAACTCAGCCAGCTAAGATAAAATACCTTGTGTATTGGCTGTGGATGTCCCTTAACAACACCCAGTCACTCAGTCATGCAGCCTAAATGGGGCAGCAGACAGCACCTTCACACCAGGGTACAATAACTGAGCTTTCCATCGATGTGTCTTGACCTTATAAGAAGGCACAGCACAGGGCCAGGGTGAAGAGCCCGGAAAGGCTTGATTGTTACTAACCTTCTCTTGTCTGTTAAAAATGGCAGCTTCTTTTACTCCAGTCACTCAGAAACCAATGTAATAAAACAATCTTTACTCAGAAAACCAAGTGGGTATTTCTTTTATGCAGTGATGAAATACAACCACTAGATGACACCAAGAGATAGTTTCTATATGTCTGATTAATCTCCTGTCCTCATTTGCTTGTTCAAAGGTGAAGTTCTCAGTAAGATTTTTATTGAGATCATAGATATAAGTTATTAATTGATCTACTTTTTTTAAAGTTACTTTGCTTTGATGTTATCAATTAAAATCTAAGCATCAAGATAAAATTAAGCAAAACAGAAACAAAAACAAAAACAAAACTGAAAACAGATGCAGGATCATTTGGACACCAAACCTTAACATTCCCACTTTTGTTTCATGCTGTATATACCATGAATAACTTATTTTAGGGGAATTATTACTGTAATTTTTGAAAGGATCTGCTAGTAGTTCCAACACAAATCCTTATCAAGGACTTAAAATTCAATTTTAATATTCTCTTCAGATTATATTTTATGAGTCAATTCTCAGCAATACGCTAATATAGTTTCGAGGATTGTAAAACAATTGGCCTGCTCAAGTATACGTCAGTGAGAGAAAATAAACTGTAAATAGAGGGGATTCTACAAAGTTTGTGAGCAAGTGGAATTAAATTACAAGTGGATTTTGGTGCAAAAAAAATTAAAATCCATATGTAGATTTTTCATAATACACATTTTCCATAAATATTTTGGAGAGCCCTTATATTAATAAGGTTGCCCTCTCAGATGATTATATGCATTTCCTTTACAAAATAACTGATATTTCATCTCAGATTTAGCATGCTGATGCTTCATTGCAAGTTAATGTAATATGCATTTTAGGAGTACTCTTAAACTTTAAAAGAGTAGTTTCCTTACATAATAGAATACTGTTTGAATAGCAAGGTAGCCATATAATAGGAGTTGCATATAAATTTTAAAATCTACTGCTGACCAGCAAAAATCTTCTGAAGTTCAATACCATAAAGAAACAGTTCATATTAAATACGTAATTCTAGCAAGTGTTGTTTAAAACTTTTTGGTAAAGTTTCTATGTGTAGCTTTGAATGTACAATGATGATTTTGTTCCTCTAGCAACCATTTCCGTATGATAAATTCAATGATCTATTTTTATAAAATATGTTTATTATTAGGAAAAGAGTTTCTATTAGTTAAATAATAGGGAAATCTGTGTTTTTGATCTGAAAAGCAAATGTTTGAGACATATTACAATCTCTAAGAAGTAAATGTATGGAAATTAATAGAACACAAGGTCATCTTCATAGATTGAATATTAATTTAGCAAAATGAGTCCACTTTTATACATTTACAAAACTCAAGTGATAAGGAAAAATAAATACAAGTTCACTCTGGAAAAACTCTCTATTTTTTGACATTTAATTCTGGCTACTCAGTACATTCTTTCTGTATACATTATAAGCTTTGAACCAGTGAATACCTTATTGTCCTGAGTTTTACGGGATTTCTTAAATTATTGCCAGGTTTTCAAACTTAAATAGAACTTACATTTTGATGTCAATGTACAGAAGCATACTTCACATGAAATATTAGTATTAGGAAAATGATTAGTGTTAGTGTTGGCTAATTTGCATAAGAAACATGGGTACCTTCGTAGATTTCCTAGTTTTGTTTGTTTTTCTTTCTCTTTTTCTACAAAGAAAAAAAAAAAAAAAACCAGCAGAAAATATGGTAGACCCATTTGAAACTTGGGTTTGTAACTAAGGTAAGAATTTTATCTTTACTATAAATGTTGTATGCATAATCTTCATAAGAATTCTTCTGAAATGTCATATGAATATATAAAATGAGTCAAAAATATTTTACTTTTAGAAGAAATATGTGATTCTAAGAAATTAGCCATTTTGTTTTATTGAAATATGTAGGTGGAAGGTTTTAGAGCTGTCTAGCAACCACTTATTTTCTCTAAGGTTCTATTGATATACCTCTTCTGTTAAATTTACTGTATTAACTTTCCAATTCTGAAGAAAATAAAATTTCTAGTCCATAAACACACACACACAGGTGCGCATGCGTGCACATGCACACCCCTCGTGCTAAAATGTATGACAAATACCATGCAGAGCAATATGGTTTTGTAATGCCATGATGTGTTAACTCCCCTTTTGTGTTGGAAGTCCTGGACCAGTAGGTATTATCTTCTAAATTCCCTTAATAGCAGTTATATAAAGACATAGCAATGGAACCAAAAGTAGCCTTGGGATTTATAATGCACACTGAAATGGGTACATTAAAAGTAAAAGATCAAGTTTAATTAGATATATTTTGTCTTCTCTTATGCCCAACTTTTGCAGGCAATTAAGCAGAGATAATTTGTTGCTTGATTACATTTATAAAATCCTTAAATTATTAGTCATCTTAAGTTTGGAAGGAGGCCTCTAAGCGGCATAAAAAATAATTTGGCTGTCTAATTCATTCTTCTTCCTTTTAATTAATTAATTTATTTTTTGAGAGAGATATTTTCTTTATTTTTCCCTCCATTTACAGGTGCAGAATTAAAGAACACATTCACTCACTATATTATTGATGCACTTAAGTGGAGTGTTCCAAAGCATGTAATTACCGTGTAGGCTTATGGCCCTGAAGTAGCCGGGGATAGTGGTGCTGCATATCCATGATTTGAAGGACATACAGTGATGATTATAGAGGCAGTACTCTACATCCATTCTAGCCCTTTTGTGTTTAGCTGGTTGTCATGGCAAATAATTGGATAGAATTTAAGCCACTTTCTTCCAAGTGGGAAATTCATAATTTTACCCTTCACCTAATTTCGTAGATACTTTTAAAGAATCTTAAAGTTTCTGCAGGAATGACGTAGAGCAGTGTGGGAAAAATTTCACATTCAGCAGGCACCTCAGAATTAGACTTGTTCTATTTGTTGATTTTTTTTTTTTTTTGGAGGAGGGAAGTGAGTAAAGTCAATTTCCAATTGCATTCATTTGTTTCATCTTCCTATAACTGAGCCACAGACTTCGGATTCTTTGATAAAACAAGGCGAATGTGGTTTACTCTGAGAGGTTCTGAGAAAAATGGGCAAAAAAAAAAAAAATCTTACAAATTTTTTTGCTAAGATGACATTCTGCCTAGACTCATATCTTGAAAAGGCATAGGACCTTTTCAAAATCAGAGCTGATGGAGGAAATTATAAACAGAAATAATTTAGGCTGACAGTCCAATGGGGTTTGTGATGAGAGGGAGGGGCAGGGTTAATTAACCCAAAGAATATGAAAGTAGAGTAATAATGATACGCTTCATAATTACTTTCTATTTTAGTTGTATAATATTAAATAATATATGTGTTACAAAATATCCTGTTTTTAGCTATAAAATATAGTGAGAAACCCTTAAAAATTTAGAGCTGCTATATTTTGGTTATCATCCAATCCAGTTATTTTAAGAGGTTTCAGTTGTTCAGTCAATCTTTAATGAGCACCTGTTTTATGTCAGCACTCTGTTAACTATCAAGAATAATTTGATAAACAAGTTATTTTAAAATGTATAAAAAAACCCCACTCTTGCCCTCAAGAAGTTTACATTCTAGAGGAAATGCCAAGATATGTAAGTTAATGCCCTGGATAATCATAGTCCCTTATACAGGTGATTATTTGTACACCACACCAGAATTAAATTCTTAACCCTGTCATTCCCTGATCAAATAGGTTCATATGTCAAAGTTCCCTGATATTTAATTGCAGTAGGCCCTCTTCCATTTAGCAACACATAAGCGCTAAATATGAGGGGGATTCTCAAGGATATAGTGTGCTCACTAAGAGTATAATCCATGGGAGCAGCAGTTGGCGTAATGGCTATGATGCTGGACTCACATGTAGTCAACTGCAGATCAAGTCCCAGACTTGGTGGCTTAACTCACAACAGGCGTATGCACACACATGCGTGCCTAAGTTCCTGAGAGGAGAAAGGAGAAGAAGGGATTGTGGCATGGCTATCCCCCCGGGGGGTGATTTCTCGCTTTCTGTCTCTCTGACTCTCTCTGTCTTTCTGGTGAGCACACATGTCCTATAGCAAAAGCCTCTCCAAAAAAATTTAAAAATTAAAAAATAAAACAAAACTTCTCAAAAAAGAGAGAGAGAGAGAGAGAGAGAGAGAGAGAGAGAATTCATGCCAGTGCTCAGTATCACTTACTTCTTAGTTAAGGTAAGGGAAGTTTGTATAAGGAATGGAGAAGCTATTTGTACAAAGTAAGAGAAAGAAAAATGTAGCCAAAAAACAGATTACCTTGACTACAATTTGCTTATTTCTGAGAATTTAAATTAAAGTTTTGACTTATTCCATGGCTTATAGCCTTTGATATGGAAGAAAATGATAAAAATAATTCCTTCATTTTCAGAATACTCATATAGGATACTACATTTTGTTTATGTTTAATCTCAATCATGCTATGACTTTTTTTTATTGGACTACTCAAGGCACAATTAAAATTGGACTTCGGGAGTCTCATGATAGCCACAAAATAACACCGTGGCGTTGTTGCAAAATTTTATTTAACGTCACCAAAAGACAGATATTTGCTGCAAATCCTAACAAGAATTGATATTGTTGTGTACATTGTGAAGTGCAGTTAAAACATGCAAAATTTTGCAAGCTGGGACCTCACACATACCCAATCCATTGCATTTGGGACTCTGACCACATAGTCAGCCATGCAAAACCTAGCCATCTTAACCTCCATGCCACTGGCTGGACCAGTCTGGAAGGTATTTTTTTTAAGTATTTAAAAATATTTAACTTTGATGAAATGTACCTTACCTAATTTTTTCTTTGGTTACCTTTGTTTTGGTTGTTAAATCTAGAAAAAGATTGTCAAAGTTAAGGGTCACAAGATTAACAACTTTGTTTACTTCTAAGAATTTGTAATTCTAGTTCTTACCTTTTTTTTCTTTTTTTTTTTTTTTTGGAGTTCTAGTTCTTACTTTTGATTTTTGTTCATTTTTAATTAACTTTGTATACAGCATGAGGAGGAGATCCAGCTTCATTATTTTTGTTTGTGAATGTCCAGGTGTCCTGGTACCATCTGTTGAAAAGACTGCTCTCATATTAAAATTTGGTACTCTTGTCAAAAATATATTGACCTTAAATGTATGGATTTATTTCTGGACTCTCAATTCAATTCTATTGTTCTATTTGTCTATCTTCATGCCAATTAAATATATTAATTAGTGTAGCATTTGTGGTATATTCTGAAATTGCAAAGATGTGAGTTCCAAGTTTCTTTTACTTTTTTTCAATGTTAGCCAATCCAGATGGGCTATTCTGCATTTCGTGAATTTACTCCATGAATTATGACTTCTACAGAAATGCAGATAGGATTTTGATAGGGATTGTGTACCTAAACAATGAAGTCTCAATTCTCTTTTCTTTTTCTTTTTTTTTTTTTTTGGAGAGGTTTTCGCTATAGGGCACGTGTGCTCGCCAGACAGACAGAGAGAGACATAGAGACAGAAAGCGAGAAATCACACCCCAGGGAGGATGGTCACGCCGCAATCCCTTCTCTTCCATTCTCCTCTCGGGATCTTGGGCATGCACGCACACGCGCCTGGCGTGAGTTTTAAGCCACCGGGTCCGGGACATGAACCACGGTCGACTACGTGGGAGTCCAGCGACATAGCCATTACGCTAACTGCTGGTTCCCTCAATTCTCAAATGGAATACGTTTTTATTTAGTCTTCCTTAGTCTCTTTCAACAATGTTTGGTATGCATAAAATTTTCAGTTCATTTCTTAAATTACTTCCTTTACATTTTGAAACCACAGAGCATGGAGTTGCAAAAATATCTTCTTCCTTTGATAATATTTTTAGAGGTTTTGGCTTTAGGGCATGTGTGCTCACCAGACAGAGAGAGAAAGAGAGACAGTAAGAGGGAAAGTGAGAAATCACCCTTTAGAGGGGATGGCCACACTGCAATCCCTTCTCCTCTAGTCTCCCAGGATTTGGGCACATATGCATAAGCACCTGGCGTGAGTTTCAAGTCACAGGGTTTAGAACTCGAACCACAGTTAGCTATGTGGGAGTCCAGTGAGTAACCACTACACCATCTGCTTACTCCCTTCTCTGATCATTTTGCTTATTCAAGCGCATACAGCCTTGGGTCCTGCCAGGAGTTAGGCTAAGGAACTCACGTCTCCTAATCAGTCCTTGTCTTTATTACACAGCAGGAAAATTATTCCAAACTATTTTCAGTCTGGTTTCTTCTTTTCATCTTTGTCTTATAGCCTTTTAAATTCTTCCAGACTAAGGTAAATAAACCAAATTTGTCTGAGGCTCTTCAGTGTTGGTAGCCAGCAGGGGCTCCCAGCAATCCTCACAACTTCCAAAAGCGCTAGATTAAGAGTGCTTTGACAACATGAATGTCTGCTTTATTCCCATTTCTTAATAATCATTTAAAAATGCTGGCCTGCTAAAATGAGATCTCTTCTTTCCCTCCCTTCTTAGTATTGCCTATTCTCTTCTGAATCATTCTGACCTTCCTTATTATCTATGGTTGCACCCTCATTTTTCTCTTTGGAGATGGCTCTGAGGCCCAGTATCAGGAACCACCCTAGCATGTATTTTGCTTTCGTTTTAACTTTAGCCATTAGTAAGGGTCCTGAGGCTAGAGGCTCAGAGTGGTAAGTGTCCAAGCCTGGCCCTAAATCAGAATTTGCCTTAATACTTTTTGTATTTTTTTTAATTCTTCCTATTAATAGGGAGCCTGAGATCAGAAGTTGTAGTCTGCACTAGTCAGAATCCAAGCTTGGACAGATATCAATATCCTTTTTAACACTCTCCCTTGGTTTAATTTTAGGTGTCAGAGATATCAATAACCTAGGATTTATATTTTTAGCTCATTTTTATCTTACTTTGCATTTCATTATGCATCCAGTGAACCAGTTCTTTAAGAGTTGAATCCATTATTTTTAAATCTCACGGCAACTTTTTTCTGTTAATGATCACAGCATTCCTATTCTATCATATATGACCCCATGACCCCTACCCAATGATGTCTCATCACCAACACTTTTATTCTTTTTCTTCCCAAACCACATGTTTCAGTGAATTGGGGTCATTTTAAGGAACCACCACTCTGGGAACCACCTGCCCAGAGTTAGATAAACCACAAAGGTTGAGAGTATAATCTTCCAGACTGCTAATTCTTCCCAAGACTTCAGATGCCAACTGCAGCTTTGGGAGATTCACAAAACCACTGTAAGTTTCTATAATTTACTAAAAATTGTTCATTAAACTTGCTAAAATTGATTATTATTATTATTATTATTATTACTTAACTTTATTACAAGGAAAGGATAAAAACTAAAATCAGCCAAAGGAAGAGATATATAGGCCAGATCATGGAAGGATTCCAGATGTAAGGTTTCCATTGTCCTCAAACCATACCATCTTCCTGACATCGGTATGTGACAACACATAAATACTGCCAATCACAGAAGCTCACCAGAGATTTGATGTTCAGAGTTCCTATGGGATTTCATTACTTGTGCATGATTAATTGCAAGATCACCCAAGTCTAGCCTCCAATTTTTCTGAAGCCACATGATCCAAGGCCTCCCCATTATTGTATAATCACATGGTTGGTATTTCTGGCCTGCCCAGCCCATTGTCTAAAACTCAAGTGTTGTCTACCTACACCACAGAAGGATCTGGTATGGCCAGCTCTTGCTCTAAACAAAGACACTCCTATCAGATGTAACATTGATCATCTCCCATAAGTTGAGGTAAAATTCAGTCCTCTCTTTGGGCAAGATCAATTTCTTTACTATACATCCTAGCTAGTTAGTTCAGTCAATGACAATTCTCCAGGAATGTGGTTTTGAAGAAGTTCAAAACTTATCCTCGCTACTCTGGTTTCTGGCAGAGTGGTGGTTTTCATTATGATTACAAGCTAATTTTATATTTTATTTTATTTTATTATTATTAAAATTTGCCAGAGGAGGAAGAAGAATCTCCCCTGACCCCCATGCTCCTGTCTGATTAGCTCTAAACCTGAAGATGAGCCAGAGTCAGAGAGAGCCCTGCGGCAAACAGGAAATCATCTGAGGAATTGTAAACACATTTGCTGCATTTTTTTCTCTGAGGTGAGAAGTGGTCCACAGGACTTGGATAGAGATCCACTATCCTGTGAGGTGTCATACGGCCCAGACAAACTGGACACTTTATGTAAAGCAAGTGTTGTCAACCCCTAACTGACATTCTAAAGTTTCATGGTTCAGGTTCAATCATTTGCTATTTAGAACCTCCACAGTGGTTCTGATAAGCAACAGGGCTTGAGCACCACCACTCTAAGAAACACAAGACTTCCTGAGGCTTTGGCATGTGTTGAGAGACACATACAGTTTTTCCTCTTTTTTTTTTTTTTTTGAGAGTTTTTCGCTATAGGGCACGTGCGCTCCCCAGACAGACAGAGAGAGACAGAGAGACAGAAAGCGAGAAATCACCCCCCAGGGGGGATGGTCACGCCGCAATCCCTTCTCCTCCATTCTCCTCTTGGGATCTTGGGCACGCACACACACGCCCCCAGCGTGAGTTTTAAGCCACCGGGTCCGGGACGCGAACTGCGGTCGACTACGTGGGAGTCCAGTGACATAGCCATTACGCTAACTGCTGGTTCCTCACAGTTTTTCCTCTTCATCACCATGTGAGGGTGGGAGGGTGGTGCTTTCAGAATCCTCAGTTTATAAAGGAGTAAACTCTGGCCTACAGAAGTTTAGAAACTTGCCCAAGGTCAGACAGGATTCCACTTCATGTCTATCTCCCTCCAAAGTGCTTGATTACTATATTATGTCGCCTCCCATATAAAACTGATGTTTTGGAAGATTAATTACTGTGAGTCATGACCCTATGAATTTATTCAACTTACTCTGTGAAAGTAGAAATGGATTCTCTTAGATTAAGACTGTCAAGACTGTCATTTCATTATTCTTCCTTTCAAAGTGGTGAGAAAGCTGTCTGACCACACTGGAAATCAACTCTTTCAAAAGACCAAAGTTGTGTTAAGTTTCAAAATAAACAGAACAGTAGGTAGTAAAACTCACTGTTTTGACCTTAATGAATTGGAAAAGTCATGCCATATGTTTCTATGAAAAATGTATCATGACTTTTCTACCAACTATATATATCATTTCTTCATCTAGACATTCATTATTGGACTCTTGTGTTGTTTCCATGTCTGGGCTCTAGTGAAGAGTGCCACAATGAATATGAGGTTGTGATTTTATTTCCTTGGGCATATACCTGACAGAAAGATTGCTGGGTCATATGCTAGTCCTACTTTTAGTTTTTTTGAGCAACCTCCATATTGTTTTCCTCAGTGGGTGTACCCAGTGATTCCCTTTTCTTCATAGCCTCACCCGTACATGTTAACTCTTATTTATTAATTTATTTTGACAATGCCTGTCCTACGAGTGAAGTGATATCTAATTGTGGTTTGATTGACTTTTCCCTGATGATTAGTGATGTTGAGTACCTTTTACTATACCTGTTGACCATTGGTATATATATATATATTTTAAGTGTCTGTTCTTGGGATTCTTTGTCCAATTTTTGAAAAGATTATCATGATTATTATTTTGGGGCGTGGTGGTGCCTGCCCTATGGCAAAAACCTATGGAGGCTGGAGGATTGTGGCATCTAGTCTATCGTGATTATTATTTTGATAATGAGTTGAGTGATTTCCTTATATATTTTGAATATTAACCCATTGCCAGACATATGGTTTGCAAATACTTTTGCCCAATGTATAATACTTCCCTTTTATTTTGCTGATTTTTTTCCCTTTGCTATGCAGAAACTTTAGTTTGATATACTTCCACTTTTTAAATTTTGTTCTCTTTCTGAGCTTTTGGTGTCATATCTAAAAAATCATTGCCATAATCAATATTAAGGTGTTTTTTCGCTGTTATGCCTCCTTTACCCCAAGAGTTTTACTTTTCGAGTCCTAGGTTTAAATGGTATATAATCCAATTTGTGTTGATTTTTTTCTGTAAATTATAAGGTGAGGATTCAGTTTTATTCTTTTGTATGTCGATATTCAGTTTGCTCAGTTCCATTTTTTAAAGAAGTCATCCTTTCTCCATGGTGTCATTTTTACAGCTTTAAAAATTATTGTACATGTGTGGGTTCATTTCTGCATTCTCTATGGTCCTTTTGGGTATGTTTTTATGCTGATTTCATGATGTTTTTATTACTATGGCTTTGGAATATAATTTGAAATCAAGGAGTGTGATGCCTCCATCTTTCTTTTTCCCCTTAAGATTTTCTGTGTTGGAGGGGGACTACTTTGGGTTTCTAGTGGTTCCATAGGAATTTTAGAATTACCTATTTCTGTAAAAAATATCACAGGAATTTTGATAGAAATCAGTTAAGTTTGTAGATCACATTGAGTAGTATGAACATTTTAACAATATTGATTCTTCCAATCCATGAGCATGGGCTATATTTTCCCCTATTTGTGTGTACTTCAATTGTTTTGTTTTAATTTTGTGATAGCACATATGCATGAAAGAGGAAAATAAAAAAAAACACCCTCCACGGGGCTCCATCACACTATAATCCCCTGGCTCCAATCTTTTACTCCACCATAATTCTGGACACGTGTGTGTATGTATGTGTGTGTGTGCCTAGTTTTTTCTCAAGTCAACTTGTCCATGACCAGTTGGCATGTGACTTCCAGCTCTGCAGTCCAGCATGTTACCAACTATGACACAGAGGCTGGGTCTTCTTCAATATTTTTCAACTATGTTTATAGATTTCCACACAAATCTTTCACTTCCTTGGTTAAATTTATGCAAAGCATTCTTTCTTTTTTGATGTTAACATAAATGGGATTGTTTTTGTTGGTTTCTACAAGATAGAGCGTTGTTTGTGTAAAGAAATACAATTGATTATAAAACTGAGTATGGCAGATGACATCACTTTTTTGGAATCACAAATGTACCCAAATATAGCTTACTACACTTTAAAAATAATATAATTATCAAAATTAAATTATGTATTATTCAAAAATCACTAAATAAAACACTGCTAGGATGATGATGATGATTTTGGAGAAGTTTTTGCTATTGGGCATATGTGCTAGCTAGAAAGACAAAGAGACAGAGAGACAGAAAGCAAGAAATCACCCCTCAGGGGGGATGGCCACGCCGCAATCCCTTCTCCTCCATTCTCCTCTCAGGATTGTGGGCACACAAGTACACATGACTGGCGTGAGTTTAAGCCATGGGAGTCCAGCAACACAGCCATTATGCCAACTGCTGGTCCCAACACGGATAGTTTTTAATTAATTTTGATTACTCAGAAATAAAGATGAACAATTTCAATAGAATATGCTCATTAAAGGAAATAAATACACCCACATATAAAGAATTGGCAATGAGCAATTTTCCAGTGACCTACTGAATTTTGAAAAGTAGAGGGAAAAACATGGAGATCAAGAACCCCTTCTTTGGAGCAATTTGCCTGCTTTGGACTTCTGGCTCTCCTACTTCCTGGGCAAATAAGTGGACAAGCCACTTAACTCTATGGACCCTGGTTTAACCATTTATAAAATAGAGGTGATAATAATAATAATAAGACCTTCCTTATTGTACTCAATTCACATTTATACTATATGTAATACCTACTGACTTACAGTAATTATTTGATAAATTTATTTATATTGATACGTGCAGACTAAACAGATTGTCGCAAAGAACATTTATTTTACGCATCTGCGATTTCATTATTTTTATCATCGTCCATAGTCCTATATCCCAAATACATCACTTTCTTATCAAAATTCTAGGGGAACGTTAACAATTTATCACAAAATTTTGTTCTAAGAAGATCATTTGGACTACACAATCTTTTCCTTGTTTGTACTTTTTTTTTTTTTTTTTAATACGCCAGAGAACAGATATACTTGCCAGAGAGAGGCAGAGAGGAAAAGTGAGAAAGCACCCCCCATAGGTAATGGCCATGCTGTGATCCCCTCTTCTACATCTCTCCCTCCTTTTGGGATTCCAGACACATACTCACACTTGCCCAGGTGTTTTTTTCAAAGCACCAGGTCTGGAACTCAAATCATCCAGCCAGCTATGGGGGATCCTACTGCCTTAACCACCATGCCACCAGTTGCCCCCCCCATCCCCCAGCCCCCACCCCCATTGTTGGGAGTACTTCAGCATTTTACAACAAAAGGAAAATGGGAAAGAAATAGTTAAAAGTCAAAGCTCTATCAAATCTTAGACTATATAGCCTCATTAAAATCTGAGCATTGATTGTCTTCTTTTGCTTCTTTGTTAATTTCTCCAGACACCTTTTGGTCAGTTTTGTAGTGGACAAGAGATATTTGTCAGCCACTAGTACAAGGTTAATATAGTTAAACATTTTAAACTCCATTCTATTTGCTGCATGATAAAATACTATATTTTATGTAAATCATTAAAATAAATTATATTGTTTACATTTAAAATATATCATTTTCTTTGAGTAAAATTCTGATAAAGGTGATTAATTTATTCAAAACAGATTTGTATGCCCCTCACTGCTTAATTATTTAAATAAAAATTCTTTACCCTGAGGAATTTCCATCATTTCTCAGCCTGCCAGTTTCTTCAGCTGTGATAAACACCCATAATCTAATGGATCCTCAGATTCACTAAAATTCTGTTTAATATCTCTAGTCAAGAAATAAGCTGTATTTTACAAAGAATAGTAAATTAGAAAACTTTGAAAAGTACAAATAAACTCAGTTAATATGGAGTCAAATTATTGGGCAAGATTTCATGTGCAATAACAGATGTGAATTGGATTTTAAAATTAATAAGAGCTGTAATGTTCTTGTACATTTGCACCTTGTAATTTGCTGAATACAGACCAAGTATTTGTCTTTGAAGTCCTATGAAAACAAATTTAGTCATCAACCAAAATCATTGTGAGTCAAGATTTGATACATACATGTTTACATGTTGCATGAACTAAATTTGCTCTTGGGTCCGCCCTGTGCCACAGTGCTTAAGGAAGCTAGATGCCACATGGTGACTGCACAATTCAAGTTTCAATTCCAGTGGCTTGAGAAAAACAGCAGGTATGTATGCATGTGTGTCCTAAATCCCAGTAGGATGGAGAAATAGAGAAGGGATTGTGGTCTGGCCATGCCTCAGCAGGGAGTGCTTTCTTCCTCTATTTCCTTTTTTTTAAAAAAAAGAATTATTCTACTTCTTTATTCTATTTATTTATTTATTTCACATGAGTTTTGCCAAAGAAAGACAGAGAGAGTTAGAAAGCAAGTCACCCGGTTCAGGACTCGAACCACGGTCACCCATGTGGGAATTCCAGCACCTTAACCACCATGCCACTTGCTGGCCCCTCTTCCTCTTCTTTCCCTCTCTTTTACTTCCTGTCTGGTGAGTGCATGTGCCCTCTGGCACATATAATTAAAAAAAGAAAAAGAAAAGAAAAGAAAAGAAAAGAAAAGAAAAGAAAAGAAAAGAAAAGAAAAGAAAAAAGAAAAGAAAAGAAAAAAGAAAAGAAAAGAAAAATTTGCTCTTTGCTACTATGGAAAGAAATAGATAATTTTAAAAACATGGCAGCAAGTAATAGAAATGATTTATTCATTTCTGAATTTTTACTTCTACCTGAGTAACAGAAAAATTTGATATTTTGAAAATGAGAGTACTGGAAAAACAGACTCAAAGTATATACCTGGAATATCAGGGATAGTTAGAGTATTAGTTATTAAAAAGTTTCCTGATATTGATTGATGTAAATTTCAACCTGTGGTAATTATGCTATCTTTCTGTGGCTGAAAGCTTCTGGTCCATTTGGTATTGGGTCTCTCTGATGTTCTGTACAGGCATATGCAGGCCTCTCTTATTTTGTATAGGATCTGGAGATAGTCACATGTACCTTTTGTCTCAGAGTGGGATAGAAATATTTATAACAAAATTTCAACCTATTTTAAAATTACTTTTCCCATTCTTCTGTGTTTATTTGAGCCTGAAAATTGTCATCCCTTATCATATTTGGACACATACAAATACATACGCACTTATTAAATTCTGTGGCTTCAGAGCAAAGTAGCCTTAAATGTTATTAGTTCACATTCCCCTGTTCTGGGCTACCCCCTCCTTTGTCTGCCTCCAAGAGCAAAGATAATTATAAGTTCACTCTATTTTATCACTTGACTTTATCTGTCAAAATGTTGTTTTAAAATGCATATGCCTGCTGTTTTTAAGCCTTTCTGCATCCCAGTGAAGGCCTTTGTACAGAAAATGTCACAGTGGGCCTTTTTTTTTTTTTTTTTTTTTCTTTTTTCTTTGTGAGAGGTTTTTGTTATAGGGTGCATGCGCT
The DNA here is from genome assembly GCF_000334495.1 of Tupaia belangeri chinensis. Classification (NCBI taxonomy): domain Eukaryota; kingdom Metazoa; phylum Chordata; class Mammalia; order Scandentia; family Tupaiidae; genus Tupaia; species Tupaia belangeri. The sequence goes on from NW_006159731.1 coordinate 6,134,385, forward strand.
AAATGTTACAGTGGGTCTTTTTTTTTTTTTTTTTCCCTTGCTATCTAGGACAGAGGGAGAGCATAGGCAACCGTTGGTGAACTAACCAAGAACTTCAATGACTCCCACAGGAAGAACTGGTAGGGAGTTTGTATTTCGGCCATGAATCCAGAGCTTTCATTTTAAGTTTCAGGGTGCGTCATGCAGTTGAACACTGATTGAATGGGGGCACTGGAGGCTCTCGGGATCAAGCTGTGACATTTTTTCTGAGCCTGAAGGCTGCTCACAGCTATTACTGCACAGGCCTTGCTGGCTGCTACTTCAGGGAAACACAGGGAGAAGGCGGTTGTGCTTCCGAGTGTGGGTGGTCGAATAAACTCTTTTAGCAGCAGCAGTTGGTCTATTTAGGCTGAAAAGGAGACCACCAGCAGCCCCCAAAGTGCTAAAAAAAATTACAATCAATTTTAAAAATATATATTATATTACATAAAAGACTGTAAGAGCGGTGCTGAGCATTGCTTCACAGTAATACCAGCTGCTAAATGAGGCAGTCACATGTGGCCAAGCAGGGTTTATCCTGCAACCCAGAGTATTTCCAGCTCTTCCCCACTCTTCCTTTCTCTCACAGGGAAGAGAGAGAAAACAAGTCTACCAAACAAAAAATAGCAGCAGAAAGCAAAAAAAGCATCAACTAATGTAGAGAAAATGTATCGAAGGCAACTACTAAAATTTAGTTGTCCAGGGGTTTCTCCTTTTGTTGCAAGTGGTTTAAGGTTTATTGGTATGGAAAGGCTTGTTAAGGCTGGCATGTAGGCTATACATGTAGAGAGAAGTTAGGAACCCACTGATAGGTTCAGGTTCATTTAGGATGCTGGTTGTATTATTCTTTTTTAAACATAACATTTTTTACTCTCATTTCTAATTTGCAATAGGAGTTGAAGATCTTTGAAAAGTATAGCATCATGTTTGAAAACATGCATGCAATGTGTAATGACCAAATCAGGGTATAAACCTATCTATGCTGTTCATTATTTATCATGACTTTCTGTTGTACCCATCCAAAATTTGCTTCTCTGAGTCCTTTGAAATATATGTTGTATTGTCACAAATTTCCTTTACTGTGCTATGGTATTATGTAACACATTCCACTTATTGCCATGCACCCTTTTATCTGTTAAATAAATTCTCTTCATCCTCCACTTCCTATTTTCTTTCTAGCTTCTGGTATCCACCATTACACTCTCTACTCTTATGCAATTGAATCTTTTAGCGTCCTCTAAGAAGGGAGGACATTAAGGTACCTTTGTCTTTGAGAACATGGTTTATTTCACTTAGCGTTATTTGCTCCAGATTTGTTAATTTTTCCTCACATAATAAGACTTCATCCTTTTTTATGGCTGGATAGTATTCCATTGTAAATGTATGTGTGTGTGTGTGTGTGCATGAGTGTGTGCACATACATGCATGCATACTTATCACAATTATTCGGTTCATTCTTCAGTTGTTGGGTGCCTAGGTTGATGCTGTATTTAGCAATTGTGAATAGTGCTGCAATGAGAACGATATCTCTTCAACATATTCACTTCCAGGATTACAGGATCATAAGATAGTTCTGTTTTTAGGTTTTTTTTGTTTGTTTGGGTTTTTTTTGTTTGTTTGTTTTTTGGTAAACACCATACCCTTTTCCACAATGACTGTTCTAATTTACATTTCCACAAACAGTGCAGGAGACTTCCCCTCTCTCCACAACAACACCAGCATTTGTTACCCTTCCCTAGTTTAGATAATAGTCTTTCAAACTGGAATGAGATGATACTTTATTATGCTTTTGTTTCACATTTCTCTGATGAGTAGTAAGGTTGAGCACTTTTTCATATTCTTATTGGCTGTTTGAATGTTTTCTTTCAAAATATCTCTCTTCAGATTGTTGCCCATTTTTAACTAAACTATTTTTTTTCTAATTTATATTCTTGCATAGTGCATAAAAAGCATTTTAATCTTCCTATTAACTTAAAGAATTGTTTATAATCCACAAATAAGATGTCAGAGGTCAAGGTAATTTACATACAACATATACATGGGTCAATTAACTAATGATAATCTTAATTTCAAGTAGACTTCATAATTTAAAAACACACCTCCTTCCACACTTCTATAGTTTGTTCTCATTAAACCCCAATTTATAATGGAGTATACAACTAACCTTTCTAGGAAACTCTTCCAGAAAAAGCTCTCACATTTTAGAGAATTCAGAGATACACCTGCCTCAGAATTCTTCCAGTAAGAAGAAATGGGAAACCTTATTATGTATTTAAAACATTACTTATTAGACATGTGTGCTTAAATTAATCTGAATTACACTTTAGTCTCTAGGAATCATGTTGCTTTAAGAAACCATAGCTGATGGTAAAAATAGTTAGAAACCCATGAGAAAGGAATGCCATGATTGGAAAATGCCAGCCCCAATATTTCCCTACTCTGGGTCTTTTCCTCATTCTAGCATCATCCTTCTTCAACTACCCTACATTTGACATAGTCTCTTTTTCTGTTAAACCTCCTAAGTCTCTGTAAACAAATTATTCTCATACTTAACTTGGATATTCTGCTTTACATGTTCTTGATCTCTAACTCCTTGTTCAATATATTTAATATGTCTTTAGCAACATCCATAATTTTAAAAATGTGATATATATACCTTAAAAATTCTCAGTAAAGAAAAATATTTGTCAAGCATCTATCATACATGCTTATAATACAATGAAATGAATAAGATCTATTTTCTGCCTTGACAGATGTTATAAAATTATAAACTATATCAGGGAAAGACTACGTTTGGTTGATTCTATGTCTTAACCATTGCAAATAATGCTGCAATAAATATGGATGGGCAAGTGTCTCTCTCACAGTGATTTTCTGTCCTTTGGGGATTACTGCGTCATATAGTAGTTCTAGTTGTAAACTTTTTATTTAGAGATTTTTGTTAATGGGCTCATGCATTTGCCAGAGACAGACACAGAGATGGTGAGAGAGAAAGTGAGAGATCACCCCCCCACCAGAGGGAGATGGCCATACCACAATCCCCTTTCCTCCATTCTACCCCTGGGGTCTTGGGCACACACACACACCAGGTGTGATTTCCAAGTCACAAAGTCTGGTACTTGAACCACAATTGGCCACATGGGAGTCCAGTGACATAACCCCTATGCCATCTGCTGGCCCCTATTTGTAAATTTTTAAGGAACATCATATAATTTCCCACAGTGGCTGTACTAATTTATATTCCAACCAAAGGGAACAAGGGTTTCATTTTCTCTCCAACCTCATAAGCATTTGTTTTTCTTTGATTGTATTTTATCATAGCCATTCTGAATGAAAATTTGACTTTTTAAACATCAACAGAAAGCATTCCTCTTATAGCCTACACAGTGAAGATATTAGAGGACCAAACTGTGAAGAGAGATTTTCTTTGATAACTGTGGCTAACCCTGAACTCAAGAATGAATGAGGAAGACAGCAGGTGACATAGAGACCAAAGTAGCTGGAGCCTACATGGCCAACTTCCCTGCTTGAATACACCAGGCACATGTGCATGCATGCCCAAAATCCTAAGAGAACAGAGAAGGGATTGCAGTGTGGCCATCCTTGCCAGGGGGTAAATTCTTACTTCTTCTTACTGCCTTCACACCATCTTTCTCTGGCAGGCACACATACTCCTTAGAAAAACTAAAAACTAAAAAAAAATTAAAAAAAGAATGAAAGGAGAGCTATATTAAAAATCAAAGTAAAAAGTTGAACTGAAGAGGAGGCCAGAAGTAAATTTAAAAATTTGGTGTCCACAGGAGGACTCTATAGGTTGAAAGAACTTAAGGTGTGCTAGAAAAATTATGACTGAATCCATGATAACTGCACTAGCTTCTAAATATTTATGAATTTAATTTACAAATTCTTGCAATACAAAAATGTTGTTTGGGATTAGTTGCATGTCGCTATTTATGAATCTTCCAACCAATCTATTTTTATTTTTGGAGGGAATATTGTCCTAATTTACTGTGAAATATTTATTATCTAGTTCTTGTTATTAAACCTATTCTATGGGATAGTTTTTTAAAATGCCCTTTACTATTTTTGTTTCAATGAGAAACAAGTTTTTCTTACTCAAAGTAATAACTAATTGAGTTATTTTATAAAACCTCTAAATCTAAATAATTGTATTATTTTAGAACAAATAACTATTATCTGTAGTTCTGATACATACTCTGCACTGTTTGTCTGTTTGTTTTAAGAGATATTTTTACTATAGAACGTGTGCGCTCTCCAGAGAGACCAAAAAAAAAACCAGTAAGCAAGATATCCCCCCACACACAAACCCAAGGGTAGATGGCTACGACTCAACACTTTTCCTCCAGTTTCCTCTAGGGATTTTGGGCACGCACATACTTGCACACTACATGAGTTTCAAGCTGCCAGGTCCAGAACTCAACCATGCTTGGCCATGTGAGACTCCAGCAACATAACCACTATGTCATCTGCTAGTCCCCCTTGTATAATTTTTACCATAGCCCTTTGAAAGTATATTCAGTTTTTAAAACCATCCCATTGTGTTAAACCATCTTGTATTATGAGAAACTTATTTAGCATGTAACTATGAAATGTTGAGATAGTCTCAAGAATGAATTCTTTTTTTAATTTAATGTTTTTTTATTTTTCAGCCTATTTTAAGTGACTCATCGTTTTCTTCAACAGAAATTCTTCTTATGACCTAATTAAATAAAACAGCAATAATAATCATAAACATAATAAATTTCCTGTGTTCAAATCCACATAAAATTTGGGATAGAAAATTCTCATTCATTCAAAGTGTTACATTCAGTTTCTTTCCATAGTTTGGAAACAGATTTCACAATGTTCTTTAAAAGACTAATTAAATATAAATCATTGGCCAAAGAAGAACTGCTTTAATATTTACTGCCTCTGGGTGTGTTAACCATTCTTTGTGTCTTCTTGACCATTATGGTTCATAGGTCATTCAGGTGAAAGTGACCTCTCCATAGATTAGTGTCAGAACACCAAGACAGCATTTTGGTACCATTCTCAAAAACACCTGATGTTCAATGACAGCCATTTTATTGTATTGACCCCTCACTATCTGGAAAAAAGACTCATTCAGATGTCAAGTACATGTTGACAAATGCCAGTTTATTTGTGAGTGGTTGTACTTTAAATCCCTTTAAACAGATTTATCCCTCCATTAGAGATGAAGGTTTAAGTATTTTTAATGTGTATTATAAAAATAACTATTATAAAAGTTTTAATCCTGCAAAATTTATTTTTGTTTCAAGATTGATCTAAGAATCCAGTATTTTTTTTTATCAAATGTTAAAAAAAAAATGCTTTGATTGGATAGCATTCTCATTTTCAAGACTGTGCAATAATATAGGATGAAATTAAAAACTCGGTAACCATGCTCACAACAGAAGTTCAATTCTTTTAAAAGGTTAACTTTTTAAAAAGAAACATTTATATTTGCTCTATATTTAGCTCGTTAGATAATTTTCTAAAAAAAAAGTTGTAATGTTTTACTTTTGTGAGACAAAGCATAAACAAAAAGACAATGGATTGTAAAGGTTTATAAAGGTTTATAAATTAAAATGAATGACGTGAGTTTAAAAATGAAATCTTTTCATGATTCAAATATTCAAGTGGATTTCTACTACTATAAATTAGAGAATTCTGAGGATGTCTAACTTTCATATCTTACACACTATTTTCTAAACAGTTTTGCTTAATTAGATGAACTAATCTGAGTTATTTTTAAATTAAGAGAAGGGTCATTTTTCCAAATTTATCCAATTGTTATGTTGATTACTAATAATTTATGTACAACACATTTTCTTTTCATTTGACGGTTTTTTCAGTGATAATTTATTTTCTGCAGTTGAATTAATACATTCTTTATTTGATTATGTTGGCCATCACACAAGTAAGTTTGTCCATTGTTTTTAATTATAGGCTGACAATTTTTCTATGTCTTATTAGCCTATGTCTCACCTGAAAATTACATGTAGTGATAAAATTATGTTACTTGTAACATTTGCTAGTAAGATTTGTGATGAAAGACCTTAAAATGCTTTATCTTTTTTCATAAAGAATTTTTTCAATCTGAAACATATTTCATCTTATTGTCAATTTCAATTTAATGATGCATAAGGCTCAAAGTATCATTGATTGCTCTTTTTCTCCTTCTCCACAGTTAAGTGCTCTGTTAATGTTTTAATCAAATTACTAAGCACAAAAACAAAAAAGACGTAGGACATTACATATATTGGGTGAAAATTTATTGATTTTTTTAATGTCTGACCTTGCTTACAGGTGCCTGATGTGTTTTTCAAACTGCTGGATCTAAGACCCAACTGTGCAGTCATGTGAGGTCTAGCCACCTTAACCATCATACCACAAGATGGCCATAACATTATTTTTCAAAAAGAACTAAAATAATGTTTCTATTTGAATTATTTTCAGAGATACCATCAAATTCTAAGTTGAATTAATTTAAATAATTTTTGAGAGGTTTTTGCTGTAGGGCATGTGTGCTTGCCAGAAAGACAGAGAGAGACAGAGAGACAAAAAGTGAGAAATCACCCCTTGGGGGGATGGCCACATCACAATGCCTTCTCCTCCATTCTTCTCTTGGGATCTTGGTCATGCACAAACATGCACCCAACATGAGTTTAAGCCACTGGGTTCGGGACTCAAACCATGGTTGACTACATGGGAGTCCAGCGACGTAGCCATTACACCAACTGCTGGTCCCTTAAATAATATTTTTAAGAAATTGTAGCAAACATGTATACAGTATTTACTAAAGGTCAAATAGTTGACTTTATAATAATACACGAAATTTAGCAAACTTAAAATCCTACCATGATTTTATACTTATTATGTGACCAATTTATTTGCATATACATAATTCCCAAGTGTAATTTACAAAAGTGCAAACTTAGTCTTGCATTTCTTTTATTTTCCATGTTATTGCTTGGATTTTAAGCTCTGGTTTCTTTTTTACATATAAAATATTTTTAGCTTCTTAGATGCCTAGTTGATAACTATTAAACTATTTTTTAAAGATTATTATCCTATCTTTAATATATATATATATATATTTATTAGCAATCTTACTCTGATAATTTTTTGTGCTTGTCTCTCATAATCTAAAATCAGTTCACATAATTCAGCATAACAAATACTCCATCTCGCATCAAATACTATAAAGAATGTCAGAGAAACCACACTGGTCGCATTAGACATAATAAGTAAAATGTTTTGAGAACCTGTGCTATTCCTTCCCATAAACACAGCTCAAATGATTATGATCTGTCCTTTTTTTTTTTTTTTTTTTTTTTTTTAAGTGCCACAGAAGCTTTCCTCATAAGTGCCACAGAAGCATTCATCAAAGTAGAACTACCTCACATTAATGGAAAAATGTTCACATAACATCAGATGAAAAAGGGCCTGGGTAGACATTTTACTCTTGGGGAAGAGACAAATAAGTGAAGAACAATTTTATTCCTTAAACGACATGCTGATGTATCATAGCTACTAGTAAACATTTATTGAATGCCACAACGTGGCTACTCAGAGCACCTCATCGGTGCTGATGGAAGCATTTTATCATAGAAAATAACCCACGTTTCATCCAGGTTAGGTAGTATCCTTCTCAACTAGAAAAAGAACAGCTCAAGAAGTCTGTCATAGCACACTCATTGCTAATGAATGTCTTACCCAATAAAGACCAAAATATAATACCAATAAGACACATTTGGTGGCTGCATCTTTTACAGTTCTTCTTCTTTTTTTTTCCCTTAGCATCTCTCAGTTCCTTTAGTCAATGTGCATACTTACTTTCTTTTTCTCTCTCTTCTCCATCTTTTTTCTTTCTAAATTTACTTAACTTTTATAAGCGTGGTAGAGAGAAAAAGAGAGAGAGAGAACACCATTACAGATTCTCATACCATAATCACCCCTCTCCCCAAGCCTCCCTAGCCAGGCAGAATTATCAGTGCACATGCTTGGTGTGCACAAGCTGACCAGGGAGCCGAACTCTTGATCTCCCATGTCTATCTGCCATAACTTGAAGACATTGTTATGCCACGGAGCTCGCACTCCATCTATCATATATTATTTCTAACTTGCTCTGAAGGAACTCCTAAGCTTTATTCTCACCTACATTTACTTTTCTCATACTCTTCCTTTAGATGATAATTTCAGCAGTTCAGAAATAAAAAATAGAATAATAATAATGTGACCAATGTGAGTTAAACTTCCCTAAGAGTCTATTAACCTAATTCCATGTTATCAACCCTTTGTGCAAACGAGCATGCACCAAGGCGCACTGTTAAAAATAGTATAGTATTTACAATAAACGTTTTAAGAAATCTACATTCTTAAACCTATGTTGTTCTTCCCATTTTGTAGAGCCAAAAATATTTTTGACACAGCACATAGACTATTTGGCTGTAATTTAAGGGTCAGAATGACAAACGTATTGCTCAAAGTGTTGATTGCACAAATTAAAAATAAAGAGCTAGATCTACTTGCCAATTATCCCATACCATCATAACCCCAAAGCGATCAACTCTGTGCTGTTGCCTTTCTTCAAACGTGCACTGCAGAAACTATTTTTACATTAGTTTGCTTTAATGGGACAATCCTTGCCATAGTCAAAATTTACTTTCATTTTTCTCTTCTGATCTCGAAGCTACATTTTAAGATCCTCATCTCTGTGACCTCTACCAACCTTCTGACAGTGACATACTTGTCATAGACTGCACCAAAACTGATCTCTTTTCTCTAAGGGGACAGCTGTTCACGTCTTACAATCTTTTGCCCCAAGCACTGACAACTAGAAAACTTGCTTCTAATGTGGTTACAAATCTTGATCCAGCTGGTGACTCCTTTTCAACAATGAAGGTTTCTATGAGCCCCACGGTAGCACTTAGAATTGAAATGCCACTCTACAGTACTTGAAGCTCCATATGGTAGCCCTTTAACCTTATTCGAGCCCCACTCAGCCCCCAAGCATATGCCTGCTACTCTGTTCTACATGTATGTCCCTGTGTATGTTCATGATTTTGTCTCGTTCTGTCAATATGATTTTTATATACTAAGGTATAAAATAAAAAACCCCTTAGTTTACACTGGTATTTTGAAAAAAAAATCTAATACAAACTGCTTAGAGTTTAAGCTCTTTGTACACAGTTTATTTTAGGCTTCAACACTTCGTGTGTCAGATTGGGCATGTACAACTTTTTATCAAATCCCAATTCTCTCGTAACACTTTAATAAGTTTGGTTGCTATCGCATTCAGCATAAACATACTAAATTGCAAGAAAGGGAGTGAAGGGCAACAGAAAGTGTCATAATGCAATGTAAGTTTTAACAAAATTTTTACATTGCTCAATAGATGTTTATCTCAAAAAATATTAATGAACTATTGAGCTTATATTTGCGTTTCAACTTATGTTTGAATGTGTCGATTTTTGTTTTAGAATAACTTGTCTGCATTAAAAAATGTAATTCATGGGGCCAGCAGTTGGAGCAATGGCTATGTCACTGGACTCCCATGTAGTCAACCGCAGTTCGAGTCCTGGACCCAATGGCTTAAACTCATGCCAGGCACGTGTGCATGTGTGCCCAAGATCCGAAGAGGAGAATGGATTGCAGTGTAGCCATCCCCCCTGGGGAGGGTGATTTCTTACTTTCTGTCTCTCTGTCTCTCTGGCAAGTGCACATGCCCTATAGCAAAAACCTCTCAAAAAAATGTAATTCATTAATTTCATATATTTACTATCTTCCATTTTCCATTTCATAATTCATCCTATTCTAACATTTTCTTTCCTTGAAAAAGATGGTTTATTCTTGGTTGAATTTCTGAATATAAATAGCAGAAATTACAACTAATTATAATAGATTTTTGTTTTATATCTATTTGAACATTATGAATATTACTAAACTTATTTTTATTTAAAGATCTAACTGAAGATTCTAAAATTGTCCCATATGCTCCCTGGAATTGAAAAAATAAGATTTATCTTATATAAAACATTGATGTTGAAAGACAATTATTTAAAAATTTTTTTAAGGACCAGCCTATTGCCTGGTGATTAAGAAGACTGGCTTCCACATGACTGTTTATGTGGTTCAAGTCTCAGACCTAGAAGTCTGAGAAACAAAATAGGCACCTGTGTGTGCATGCCCATCATCCTGACATGGGAAGAACTGAAAGAGCAGGGGTTGCAGCATGAGTATCCCCATAAAGGGTGCTTTCTTACTTTCCCTCTGTCTGGCAAGCACACGTGTCCTCTGGAGAAATTTTTTAAAATATTACTTTAATATTCAAGTAACATATAAAAAAAGAACTTAGACTACATAAATGGATAATGCTTTTTGTTCATTAGGCAGGCAATTTGGATGTTCAGAAATATTATCAAAGCTTAGTCATAACTATGCATTCCCCTTTAGGATGATTCTAAGTATTATGTTATACATGAAAAGAAACTAGAATGTGTGTGTGTGTGTGTGTGTAGAATATAGATATACATATTTTTTTTTCTTTATAGGGCATGTGCTTTTGACAGAAATAAAAAAGACAAAGAGAGAGAGAGGGAAAGTGAGAAAGCACCCCCAGGGAGGATAGCCATCCTCTATCCTTTCTCCTCCACTTTCTCTTTGAGACTTTGGACACAAATCCTGAGAAAAGAATGGAAGAAAAGAGATTGCAGCATTACCTTTCTCTGGCTTAGGGGGTGATTTCTTGCTTTCTATCTCTCTGTCTCTATCTCTCAGGCCAGTTAATGTGCTCTTTAGCCAAAATCTCTCTTAAAAAGAAAAAAAAGGAAAGAAAAATAAATCAATGACAACAATAAGACACATAAGTCATCAAGATGGGATGGGCAAAGAACATGGAAAGAACAATTGTCCTGCCTTAGTTTGAAAGACAGAATGAAGAAAGAAATAACATTTAAAAACCCTTATGAATGGATGATACCTCCTTTTTACTAAAATTCCCCTTTATGAAATAGGAGAATTTTAAAAATAAAGATAAAAACAGAAAGTTTCATTTCAAGCTGATGCACTGTCTACACAGATAATAATTATTTTGGGGGGCCATTAATCATTTTTTTAAATTTGGAAGCAACACAGGTTTTTACCTGGAAGTGTTACTGTGAAGTAATATGCCAATCATAACGAAATTCAACTAAGCTTCTTACTTCTTGCAAAGGAAGAATTTATACGTAAGGTTGAAATATATACTAAAAAGCAGACTTTTAACAAAGGGTAGATTAAACTCCTAAATTGTTTTAGGAAACATCTAGACGATCCAATGTGTTTAAAAATCAAAGCCCAAGCTAATTCCTGAATATCATCATCAAGTCTTGACTCTCTCAACCTAAGAGAAATGCTGGGACGATGTAAATAAAGCAAAAGCATTTACTTGTGCCAGAGTGGAGGACAATCACCCAGGGACAAAATAGGGAAGTCACCCTGACTATTGCACACCAAGGTTTTATGACAGGATGATCTTAAAGGCAAAAGCCCCAAATGAAAAGGGAAAACATGTAAGGAGTAATAGGATAAATTCTATGATAAAGAGAATGGGATGACTTCACAGACACCTGACATCACCTTGCCTAAGGTTAAGTGGAGACAGTGTGTCTGGCACATTGTTGTAAATGAAATATTTTGAAGGTTATAACTAATAGATGTGACTGATAGAAAGTAAAAGAGGAATGTATGTGAGTAATAAGGATGTTCATAAAACAAAAAGTTCAATGAGTCTAGGCAACATTTGGAGCAATTTCAGATGCGCATTCCTCCAAAAGTGTGCACGGGTTTTATTTCTTTATAGCCCAACTCAGGCACACAGGAATCTCTTGTTTTCTGGAAAAACCAGTCTATTTGGGGATCTATCAGCTTCCTTAAAGTTTTAGTTTGATGATCTTTATCATCTAAACTAGATATTTTATCAGGAGTAACTCCATTTTGGAGGAGTCTTGGGTCCTAGTGCAAAAGCTTAGTTCAAGGAAATAATCTTTTTTTTTTTTTTAATTTAATAACCCATAACGCTTTCAGGCATCTAATTATGGAAGAAAACAAAAGACAACTTTGCTAAAATCACATTCAGAAGGTCTTTGAGGGCACTAAAATATTCTGCCCAAATAGATTGAAATAGAGTTTATTAAAAATGGTATATGTTCTAAACCAGGATAGAAAAACCTCGTATTTATACAAACTGGGTTTTGCTGGGAAAATTTCAATGACATTGTACAGAATATCTATTTTCCTTTTATCTTTCAAGCCTACATCTTAGGAAAATTTTAAAATGAGATATCCCCGAAAGTTAAAATTTTAGGCTCCTCTGAATATCTAAAATAACATTTATTCTAATCCCTCACCCTCCATGATTAGGACAAGGTTTTAATCTTGTCTGTTTTGTGACTGACCAGAAGCTCTTTTTAATCCTTATACCCTTTCTCCAGACTCTCTAACATTAAAACCACTGTGCCAACAGAAGCAGACATTTTCTGTCTCACATTTCCCACTCAGAGAAGATTCTCCTTTACGTCTAATAATAGGGGCAGCCATTTCCTTGGAAAAGTAATTCAGAAACTGTAACCCAGCAGCTTCACTTCCTTTACCATTTTTTTCCCCAAATAAAATAGAATAAATGACTCATTAAAACAGAAACTGGCACGATTATCTGAATGATTTTAGTCTTCATGACAAAGACTTTGCCATTAGCTTTCTTGGCCAACCCCGTGGGCTCGCCCCCAAAAGTGGATTCATCCTAATAGGAATTCATAAACTATCCCCACATGAACTAAACTCCAGATATCCCATGTGTTGGGGAATGTGACTCCTCTCCTTAATGTTATTATTTAACCGACTGATATGACCAAATATTGTAGATGCTCAACAGGTTTTACCGAAGTCTATCATTAATTCATTAAGTGACTCTTCTCCAAGAAAAAACATTTGTGGCTTGGGTTTTTTCCAACAGTCCTGATATTCACTATACTCATCTTTAAGAATGGAGGAAATTCCTTTTCACTCAGGTGATCTGATACAGAAAAAAAAATCAATGTAAAATTACTCTTAAACCTCATTGGAACAACAATATAAAATTATTAGGTATTATATACTGCAAACACTATAGAAAAAAGAGAAATTGACCAACTTTGACATTTATTGAATCTTTTATTCATTTCTTATCTGGAATATGAAAAGGAAATTTTAAGTTATGACTAAATGTACTAACGCTAACTAAGAATGTTTAATGAATTTAATTGGGTTTAAAATATATTTAACACAACATTTGTTATTATTAAGTATATTCACACTGTTGTACAATCAATCTCCATAATTTTCTAATTTTACAAAACTGAAACTTATCATTAAACAATAACCCATTTTCTCCCCCTCCCCAGTACTCCTAGCAACCACAGTTCTATTTCCTGTGTCCACACGTTTGTCTCTTCTAAATATATCACTTAAGCAAAAGCATACAGTATTGTGTGTGTGTGTATGTGTGTGTGTGTGCATGTGTGTGATTGGCTTATTCCACTTAGCATAATGTCCTCAGAATTCATCTATGCTATAGTTTGTGTTAGAAGTTTCATCTGGAATAGTATTTTATCATAGGTATGAAATATTATTCTGTATTATATATGTGAATAGCGCAGTAGCATTCCATTGAATGTGTGTGCCACATTTTGTTTATCCATTCATCCATCAGTGGATGAGAATAGCAAGTATAACCAGGACGGTCCCAAGGAAACCAGGCTGAAAAACAGCTTGGTATCTTTCCTAGTTAATATAATGCCTGGTTCATAAAAAGTCACTCATTTGCTTAATAAATTAATAAACAAGGGACTCACTGTAAGCCCTGCACCACTGAGTATCCTTGTTATTAATGATCACTTTTCTCCTAGATGTGAGAAGTATCACCCTAAAATTTATTTTAGATTCAACCCTTGTTTTTGCTTTTCTTTACTATACTTAGTATGATTTAATTTAGATCCTTATCATTTATCAAATAGACTGGGTACAGACTTACCAGCTCTTCCTGCCTCAATTGACTGCTGTCTATCTTCCATCCATGACATTATCAGCGTAATTTTTCTGAAGCAGAAACCTGTTTCAGGAATTACCCTCTTAAGTACTTTTCAAATGACTAAGAGTTGATGGCAAGTTTAATTATGAAACTAAAACTCCTGCATGGTCTCCCAGCAGCCTGTCTCTCAAGCATTTTCTATTTTTATCATTCTCTCTATGTGCACTAAGTTTCAACAACCCGAGTTAGGCCCCATTACCTGAAAGTGCCACACTCTCCCTTTCACACTTCTGTGCTTTGAAACTGCTCTCTTCTCTGCCTGGAATGCCCTTCCTCCAGCTGCTCTTACTTCTCTCCTACCTTCTACTTTAAACCCTATCCCTTTCTCCTAGACTCACCTTGGTCCTAATCACCTCACATCCTTCTCACTTCCACAAGCCTGAAACAAATGAAGGAGAACCATTGCTAGAAATGTGGCAATGATTTAGTGGACTATTAATACTTAGCTCTGGATTTCAGAGAAATTTAAGGCTGAGAAGATCCCTGCAAGGTCATACAGGCCATTTTTCTACTTCATCAAAGACTGCACCTTCACAGCTAACTAAAATAAATATGTAAATAAATTATACAACTTAAAGGAGCATGTGCATCTTGTGAACCACTCTGGGAGCCCTTAATGATGCGTAATGAACCTGCTTGTTGAATTATTGTTTAAATTCCATAAATTTTCTCTCCTGAGATTTAAATTGATTTCTTCCTTTGAATTCACAGAGAAGCATGAGATGGGCACCATATATTTTTAACTTGAGGATTTAAATAACTTCTAAGTTCTTGCCACCAAGTTGAATAATTTCAGATCTTTTCACCTTTCCTTGTAGGTCTTCTTTTACAACCAATTCATTATCTTTGTGGCTGTCCTCTGAACCTTCTTCAAGTTTTCACATTCCTCTTAAGATTGGGCATCTTCTACATGCTGTGGAATTCCAGGAACGGCTTGACAAGTTGTTCCTTCATTAGGAAGATTACCTCATTGTTCTTAACACATTTTGTATCACAGCATTAACTTTGTCTTTCAAACTTGTTTCTTATACTGCTGAACAAAAACCATTGTAATTGTTTTTTTTTTTTTTTTGGTCCTCTGATGATTTTTCCATTGTTCCTAAATATAAAAAAATGAATTCCTGCTCCTTTTACATCCAACCTCCTTAACTGTTTTAACTTAACTATTGAAAAAGAAATTTTGATGTTTATACTGAGTGCCCTTCATATTTACCAAAATAATATTAAATTTGAATGCAAGCTTTCAAAACTGCCATTTGAAAATTGAAGACAATTATCCTTTAATTAAAATGCTGAACTAAGGGGCCGGGCAAGCGGCATGGTGGTTCAAGCACTGGACTCCCATATAACTGACCACAGTTCAACTCCTGGACCTGGCAGCTTGCTTTCTTTCTTTATCTTTTTCTTGTGAGCACACATACCCTATAACGAAGTTTTTAAAATAATAATAATAACTAATAAAATTAAATAAACAATTCTTTTAAAAATATGAGCTAATAAAATAATAATAATTATAACAGATACTCTACATTGACTATCTTGATAATAATATGAATAGTAATGTAAATAGTAAAACTAAAACATGCAATTATCTGATGTTTATATTAACTCATTTGTGTTTGCAATTACCCTGTGAATTACTCATTTTCATCCCCATGGGGTAAAAATGTGGAACTCAAGTACTGGGATTTAAGTAATTTGCCTACTGTCTTATATAAAAGTGCTGAAACATTATTCATGGTAGATTTAAACATGATTCCTGACTTACCCCAGAATTTACATCCTGTGCAATAATTTAGATGTCTTGCAAGCCAAACTCTACTTAAAAATCAAGGTCTTTAGGGAAAAGAATGCTTTGCTGTAGTCTTCAGAATTTAAAAATTCCAGTAATCGAGAAAAATAGATCTGGATCTCATTGCCCTGAAAACAAACAAACAAACAAAAAACTAAACTAAAACTAAATAGAGAGATAACTGAGAGACGTTCCAACAGACCAAACACTTCTGTCTGCAAAAGGAATTACTCAACTGCTAGAGGAAAGCTCCGCTCCAGACCTTATTAGCAGGAGGAAGCAAAAGTGATGCCTGACTTTGATAAGATAAGCAGAAGCTTGCAAGGATAAGCTGATAACCAAGACAGTTTTAAAATGCTCCCAAGCTTCTATGTGTTTTTGTTTTTGTTTTTGTTTTTTGAGGCTAGAAACTACATTAAGGTTGTATTAAAATAAGCAATTTATAAAGCTTTCTAGTTCATTAGGTAGATAATTTATTTTCTTCAATGATACTTCTGTAAAGGCTAACATACAAATGGTGGCAATTGTTGTTTGATTCCATGGTTTTTAAAGCTATATTCTACATAAAAATTTAACAGAGTAGAACACTATATAATCTCCACAATACTAGCAGGATACCTTGGGAGTTCATCTAAAGGTTGCCAATATGCTACTGAAGCAGCCCTGAGTTTTCCCTCTTGCACAGGAAAAAATGCAATCTTAGTCTTTTAGAACAAAATAGCAAGTCTTTAAATTCAGTTCAGTTCAAGACACACTTCCTGAATAGCTATTAAATGAAAGTTTAATTAAATTTAGCTATATTCAGGAACAGAAATTATCAAAAGTTTTATAATTCTATCAAGCCAACATTTGACTATGTTTCTATCCAAGCACAATTTGCAAAATTGAAATCTTATTTTTCAGTAACTTGAGGTGACTGTCTCTAGGTTACATTATGAAAGATTGTCTTTAAACCTATGGTGTAGTGGGTATCTGATTGAGTAAAGCACAATTCTGTCTACATTTTCATCAAAAGCTAGGGCTTAACAACCTCAATTTTTGACCTAACTATAGCATATACCAACTTCTGTTTCTTTCTTAAAAGTGTTTATGATAGAAGCCTGCAGGTGGTGTGGTGGCTAAGGGTGCTGACTCCCACATGCTGACCGTGGTTCGTTTCCCATACCTGATGGCTTGCTTTCTCATTTTCTCTCTCTCACTCCTTCAGTTTGTCCTTCTCTAGTCAAATTAAAATAAATAAATAAGTGAATACAATTAAATAAAGTCATTCTTTTAAAAAAGTGTTCATGATAGAAGTTACCCCATGATTTTGTTTATTATAAACAAAAGAAGGATAACAAAACTATCCTATTGATTTCTTCCTATTCCAAAAAAAAAATCTATCTCTTCTTATTCCAGAAGACAGTGACCAGGCCTGGTTAATTTATCTCATAATTTTAAATCCTTGTTTTTTTTAAAAAAAGTATTCATCTGTATATGTGTGTGTGTGTGTGTGTGTGTGTGTGTGTATACACATATATATATACACATATATATGTGTGTGTGTATACACATATATACACATATTTATATATATAAATTATTTATATATACATACACTTATTTAAATTTCAATACCAAGAAGAAAAAAAAGTTGTGTCGTGTAGTTTTGCCTTTATCCCAATAGTGTTTTATTTAAATGTTTCCTGCAGATGGACAGAATTACTATAGTGCTTATAGTCAAGCTTTGAAAAAAATAACACATAATTCTTGTCTCTCCAAACCTTAAGGGAAAACATTTTCACCCTTATTACTGATGACACAATATTTCCCATTAAATGTTAAAATATTTAAAATACGATATTACCCAGTATGAGTAATAAAAATGAGCAATGAATTTGGCAGTGCCTTTTCTTAAGGGCTCTTTATAGGTGTCAAAAGCCCCGAAAATGCCTTTACCCACTGATGTAGAAGTTATCCTAAGGAAATTACCAGAGGTGTTTCCAGTGATTTTTACACACGTATGCTCACCATGTTATGGTGAAAAATTTTCCAACGTTAAATGAATTTCAGTGCATAACAATTAGGAATTGGTTAACTGTTTTAAGATACAGTAACACAATGTCTTATGTATCTGCAAAACAGATATATTTAAAAATACAGGTATACCATAATTGGAAACAGTATTTATCTATGATTAGATTACTAGAAATTTTTATTTTCTTCATTTGACTCTCCAATGTAAATCCACTTTGTTTTATAATTAGAAACTTATAAACCAATTAAAGTGCAGTTAACTAAGCAATGGTTAACCAAGATAATCAAGTCAAGTACTTACATTTTGATTGCTTAAACTCAAAAAGTGATAGACCATTTTAAACATAGGCTTTTTCTTTTTAATTCTCCTAATTCTGAAGAAATATTATGAGTAGCAGAGAAAATTATTATTTCAAATATTGCTACTATAAAATTGAAATGAAGTGCCTTTTTCTCTTGATTGGATCTCTTCACAATCCTTAAAGGTATCTTCAGTGTCACTTACATAACTCTAGCCTTTGGCTTTTTCTGAAATATATGCGTTTGATTTTGTCTTTCATCCTCCAAACTACACTTTTACTTATATATTTTTTCCGTGAATGAAAATTTGACTATGGCATTCCTTAGCTAAAATGCATCATTGCTTTCTATGACATTCAAAAGTCTTAACATGGTGGATCCTACCCTATCTTTCTTCTCAATTGAAACCATATGACATCTTTATTCTAATCAAATAGTACAGTATCACATTAAAGTCAGTTCCTCAAAAGTCCAGATAATTTCACAGATGTTTGCATTTATTTTGAAAGGCACTTTCACTCTATTATCTGCCCATTTCTTTTCTACTCTTCTTTCAATTCTATTCTCAATTGTTACTTTCTCTGTAAAGACCCTGTATCCTTCCTGATCCTTCCTATATCTGAGAGACAGTTGCTCAGTGCTAGATTTATTTTTACTTTCCATCCTCCAATAATTGACTATGGCTTTTATACAATGAAGATTTCTTTTTTTTTACTTTTGCATTTCTATCACTTTATATGGGGTCTGAAGCAGTGGTTTTTGATTACGAATATAACTTGGCATGACATTGCCTTCAATGATGATAGACTATCTCAAAGAATAGAGAGATTGTCAGGTCAGTAGGTGGTACAGAGGCTGGGGAAGCTAGATCCTGCATGGTTGACATCACAGGGTTCAAGTTCCAGATCTCATGACTTGAAAACCACCCAGGATACATGTGCATGTATGCATAAAGTTCCAAGAAAATGATGAAGGAGAGGGAACTGCAATTTGGCCATCACCCCAGGAGGTGAATTCTCTCTCTCGCTCTCTCTCTCTCTCTCTCTCGGGAGCACACACATCCTGTTTCACACACAAAAAAAAAAAAAAAAAAAGGAAAAGGAAGAAATATTTTAAAAAGGAGTTAAGAAGAATAAAAAGTAAATTTAAATATATTTACTTTATTAAGACAATCTTTCCATTTAGAGTATCTCTACTGACTTAGAATAGTAAATATAATCATCTTATATTGATCTAATGCTAACAACATATCATTACTAATTATTATTACCTTTAATCTGACTACATTCTTTATTGAAAACAAGGCTTTCAGTATTTGTTGATTTGATTATTTATCATCTCTGTGGTTTAAAGACTTCTTCACAATTTGTTTTTATTATTGTTATTTCCACTTCACATTTGAAGAATGGAATTAATTCCATTTTGATTCAGTTAATATTAATTAATTTTTGCAGGATCAAACACTTATTGGTAGAAGATTCAATCCCAAGTATACTCCTTTCAAATATCTCATAAGTTGTTCTAGAAAAATATAAGAGAAAGTTGCTGTTCTAAGAGTTCATAAAATAAGTAAAATTTTCCTTTTGAATTCTGATTGCGCGTTGAGAGAAAAATAAGTGTAATATCTTGATTTTCAATTATTTAGTCAATCGAACATAACTAAAATAACTTTTAAATGACTCAAGAAGTGTCTTGAGGGTCCAGTAGATGATGTCATCAAGGCACTGGACTTCTACATGGCTGACTGAGGTTCAAGGTCCAGACTTTGTGGTAGCTTAAATATCATGCTGGACACACATGCATGAGTGCCCAAAATTCCTAGAGGAGACTGAAGAAAAAGGGATTGTGACTTAGTCTGTCCCCCAGGGATGATTTCTCGCTTTCTTTCTCTCTGTCTCACTGTTTCTCTGTGAGAGCACACCTCCTACATCAAAAACACACAAACCAACAAACAAAACCTCTTCAAAAATAAATTTTGAATTAAAAAATAAATTTCAATAATTTTAATGTATTAAAAGTTTCAAAGATTTTTATAGATTTCTGGTTTACATTTGAAAATGTCAAAAAGCAAAATGTAAGCCCCTTAATAATTAGAAACATATGACTTTACAGCCAATATAAAGGGAAAAAAAAGTTAAGTAAAGCAAATATATCTCAAGATAATAAGACAAAAATTTTAATTCTGTGTTTTCTCAATTCAGTCTATATAGTCAAAAACCATCTTTTTGTATATTGTGCACATGTAATTGTTAGTATATGGACAATTCTGTATACTTAGAATTATTAAAAGGAAAGACAATGTGTCTTAATATCAAACTGTGGCAAATAAAAATTTTATTCTATAACACATAATTTTTCTACAATTTTAAGAAAAATGCCTATGACTTTCATATAATATTCCACTTCATGGATAGTTGTATGCTTGATGAGTGAAAATTTTACTTTAGTGCATGTTTGATAAATCATTCTTTTTTTTTTTTTAATCAAAATAAGTGCCACCATGTACAGGTCCACAGATTGTCTACTTTAAAGGTATGGGGAGAAAGCTTTACTTTAGGAAATCCAGATAATATCTGTCTTGGGTCATTAAATTCTTGGCCCAAGATGACAAAGGATACAGTTGTTTCTTGCCCTCCTGGCATGGGGATTTGTATAGGAAAGCTATATGTTGAAGATTTATGATAATTAAACTACCAATTACATGGTTGTTGGGGACAGTATATCCATTGTAGAAATACATTTCAGTTTATATTTACTGACAAGATTGTATTCCACTGCAATTTTATTTAGTTAGTTTGAGAGTGGAAACAATCAAATAGTAACATGCCTCTGTGATAGATGGAATTTCCAAACTTTTACATATACTTAGATCAATAATTATTTTCTCCCTCCTCATCCAACTTTATATTGACTAGACAAAGCATAGTAAAGAGGGCTTATTCCCTGTTATTAGACATAACTTGACACTGTAGTTTTAATGCTAGAAAATAAAAGCAGTCCATAATGTGGCCTGTAATGCCTTTTCTTTATGCTTACAGGGCACTTAAGTGTCATGTTAAGCCTGAGGCAGGTCTGTCTAGAATTGTGTTTACTGTATTTTTTTCAAAATGCACCATAGAATCTTATCGCTTATCAGTGCAGAAAGTCTAACAGATTGCAGACTCGAATTTCTCCTTCCAGGCAATGTTAGGTTTTACTATTGTTTGTCATGACAAAGGTTTTCGTGAATTCTACAGCTTGGATTTCTGTCTTGTTTTCCTTAGCATAACCCTCTGGGCAACCAGTCAGCATTTTTCAACTGCTAGAAATTGCTCAAAATGTTACTACAAAACTGCACTTTAAAATGTGTCTGGCTCTTGATCCATTTTCTTTTATTCTTTTTCTCCCTTTTCTTTCTTCTTCTTCTTTTTTTTTTTTTAAAGTACTACCCAGTAGTTTCCATTACAGTGAAAAATCAATTAAATAACATTGTCCAGAGATGTTGAGACTGTAAATGAAGTCGCCTGGATTTGGTGAAAGCAAATATATTCACAATCCACATTTAAGTTGCAGTTTCAAAACTTTTTTATTAAGAATTATTTGATTGATTTAATTTTATTAGTTTATTATTACTTTTAAATTTGACCAGAGGGAGAAAGAAAGAGAAAGGGAAAGTGAGAAAGCAAACTGCCAGGTCTGGGACTCAAACCATGGTTAGCCATGTGGGAGTTCAGCACCTTAACCGCCATGCCACCTGCCGGCCCCTATAGTTTTCAAACTTTAATAGGAGGAAATTATCTTGGCTAAGTACAAACTAAGCCATATTGACTCTTTGTGTTTTCATTTCATTTTGTTTTGTTTTTTAATATCAGAGCTGTATGTGATCACTTTCAAATAATTTAACGTTTTATAAATCTTATCTACTACAGACCTGAAGAATTCCTTAGAGCCTGGGCCTGATTTTCATCCTTTCCATACGAGAATCAACAACTCCAATTTTTAAGATGCCATTCAATTTGGATAATCAATTTACAGAAGATGAGTGCTTTTCATTGACTAGAACTACTATTTTCAACCTACTCACACATTCTAGACTTTCCTAAACTTGTGAATTCGACCTCCAGTGATTTTTGTAGTCTCTCTCTTTCACACTGGCTCCCTTACTACCCTAGATGAGGGTCTTACAATTTCTTACTTGGCACTTAAATCGTCTTTTTCACTGCCAAACCATCTCCAAATTGCTCTAAGAGCATTCCTTATAAATTCCTAATTTGATCATATCATTTCTCTCTTAAATGACACAGTATCTCCTAACTATAAAATTCAAGTCTCTTAAGATGACATGGTTTGATTTTCCTAATCACTGACATTTCAAAATTTACCTCCCACAACGCCTTACTAGAACTTCTACTACTCCAAAACAAACATGGCAATTTTCTTGTCATACTTACTTTTCTTCCTTTTTCAAATCGTTTTACTTTGATACTTGCTTTTGTTTATTTAGACTGAAACATTCTTTCTTTATTGCCTGTCACCCTAATATCCTTCTAATTCATCCACTAAGTCTTAATACAAATGCTTTTCCATAAGGGAAAACTTCATTAATGTTCTCTGACAAAGTCATGGATATTTTTACTCTGTGTTTCCACAAAGATTGCTATCACACCCCGGGTTTTAGCACTTGTGCCTCATGTTGTTGGAATTATTAATATAAATATAAATATAATATAAACATAAATATACCAACACATATACAGGCATTGCACCAGATTGTAAACTACTGAAAGTCAGTGGTACTTGAGCAAATAGGATTTACTACATTTTTCTGTTAGATTAGTAATGAAAGTAATTATCCCACTATAAACAGAAATTGGGAGAATGCTGAAGATTCCTACTTCATATACCAATATACCATAAGCTAGACATTTTTCTTTATACAATCATTCATTGAAAAACTATTTGCAGGACACCTTCTAGAGTAAGTTCTTAAAACTACAAGAACTGTTTATAGGCAATGGGGAGGGGAAATAAATAAAAAATAAAGTGCTATCTTATTACCCTCTGTGCATTATCTAGTTGTTTTGTTTGTTTGTTTGTTTTTTCCCAAGGCTATTTTTAATCCTTAGTAAATGTGTAAGATGCTTTTCATTATCATGGTGCAAAGAGCTGAAATACATAGGCCATCCAATATACACACACGTGTGCATACGCATGTGTAGAGGTACATAGAGATGCTGGATAAAATATATTAAAAAGATATACATTGCTGAGGCTTAAAGTAAAAATTAAAATTATACAGACTTTTTAAGCAAGCAAGAAAAATAAAAACAAATAAAGCTGAAACTGCAACTGTTAATTAAGATTAGTTCAGATAAAGGCCCAGGATCTGGGCTCAAGATCTCTGGTTCTGAGGAGACATGACCACAGTTCTTAATATTGGAGGTTTCAAAAAGGCCCCTACATAAATGCTGACGCTTAAGTGCTTCTTAGTCTTAGAAACTAGAAAAATCCAACTACCAATGGTGAGAAGAATTAAAAATGCTTGTGATCTGTAAAGTACTTGAGGTCTAAAAAGAAGCTATAAATATAAAATACAATTTCATAGAGGAAAAAAGAATATGAAGAAAAAACTATTCAAAGAAATAATGGCTCCGAATTTTCAGAATTAAAGAAAGAGGTGAATGAAATTTTAACCTGATGAATTTGAGAGTCCTGGGTAAAAACTAACAAGAGGGCTAGCTGGTAGTATGGTGTTAAGGTTTAAGGCTGGATACCACACAGCTTAAAACACAATTTGAGTCCCTCACTGGATGGCTCGAAAAATGCTCTAGGCACAGGTGTGTATACCCCCAAAATCCCAAAAGGAGGGAGAAATGGAGGGGGAGGAATTGCAATAGGACCACTCCCCATGCAAAGTGATTTCTCACATTTCCTCTCTGTCTCTCTCCAGTGAACCTACATGCCCCCTAGCAAAATTAAACAAATTATTATTTGTTTCCACAAAGCTGTAGCACTGTGCATCTGTGCAAGATCAAAAACAGTAAAAAAAATATTACAAACAATTAAAAAAACAGATATTCCTACAACAAAGTGCAATTAGACTTCTACTTTGGTCTTCTAGTCAGCAATAGCAGATACTAAGGAAAAATTACTGACAGTCTAATTTTCTGCATATGTAAACTCTATCTCTAAAGAAAACTTGAGGCATGGATTGTTTTTTTTCTTTACTTTTATTTTAAAGAATTATTTATTTTATTTTATTTATTCAATTACTTATTTGAATTCAACCAGAAAGAGACCACAAAGAGAGAGGGAAAGTGAGAAAGCAAGCCACCATGTCCGGGACTCAAACCATAGTTGCCCATGTGGAGCGTCCAACACTTTAACCACCATGCCACCTGCTGGGCCCCTGAAGAATGGATTTTTACACAAAAAGGCTAAAAGTTTACTGTTTTCAAAGCTTCATCAAAACCTGAAAAACTAATGAGCAAAGTAATATTTTAATAATGGAATCTATTTTCAATTTATAATGTATATTTAAGAAAATTAAATCTATCTATTTTACTACCACTTATATTAAAATATTAAAGACACAAGCTTGTTATGAAAATAGAAAAAACATTTGAATTAGAATGTCTCATATCCTAACATATTAGAGGAACAAAATTTTAATTTTAAATTACCATATACTTGAGTTGACTTTTCATTTTGGTGTACAATTTTATGAACTTAACATCTATATAAATTCATTTAGCTACCCCCCATGATCAAGATACAAAGCAATTCTATTTTCCAAGATACTCTCTCTTGTTCTTTTTATACACACTTCTTTCATCCACAAAGCCAAGGAACCACTAATCTGTTCTCTATCAATGTAGGTTTTCTTTTCACATATATCATTTCAATGGAATCATTCAGAATAAACTTCTGTGGCTGGTTTATTTTGCTCATATTTGTTCAAGCTGTTGCATGTACTGCTGTATTTATTTACTTATTTATTTATTACTGTTGGATCTTATTCTATTCTATGGATGTATCACAATTTACTTGTTTATCCTTTCACACATTGAAGAATTTGTGGGTGGTTCCCAATTGTTGGCTATCATAGATAAACCTGCTATGTGTCTTTGTGTATGGGTGTTTTGTGCTAACATAATTTTTTTCTTCTGCTGTAATTGCTCAGAAGGTGGGGTTCAGTATATGTCAGTGCATGTTTAACTTTGTAAGAAACAGGGACCAGCAGTTAGTGTAATGGCTATGTCGCTGGACTCCCATGTAGTCGACTGCGGTTCACGTCCCAGACCTGGTGGCTTAAAACTCACACTGGGCGCGTGTGCGTGCGTGCCCAAGATCCCAAGAGGAGAATGGAGGAGAAGGGATTGTGACATGGCCATCCCCCCTGGGGGGTGATTTCTCGCTTTCTGTCTCTCTGTCTCTCTCTGTCTGGCGAGCGCATGCGCCCTATAGCAAAAACCTCTCAAAAAAAAAAAAAAAAAAAAAAACACTTTATAAGAAACAACCACACTGGCCTGGAGGGTTTATAACATTTCTCTCTTACCAGCAATGTGAGAGAGTTTCATTAGGGCTTAGAAACATATTTTAATTTTGGGCATCCCAATAGTTGGATTGTCATTTTCATGATGGTTTTAATACATAATCCTTTCGATTTCGTATTTTATTCTTTTGTGTTTCATTTTCCTTTCATGAAAACTGAAGTTACTACAGAACTTGTAATTTGTTGGTACGGCAAGACCTGGATAAAAATGAGTCATGCTACAAAGCGGAAGAAAACACCTGAAACATTTATTAGTTATAACAAAGGAATTGGAGAAGGCCACACAAGTGAAGATGGCATTAGAGTTAACCATGGAAGAAGATGGCATGCTCAGTTCCCGTGAGTCATAGGGCAAGAAGCTTAAGCATCTGTCTTGGTAGAGTTAAGCTTCTTCACTGTGGGAGGCATAAATGAAACCCGCCCTTAGCGGCCTGTCCCTATACAACCATGCAATATGAGAAACGGGGCTTGATTCTGTGCTGCGTAATTCCCTATCGAATGTACCATGCTTTCCTTCAGAGAGCAGTGCCTTACTGTGCAAAGGCCACAGACTTTGCAACTAGGCATACATGTGATCGAGCTCCCGACTTCCTCACCCCTTTACTGAGGCAACGTTGGCCATGATTGTGGGTTGAATGGAGCCCTCCTCTCCATTCACATGTTTAAGTCTTAATTCTCAGTACCTCAGAAAGTGGCCTTATTTGGAGATAGAGTTCTTATAGAGATAGTCAAATTAAAACGAGATTATTTCTGAGTCCAACATGACTGTTGTCATTCTATAAAGAAGAAATGTGTATGCTGGAACAAAAGGAATGTGACATGCAGATACAGGAAAAGATGACTTTCTACAAATCAAGAAGAGGGATTTGGAACAAATCCTGCCTCACAGACCTTAGAAAGAGGCCAACCCTGCCAACACGTTGTATTATGGACAGACTACTGTGACCTTTTAAAATTGATATATTAAAATCTAATCACCAGTTTGACGGTATTTGGAGATGGTGACCTTTGGTAGGTAATTGGGTCATGATCGAACCATCTGAATTAGATGAGTGGCCTCACAAAAAGAAGACAGAGAGCTAGTCCCTGCTTTTTAGGCACATTAGGATATGAAAAGTCAGCAAGCAGACTGAAGAATGGGAGGAAGACCTCACCTGAACCCAATAATGCTAGCACCCTGCTCTCAGCCTCTCAGCCTCCAGGACAATTTAAACTTATTTCTATTGTGTATTAGATACCAGTTAATGTAACTTTGCTATAGCAGCATAAACTAAGATACCTTGCTTTGAATTTCTAGCCTCCAGAACTGTGTGAAAGTACAGGTCTACAGTTTAAGGCACTCGTTGATACTTTGTTACAACAGCCCTAGCAAGCTAATTCAACAGTTATCTCCCTGTGTTGCCAGAAAAAAAAAGTGACACAAATGTAAATAAATTACCCAGAACTCAGTAAAGATGAGGGCTTTACTCCCTTGGTGATATTCCCAGGTATGTTTCGTGGTTTTTTTTTTTTTTTTTTTTTTTTTTTTTAGGAATTTTCACTGTAAGGTGCGCTGCCCCACGGACAGACAGAAAGAGACATAGAGACAGAAAGCGAGAAATCACCCCCCAGGGGGGATGGTCACGCCGCAATCCCTTCTCCTCCATTCTCCTCTTGGGATCTTGGGCACGCACGCACATGCACCCGGCGTGAGTTTTAAGTCACTGGGTCTGGGACACGAACCACGGTCGACTACGTGGGAGTCCAGCGACATAGCCATTACGCTAACTGCTGGTTCCCTGTTTCGTGTTTTTAGAAATGTTTCAGTCAGCTAAAAATTCCTTACTTGATTTCCTTAGGTTTGTGTATAGGAAATGCACAGTATTCATGAAAGTCATTTGGCCCAAATACTCCATGGCACAGATTAACTCATGGCTTAGTCCGTAATAATCCTGTAATAAGCATATAATTCCTGAAATACTATTTATCAAAATTTGAAACAAATGGGGTTTTTTGTTTGTTTGTTTGTTTTTGAGAGGTTTTTTCGCTATAGGGCACTTGCGCTCGCCAGACAGAGAGACTCATAGAGACAGAAAGCGAGAAATCACCTCCCAAGGGGGATGGTCACGCTGCAATCCCTTCTCCTCCATTCTCCTCCTGGGATCTTGGGCACGCACGCACACGCGCCCGGCGTGAGTTTTAAGCCACCGGGTCCAGGACACGAACCACGGTCGACTACGTGGGAGTCCAGCGACATAGCCATTATGCTAACTGCTGGTTCCCGAAACAAATGTTTTACTGTAGTGATTTTAATATTCAATGTGATGACCAATGTTGAATTTTTTTTAGTCTGTTTTATAACCCATGTGAGTGATTTGTCTGAGAAAATGTTTGCTCTATCCAAGTTAACATGAGAGAAAAAGGAAACATGGACACACAGACTCTAGCTGCCCAAATGATTATTCCATGTAATCATGTCTTTTATAAACAAGTCGGGCTAAACAGCACAAACAGCAATACAACAGTTTTAACATCCTGTTTTCACCAAATGTCTCAATTCTTAGAAATTCAAATTTTGAGAATACATTAAAAATAGCTTCTTCAATAAATATTACATCTTAAAAATGTCCATTTGGGTTTTTTTTCAAGGCCATATTAGTCTTTTCAGACTTTCAGAATTGCTAAGTCACAGGAAAGTTCAAATAGAGACTAACATTTAGAATGAAAAAGACTATTTGATCTGCCTTGCTTTTTTTCATTTGTTGTTTGAAAGCCCAATACAACCCTATTTTATAAAAGATTCTTCTCTACCGAGCATTTTCAGATGCTAACAAGAGTCAGAGGTTAAAAAGAAGTCTTCAGGGACCAAGAGATGGTGTAATGGTTATGTCGTTAGACTTTCACATCAACAATTGTGGTTTGAGTCCCAGATCTGGTGGCTTAAAACTCATACCAGGCACTTGGGTGTGTGTGTCCAGAATCCCAAGGGGATAATGGAGGAAAAGTGATTGTGGCATGGCCAACACCCCCATGGGTCATTTCTCGCTTTCTGTCTCTATCTTGTTCTCTCTGACAACCGCATGTACCTTATAACAAAAATCTCTTACATTATTTTTTTAATTTAAAAAATAAAAAAAGTCTTAAATCATCAGACACAGGAGCCTAAATTTCTGAGGTCGAATAAATACACAAATGTTTACATACTCTTTTAGGTCTGTGTGATTTCGTAGTCTATATCGTTAGGTTCATGGTTTGGAAGGATATGTGTTTAATCTCCATGTTTTGTCAGACATGTCCAAAGGACAGTGCTCATTCATGTTATACAGTCTTTTACAAGATGATATAGTAGGTACTTTTTTGGTTTATGCCAACTGAAAAAAAAAACTTTATTCTTGAAAGCAAAAGTTAAATATGTATGATATTTGAAAGTGTGCGGTATTTAGCAATTTTTAATCAGTCTCAATTTATATGTGACAATGGTATGAGCACACACACACCAAATAATAACAATAAACATAGGATTAGTTATGTTCTGATTTTGCGTAAGCTGAGAATTACTTGATATACCATTATCAGGGTAGACATTGACAAGCAAGTATTATTCTTAACTACAAACTCATTTTTGTAACTTTGTGAACTATTTTTAATGACATATTTGCACAGCAATCAGTTCCCTGCTAAGGTTACAAAATATCTTTGCAGACAATTTGTTAACCATGGATCACCAGCTACATGTAGCTTTATAATTAGTCAGCATGAAAGAGCTAACTCATAACCTGAGTACAAAAAGAAACATCTTAACTTTCTGATCAGAAAGAGTTTAATTCAGACCTCCTGTTGGAATTTGACACTGTTACCTCCTAGTTCACTTAATTGTGCAATTACCGTGTCCTTGAACTTCAGTTTCCACGACATTAAAATGGAATTCATAACAGCTATATTGTTAAGAGAAGCTAAGAATGAAATAGGTATTTATTAGGACTCAATAATTAAGAGGTCTCAGTATCATAGAAAAAGACATATACATGCTTTAATATACATAGCAGCATTCTACAGATTCGCGCCACAAACTACTCAATGTGTGGGATTTCATGAATTTCTCGTTTAGAATTCTATCACACGGAACAAATGCTATGCTATTATTTTTTCATGGTTCTATCTTTAAGATACTTTCCTATATTTTTTTCTCTCAACGCTCACATGCACATTTTTATAATTTTATCCTTTAATTCCTACTAGAAAATAATTAGTGTCTTGTAGTAAAAGGGTTTGTATTAAGCTCAGTTTTCCTGTGTAATATATTACAGTCTATATTTCTCTGAATTTTGGCTGAACCTCATGGCTAGTATTTAAGGTTGTGAAGAAAACACCATAACCAGATGACAGTTCAGGAATATGAACTGCTTAATCCAGTCTTCTAGATTACTGGTCTGCACTGATGGGCTTATCGTCAAAGGAGGAAAGGAGCTGGCACGTTCTCTTCACAGCTTATCCCAGTGCTTCACAGTACTCTTGGGACTTAGTAAGTACTCAATATTTGCTGAATAAATTTATTAATGACACTGCACATTCTCTTGGTCCATACATAAGGTGTAGCCGAGGTGTCCTTTTCATACATAGAAATAATTGACACGATCATTTCAGTGTCTGGCCTGTGTTGAGCATGCTCCAGGGAAGATACAGTTTGCTATGCATGGATTCAAGAGCAGAGGCACGTAGGGGACAGAACCCACACACCATCATCACTAAGGAGACCCGGAAATGGCTCTGTCTAGGTTTCTCTTTCTTGCTGGGTTTTCTCAGTGAATATACCAAGTTGTCTCCGCCTACGTTTTCAGAGTGCTGTGCTCCTTTGCCTTTCTCCTGTTCTTGTTTCCCATGTTTTCCATTTTCTCATCTCACCTCTTCTCTCTTCTCCAGCCCTGCTTGTGTCTTGACCCACTCACACACTCACTGACCAAGCACAGACACACGCTCGGACACTCACCTCTCAATCATTTGCCAACCTACTCTCTCACTGGCTTGACTTTTTTTTTTCTTTCCCCTTTTCTGCCAACCAGTTAGAATACTGTACACTCACTGCTGAGCCATGTGCTATTCTTCTTGTACTTAGCTATTCTCTATTTTTTTTTCTGAGCATTCAAGAACTGTTTCTTTGCCATCTTGTATCTTTTTTTCCCCTTCTGTTTATGAAGCCATTAAAAAATTTGCTGTCAAATTTGTGAGTCATTAGGGAGCAGAGATGAATTAGGTAATAGTGTTTTAGTGCTGCTAACTACCTTTACCAACTAATGTCACTAATACAAAATAAGGAACAGAATCGAGTATACCTATTTAAAAATAGCTATGAAAAAAATGCCCTTATTACACTGACCTAAAGGATTGCAATGTTGAGTGCTCCCCCTTTTCTCTTTTTATATACTTTTTCTTTCTACCACTGTCCAAGATTTGAGGATAGAGACCATGTCTTTGCATTTTTTTTAGTATCCCCAAATGCAAGTGGTTTGTAAGTTCTAGTCTGAGTCCAAGATATGTCATTATTTCTTGGCTGGCTTGTTGAATAACAATTATTCTTTTGAAATACTGCTGAGATAGTACCCAGGAATATGCATTCTTCATAACTTTCCAGCTGATTTTGGCATGAAACCAAGTTCAGGAATTACTTTTAAGATCTCAAGATCTAGCCCCTTCTGACAAAAGAAGTTAATAACATACTCATACAATTAATAGGACCAGTATTGTTATTCTTTCAGAAAAAACTCAGAAGTAAAATGATCTGCTATTTAGTCGACGAAATACTTTAATATTCTACAGACAGGGACCAGCAGTTGGCATAATGGCTATGTCACAGGACTCCCACGTAGTTGACTGCTGCTCGAGTCCTGGACCCAGTGTCTTAAACTCATACCAGGCACGTGTGCATGTGTGCCCAAGATCCGGAGATGAGAATGGAGGAGATGCGATTGAGGTGTGGCCATCATTCCTAGGGGGTGATTTCTCACTTTCTGTCTCTCTGACTCTCTCTATCTTTCTGGTGAGTGCAGGCACCTTGTAGCAAAAACCTCTCAAAAAAAAAATTCTACCCTCAGGAGATGCCCCTCTTAGTTTTCATTAATTCTGGCATCTTTAACAGGAAAATGTTTCATGATGTTTTACAGGACAAACCCAGTTGGCATGTTTTCCTTTGTTAAATTGAAAAATAACCTGTTTTCTGTATGTGAGACGAATGTATTGAACCACCAGCGTGAGGTGTCCTGCTCTGGTGCTAATGCGAGGTGGGCGTGAGGTCCTTTACATACTGTTTCCTTCCTTCCTTCTTCATGGCTCTGGGTTCTACATGTCAGTTTCACTGATGAGGACCCCTCTTACGCTGCCAGCATCGGGGTGGATTTGGAGAGGAAAGACAACTTCCTGGCATAGCAAAATAAAAATTATCTATCCACCAAGCCAGACAGGTATCTCCCGAGTTCTGAATAATGGCACTTTCCTCATAGCACATTAGATGTGAAACCCCTTTTAGTAATACTGAAAGATTAATAGGAACTGAAAATAGACATGAGAGTGTGTTAAGAGTGTGTGCGTGTATATCTTGTCCTGAGAAAAGTATGTTATAGCAGAACAAAATTCTTAATGGTTGTCCTATAATTTATGAAAATAGTAGAAAGTTACAACTAAATTTTAAAACAGATGTATGCCAAGTGGCACTTAGACCACAGTGACTAAACAAATAAGCATATATATCTTCCCCTTCCCAAGTTCTTCACGGTCTTTACCTTTGGCTTGAAATATTTTTTCCCTTTTGTTCTGTTCAATTGGACTCATTTCATCACTGGACTACATCCTCATGAAAGACTCCCTCCCCATCAGACAAATCCCTTCTGTATTCTTTGTTCTGATATTTTCATGGTCAGTACTTTTTATCAGTGCATGCTTGGAAACTTAAGTCTAGTAATACCTGCCCGACTGCTAAATTGCTAATCATAACAGATTGTGATTGGGACCAGCAGATGACATAATGGTTACATCGCTGGACTCCCACATAGTTGATCATGGTTCAAGTCTTGGACCCAGTGGCTTAAGACTTTCACACTGGGTATATGGTGGCTTAATACTCACACTGGGTGTTATGTCCATGGATGCTCAAAATCCCAAGAGGAGAATGGAGGAGAAGGGATTGCAGCATGGCCATCCCCCCGGGGGTATGATTTCTCACTTTCTGTCTCTGTCTCTCTAGCGAGCGCATATGACCTACACAAAAAAACTCTCTCCCTAAAAAAAAAAAAAATAATTTAAAAAAAAGACAGAAAGAAATAAAGAAAGACTGCCTGACTTGGTTCATGCTTGAATCCTCAGAGTCTATCAAAGTGCTTGACACATATCAAGCCTATAGTAAACGTACTGCTTGAAAGAAAGACTGAATGAATACATGAGTGAATAAAAAAAAATCCTTTCCAAAGTGTTTGCTCCTTAATTTGGGAATCAAACTTAAGCCAGTTTAACTATCATGTATGAATGGCCCAACTAATATTCTTTTTTTTTTTTTAAGCAGTTTTAGAGAAAGCCAGACAGTGAGAGGGAAAGTGAGAAGTCATCCCCCAGATGGGATGGCCATGACACATTGCCTTCTCCTCCATTCTCCTTTCAGGACCTTGAGCATTCACATAACATGCCCAGAATGATTTTGAAGGTCCAGGACCCAAACTGCAAGTTGCCTTGTGGGAGTCCGGCAACATAACCACTACACCATCTGCTGGTCCTTAACTAGTATTCTCAGTATGTAGATAACTCTTTAACAAAAAACATAAGAATACAACTATAAACATTTTGTAATAAAGAAGTAAAATATTTGAATAGATTTGAATGATAACCAAAAAACTGAAATCACAAAAATGACTACTATATTCATAAACAGACATTTGACATAATTAATAATGAAATAGAGCCGTATTAGTCTAGCCAATCTTTATTTCATTTGAATAAATTGCAAACATGAAAATGATTGTGAAGAGCTAGTGTTGTAGATAATGTGAAGAAACAGATATTCTTCCGCGTAGCTCATGGTATTCTAATGCAGCACAATTGGAGGGTAATTTTCCGATACCTAGTGAATTTTAAACACTCATGTTGTTGGAGTTAGCAACTCTGTATCTCGGAAATCGTCTTCTGGATATATCCCCTATAGTGTTCTGAGAAATACTCTCAGTTAGTTCATGGAAAGAGTTCAGAAAGATATCACTCTGGAACATTGTATTTAGACATAAGAATTATTTAGAGATAAAAGCACATAAAAAAAAAAAAAAGAACAGGTGAAAGATTACTCTGACTTTCCTTCTGTTTCTTAAAAGCAGGAGATAAAATTCCCCCGTGAAAGATGCCCTCCTGATTCCAGAAGGAAAGAAACATTCTTATCATCAAGGACGGGAAGTTGAGATTGAGATAATTCAGGACAGACCTTGTTAAAATAACTCCTCTAGCCTCCCCAGATCATGTAAATGCTATTTCACAACTTACTGTTTGTCCAGCTTAGTTTATAACTAAGTTTTCAACTTTGTGTTTTTGAGTCTTCATTTCTTTACGTATGTTCCCATGCTACAAAAAACATATTAAATACATGTTTGAGTTTCTCTCCTATTGATCTGTGTTATGCAATTTAATTCTAAATACATGTGTGTTTTTTTCTCCTATTGATCTGTGTTATGCAATTTAATTCTTAGTCCCAGACAGGAAAATAAACAAACAAATAAATAAATAAATAAACAAAGGTGAAATGTTACCTCCCTCACATCAGTATTACATTGTTTACATAGCAAAAAAATTTCAGCTAATACAAAAGCTCATCAATAGGAAGCTGGATCAAAAAATAGTATACTTTTTAATACTCTATAGCATAAAAATAACATCCACTATATATACCAACATGAAATGATAATAATAACTGATATTACTGAGTACGCACAATATGTTAGTAACTTTACAACTATTTTGAGATGATTATTATCTGATTATTTTAATATGTAAACAGAAACACAATGAAATTAACTTACTCAAAATTACAAGATGAACCCTGGATTTTAATCTAGGCTCTTAGTCTATAGTAAGCTGACCAAAACGGTTATAATAGTGTGGGCCAGCCTGTGGTATGATGGTTATGACAGCCAAATCCCACAGGGCTGGCTGTGCAGTTTCAATGCCAGAACAGAGGCTTGAAAAACAAGCTAGGCCTGTGTGTTTGCATGCCCCACATCCCAACAGGTGATGAAAAAGAAGGGATTGCAATTTGGCCATCTTCCTGGGGGGTGGGGGGGGTGATTATATACTTTTCCTCTCTCTCTGTCTCTCTCTGCTCTGTCTCTCTCTGGTGAATCCACATACCCTAAGGTATACTAAACAAACAAACCAAAGATTATAATATTGTAAAATTCTATGATAGTTCTGCATATGTCTATTCATGTGTATATATATATATATATATATATATATGTTTATAAACAGGTACATACATACACAGACATGTAACCCTAATTTCATTTAAAATAATTAGAAAATATCTTATATGCACATAGATTTGTAGGTATAAATATTAAATAGATATCTTATATTGGTTATCCCAGGAAACTGGGAGTAGCAGTTATAGGACTGTCATTTCTTATTTTCTGCATTTCTAGAATACCTTAGAAACTTTTATTACAACATTTCACTGTTATGTTTAAAAATGCAAAATTAGACAAAAAAGCAAAAGAACTTTTGATATCTACAGTACTTACGTATCAAAAGGAGTTTGAGAAACCCTGATATGGAATAATACTTTCTTTTTCATTAAAATGCAGTTTTTAAAAATCTTCTTCTTAGTAGGTCTCCAGAGAAATAGAATATGATTGATAAATTTTGGTCTTTACATTGATGTTTATTGATTTCCACTGCTAAACTGCATTTGCAGTAGTCGGCACTGATTATTAGGATGTTAAGATAAACTATGTAAACAGTCCTGGGGTCATTTCTTCCTTCCACATGGATATGGCCACACTACCTCACCTCATGACAACAAGAAGGAATTTCTGTTGCCTACAGCTCAATTTAAGTTATAATTTTCTGACTGACAAGTGACACGAAATTAAACTTATGAGCACTCCACTAGATGCTACCTAAAAAAAATGAAATACTGTCGAAAAAAACATTATAAAAATTGGAAAACTGGCCAGCCAATGGTGTGGTGGTTAAAGTAGCTAGATCCCACATGGTGGACTGCGAATTTTGAGTCCCAGACCCAGAGGCTTGAAAAACATGCCAGATGTGTGTGCATGTGTGCCCAAAATCCAAAGAGAAGTGGAGGAGAAGGAATCATGACTGGTCCCTGTGGGGTCCTTATTCATTCTCATTCTCTTTATATCTCTCCAGTGAGTACATTTCTAAGCAAATATATATATATTTGCTTAGAAAACATTCATTAAATTTTGGCTTATAGTCTTCAGCTCTCTTTATTTAAAGCCAGGTTTTTTAGAGAGAAATTTTTGCTATAGGGAGCATGTTCTCTGGAGATACACAGACAGAGAGAGAGTGAGAGAAAGCGAGAAATCACCCCCAAGGGAATGGCCATGCCACAGTCTCTTCCCCTCTGTTCTCCTCTTGGGATTTTCCCTGTGTTCTCCTCTTGGGATTTTGGGCACAAGCACACAAATGCCCCACATGAATTTCAAGCTGCCAGGTCCAAGACTAGAACTGTGGTTGGCCATGTGAGAGTCCAGTAACGTAACCATTATGCCAACTGCTGGTTCCTAAAGCCATCTTTATTACTGCTTTATATGGAAAAAAGAAATGAATATTTATTAAATAGCTAAATGTCATGCTTTTATATACATTAAAAATATCAATTCTACATAACGAATCTAAGTGATAGAAAATAATTCCTACACATTCTCCATCCCAATCAAAACCTTATTCAGAGAAACTAAATAATTTCTCCAAGCCCACATTAATAAAAATTAATGCTGGTTTTTGAACAAAGGTCTGTTTGGCAGTCTTCTATTCTTTTATCACATGGGTTCCCCTACTTAATATTTTCTTCATTTTCATTCTTCTCTATTTAACTCATGCTTTATTTAAAATATTACATTTAATTCAGGAAAACACTAAAGCATTTCCTCTTCATAATTTAATGAGCTAATTCATGTGAAAGCTTCTAATTAATAATACTTAAGTACCAAATTTACTTTTAGATAAATTGTTATACATATTTTAGTGTCTAATTTTTAATGTTACTGTTAAAACCCTTATTTCTCTTGTCATAATTTTCCTTTTAAATTATGTGTAATAATTATATATATTTAGTGTTAATGGGTTATCTTATTTTGCTGAGATTATAAATCTGAAATCTCCTACAATGAGTAATATTTATTTCTACTTTAAAATGTGACTCTTCAATTTATATAGATGTTTTAGTTTAATTTTAACTGTAAATATAAAATTCCTTTTTACAAAAAAAAAATCAGGAACCTATTCATAAGTGTTTCACAGTATGATACTAACAGCTAAGTTTAAATTTGAGAGTCTATTATTTGTAATGAAAAGTTTTTCTATAGTATGTTTCCTTTTTAAATCATGTCTTCTATTTTGGTATTTGAATAGATATTTCAATTGATGAATCCACCCTTATAATTTTAATGTTTTTAAAGCATCCAGTAAGTTCATCATTTTATTACTTTACTTTCTAGAGAGGGAGAGGTAAACAAATTCTGGATAATGTGAAGATTTTTCACTTGATCAAATATGCTATTTGAGGTCAGTGTAGTCTTTTAGTATTGGTGGTAGCTCTGTCTGTGCAAACAGCATCTCTGAGGAGCGAAGTTCTTTGTTCTGGTGGAAAGTAGTTCTTTCATTCTTATCTATTTAACTCATGCTTTATTTAAAATATTACATTTAATTCAGGAAAACACTAAAGCATTTCCTCTTCATAATTTAATGAGCTAATTCATGTGAAAGCTTCTAATTAATAATACTTAAGTACCAAATTTACTTTTAGATAAATTGTTATACATATTTTAGTGTCTAATTTTTAATGTTACTGTTAAAACCCTTATTTCTCTTGTCATAATTTTCCTTTTAAATTATGTGTAATAATTATATATATTTAGTGTTAATGGGTTATCTTATTTTGCTGAGATTATAAATCTGAAATCTCCTACAATGAGTAATATTTATTTCTACTTTAAAATGTGACTCTTCAATTTATATAGATGTTTTAGTTTAATTTTAACTGTAAATATAAAATTCCTTTTTACAAAAAAAAAATCAGGAACCTATTCATAAGTGTTTCACAGTATGATACTAACAGCTAAGTTTAAATTTGAGAGTCTATTATTTGTAATGAAAAGTTTTTCTATAGTATGTTTCCTTTTTAAATCATGTCTTCTATTTTGGTATTTGAATAGATATTTCAATTGATGAATCCACCCTTATAATTTTAATGTTTTTAAAGCATCCAGTAAGTTCATCATTTTATTACTTTACTTTCTAGAGAGGGAGAGGTAAACAAATTCTGGATAATGTGAAGATTTTTCACTTGATCAAATATGCTATTTGAGGTCAGTGTAGTCTTTTAGTATTGGTGGTAGCTCTGTCTGTGCAAACAGCATCTCTGAGGAGCGAAGTTCTTTGTTCTGGTGGAAAGTAGTTCTGATTACAGGCAAAGCTAGTACCTTCCTGCCCTATTATTGACCTCGACTTTGACCTGACTGGACCACCCTCACAGGAATGGAGGGTAA
Source organism: Tupaia belangeri chinensis (assembly GCF_000334495.1). Lineage (NCBI taxonomy): Eukaryota > Metazoa > Chordata > Mammalia > Scandentia > Tupaiidae > Tupaia > Tupaia belangeri. The sequence continues at coordinate 6,172,913 of NW_006159731.1, forward strand.
TAAAGTCTTTGGGCTGACTCAAGTCTGAGTTTAAGCTAAGCAGAGATAATCAATCACCCAAAATTAAGTGTTGTGGTTTTGTGATGTGGACATTTACTGGAAACTGAACTGAGATCACCAAACACCATTCATTTAAGTTTTCAGGACTGTCTCAGAGTAGGATCAAGGGTATTTTAACTAGTACTTCAGGAACTATTTACCAGATTCCGAGTACAGAGATATGATCTAACAGGCAGAAAAAAGAAAAACAAAAGAGAAAAAAAGTCTTTAAAAAGAAAACAAGCATTCCACCCAATAAATATAGACTCATTGTAGACAAGAGGCTCAACACAAAAGACTAAAAAGTTTTTCAGAAAATATTACCTTTCTTAATGTATCTCAAATTTTAATTGAACTAAAGTCATTAACATCTCACATTTCTCAATGCATGAGTGGTATGTTTTTGCTAGCCAAAATATTTTGCTTCCTAAAATCAATTTTTGCTATTAGATAAATGATCATGGTGTGTTTAGATCTTTTCAGGATGTTATTTCAAAAGTCGTGCCCCTTCTCCCCCCACTCATCTTTCCTAAAGTATGTTAGTGTCTCTGAAGATCAAGAATCACTTGGTCTTTTTAAATGACCCTGTCTCCTAAATTCCAATCCCACTCTGACCTTTCCCTTTTTAACTTTACCTCTGAAGCTGGCATACTTTTTTAACAGAGAAAACAAAACATAAAAAGGAACCCTTTAACCAGACAAAGCATGGCTACACATACCACTCTACTACACCCAGCAAGAAGCAAGGGTGTTTCTCATGTACAGAGAAGTTAGCAATATTCCGTCAGATAGTTCTACTGATGAATGTGCAGTCTTGGGAGACTAGAAGTAAAACATTTGCCTGTTTGCTCAGACTGAAGTTCCTCATGATTCACTAGAAATTCATTAAGCTGGAGTCTCTGTGTTAAGATACTTTTAGATCCTGTTGTGTGCACATGGTTGCAGGGATTACAATGTTGTTCAGTGCTATCTAAACTAGATGAGAAGTGCTGTTTGGCAACACTGCACACAAAAGTTGTAATTCTAGTAGGTAATCTCTAGTCACTTGGTATGTATGAGTAAGTTAATGAGATTTATTCATTGTTAACTGTTACTTTCAATAGACAGCTTTATTCTTAAAGTAAGAGATCATACCTACATGATTTGGAGGCACCTAAAACCCTCAATGGCATGGTGGGCTTTTAAGTCAAACACTGCATCATCTAGAAATGCACAAATAATTTCCAGGTGCTGTAATAAAATATCAGTGTATTTCTAGATGAGGCTCTTGAAAACTGTGTTACTAGAAAATAAGGAACCCAATTAAATGAAGTCAGGAACTCCAACTAATAGGAGTAATTGGTCCTAGGTTATAAATTAATCAGAATTTGTAAGTGAGCCTGAGCAGATTGCTCTGTGAAGAATGTGTTATTTCTCTGAGAGGACTTTCAACATGTCACTTTCCCAAAGTTTGTGGGCTTAATGAAATGCCTTCCTTTGGAGCCTAAGCAAAATCATCACTCATCTGCTCATAAAGTCACTGAAATAAATATGGTTATAAACAACTTGTCTATAGAAACTTGTTTTATTTAGTGTGTCATCCCCCCAAATCCAATGAGAGTAGGTAATTCAGTTATGCTTTTCTGGACATTTAATCACCTACCTGAGATGATCCTCACCCCTACATTACTAATTCCATTTCCAAATTGACCAAGGCATGTTAGTTTCTGGTTAAACTATATCAATTTTAAAAGGACTTCATTCACACGCAAAGTGTTAATTGGTTTATAATTTCTAAAGTAGCTGTAGTATAAAATGAGTAGGTTATCCACTTGATAAGAGTATTTAAGGGAGTTGACTTTTTCTTCATGATCTTGATCTTTTTAGCAAGCAGGCATTCTCAGATCTCTTTTCATATTTTAGGCACATGTCTTTCATTTTCTACCCGAATACAGAATAAACAATTTAAAAAACATCTAAATCTGCAGACACGGTGTTAGTTATGAATTTCTCAGAATTAAATAATCCTTGATCATTCTTTTTGTTTATTTGCCAGAAGATGTGTGCACTGTCCAGAGGGAGAGTGAGAGAGACATGAGAGGGAGAGAGAGAAAGGAAGAAGGCATTACTCACAAGGGCTGGTAACAGCAATCCCTTCTTCCCATTTCTCCTTTCTTTCAGAATTTAAGGCACCCATGACACATGTACACATGTGCAGTGTGTTTTATAAGCCATCAGGTCTTGGACTCAAATGCTGCAATCAGCCATGTAGGGTCTGACCGCTTTAACCACCATGCTGGCCCATGTTTCGGATCATTTTATTCATGTTTAGCACATTAAATGAAAAATATTCTCAAATAATGTATTGATTTATACTTTCTACTCATCATAAAATCCTTTGACACATTAAGTTATGTATTGAACACTGTTGTCATTTACTTTTTGAACAACATTTCTACTTTAGAGTATGTTTAATGAGCATAATAAACTGGAATTGAATGAAATCGGAAGATTCTAGCTAGCTGGGTAATTTCGAACATGCTACGCAGTACTCTGGGGCTCAGAAATCTCATTTTTAAAATATTTTAAGGAGTAAAACTAAGTAATCTTAAAAAGGTTTTTCAAGACTTCTGATATTTTTGATCTAGACAGAACTAAGGTTATCAAATGGGACTGAGGTAGTGAAATATGAAATAGCTAACTGTTAGTAATTTCTTTTTTTTTTTTTTTTTGAAAGGTGTTTGCTATAGGGTGTGTGTGCTCGCCAGAAAGACAGACAGAGACAGAAAGCGAGAAATCACCCCCCAGAGGGGATGGCCACACCGCAATCCCTTCTTCTCCATTCTCCTCTTGAGATCTTGGGCATGTACTCGCAAATGTCCGGCATGAGTTTAAGTTGCCAGGTCTGGTATTCAAACTGTGGTCAACTACATGGGAGTCCAGTGACATAGTCATTATGCTAACTGTTGGTCCCAGATGTTAATAATTTCAGTTCTGCTTTTGGCTGCTTTTACATGTTGTAATATTAATTTTTCTTTGATTCATATGGGATAAGCTAGAAAGAATTGAAAATATGTACTCTCTACCTATAGATGCCTGTGTTTTTAGCGGCAAAGCAGCACTCCTCTGTATTAAATAATGTGATTTTTCTTCTACACAGCTATCTTTACTGCTAGCCCATCTTTTCTTTTTCATTTTTTTTTCTTCAATGTATAAATGTATGTGCTGCTTTCAAGAGAATAATCAGTTAAATTAGTATCAGTTTTGGAGAGCAGTGTCCTATAAAATTATTTGAGCTATTTGATTGAAAATAACTTTTAATGAATTTATTCTATAGTTTCTCACATACCCACAAACACAAGTATATGAAATTATTCAAATGTAACTAAGAGATAATTCTACTTTTGAAATCATATTGCAGGAAGGCTAATTAGTCTAGCCTAGAACAGCATATATAGAGAGAATATAGATCCTTTTTCAAATGTATTTATTCATTTCTTCTTCTGAGCAAAAGAGAGAGATCCCATATTGTAATCCACCCCCAGCCTCAGCCAGCCAGGACCAAGGGGGACACGCACCTTACCTGGTGTGTACAGGGAGGCCCAGAGTGCACATAGGTACCTCTTCATGAAGATTCAATAGTTCTACCACAGTATCACCATCTGGCCCAAGAAAATAAATGTTGTATAACATTCCCAATAAAATAAGGTTATTAAACATACTTACCACTTAATATTAGGTTTGTCAATTATGAAAAGAAGTACAGAACGATTGTTATATTTGACAATTTACTCCAAGTTTCAGAGAAAGCTATTATGAGAATGTCACTTATGCTTTTGTTTTTTTAGGGTTTTTTAAAAAATAGAAATGAAAACAAACAAGAAATAGTTGTGGAGATTGAGAATATATGTATTTACATATTTGTTTATTGTTTATCCAATTCCTACTAAGTGGCAGGTACTGGGCAAGGCACTGAGAATGGCAGCAACTGACTAAACAGATAGATTCCCTGTAATCTTTTTTAATTTTCTTAATAGTTTATTCATTATGTCTTTAAGAAAGCTGGACTTCTTCATAGGATTATGCACAGTTGAAAATGGAGCTCAATTTGTAAGTTAGCATTTCAAAAATTATAAAAATATTTTTCTGCTTTCAAGTTTTCTGGTGATTTTTAAAAAATTAAGTTTTTGCCAAAAAGCAAGTACATTTACTAGAGAGAGACAGAGAGTGGGAAAGTGAGAAATCACCCCTCAGAGGGGATGGCTGCACCACAAATCCTTCTCCTTTTTCCTCTCAGGCTTTTGGGCATGCACATACATACTCCCAATGTGTTTGTCAGGCTGCTGGATCTGGGACTCAAACTATGGTCGTCCATGTGGGAATTCAGTGCTTTAACCACCATGCCACTTACCAGCCCTACATTTTTAAAATAATTTCTTATTTACACTTAACTGGTGTACATCTTTGTGGGGTACAATGTGGTTTTTCAAATCATGTATGCAGTGTGTGATAATCAAATTAAGCATATTATTATATTTATTGTCTTCAATGGAGAACATTATATTATGTTGTACACCTTCAATTTTTGTTCTACTGGTTTTATATATATATGTGTTTGTGTGTACAAACATTTATATATCTAAAAATATACATATATATATACATTTATATATATATGTATATAACTATATGTATATATGATAGGTGAGATATCATTTTTATTGTGATATATACTGTTCCATACTCCATTTGCCTTGTTTACATACATTCTTGTCTCTGTCTCACGTTTTTTTCCTGAGCCCCTCTGGCTGACCCCCTATACAGTTGTTGGTATGTACAGTTGTCTGTCTTCAAGTCTTTCCATTTCTGCCACAAAATGCAGACATTTGGTATATATTGAGCAGGGACATATTAGTGTTTGGCTTTTATAATATGCTTTATTTCACTTAGCATTAAATCATCTTCAAATGATGAGATCTCACTGTTCTTTATGGCTAAGTAATATTCTATTGGATATATGTGGCATATTTTTCTAATCTAGTCACTGTTTTTTGGACACTTAGGTTGATTTCACGTCTTAGCTATTGTGAATAATGCTGCAATAAACATGAATGTGTAAGAGTATATCTGAGTGCTTTTAAAATTTTTTGAGTAATTTTAGGAGTGGGATTACTGGGTCATATGGTAGTTTCATTTGTAAATTTTTGTGGAAACTTCCTATTGTTTTTCCCAGTTATTATACTAATGTACATTTCCACTAACAGTGAAGGAATGTCCCCTTTTCACCACAAACCTTCAACACTTGCAACTCTGCTCTTTTGATCACAGGCATTCTGGCTGGGGTTAGGCGATACCTCATTGTGTTTTTAAATTGCATTTTCCTTTTCCCTTATGATAAAAAAATGTGGAACATCTTTTCAGATGTTTTTCAGAGATTCATATATTTGCCTTTGAGAGCTGTCTGTTCAGATCAATTACACAGTTTTAATTGGATTATTGGTCTTTTTGCAGGTAAACTGCTTGAATTCTATATATTCTGGTTATCAATTCCTTATTTAAAGTACAGTTTGCAAATAATTTCTCCCATTCTGTGAGTTGTCTCTTTATTGCTTCATTTGCTGTAAGAAGCATTTAGGCTTGATGTGTTCCTATGGAGTCCTTTTTCTTCATGAAATTTCCATTCGAGTGAGAGTAAAAAGACAAAAATATAGGAAGCATTATATATGGCTGTATATATACATACACACACACATAAATGTGTGTATATGTGTTTATGTGTGCATATATGAAGTACATATATAATGTGTACATCTATGTATACTTTTATATATGCATATATACACACAAATATTTATGTGTGTATATATAAATATTCATATAAAAGATTAAGTGTGAGGAAGAGGATACAGTGCATTATGAAGTATAGTGATAGGTCAATATACTTGAATAAACATATTTTATTTGAATAAACATATTTTCATGTGGTATAAAGTGTACCATTACTTGCTCATGTGCTTGTATTCTTTGTAATAGGAAACAATGCATTTTCACATAAGGAAATGATGAATACTGGAGAATGTAAGAAAGTTGGAGAAAGATTTTTTTAAAGTTTAAAGATCATCAATAAGTTTTGTAATTGAAAAATGAAAACGTAAGTTCTAGCAGGTTCTATAGTGGTTAAAGTACTATGGGAATAATTTCTTCCTTTCTGTCTCTCTGGTGAGTGCACACACCCTATAGCAAAAATCTTCCCCCAAATAATTATAGTAATAATGCATATCACAAAATGCAAATAAGATACTATTGTTTCCCTCTGTAGAAATTTGTAATTTTGTGAGACTCTATTGTATATAGCCAGCTAATGCACTATCTCTTTATTTGATTTTAGAATACTTTCTTATTATAAGAACAAAAGAAAACATATACTACCAATTAATATTTCCCTCTGGTATTTGTTTAAACTGGTCTTAGTTGGGAAATTTCAAGGAAAAGGTAAGAGTAAATTTCTATGTCCTGGGGCCGGCAGGTGGCATGATGATTAAAGGCACTGGATTCCCACATGGCCAAACATCGTTCAAGTCCTGAATCTGGTGGCTTGCTTTCTCACTTTCCCTCTCTCTCTCTCTGTCTGATCAAACTGGAAAGTAACAATAATAATAAATAAAGTTAAAATAAAATAATTCTTAAAAAAAAAATCTATGTCCTTACCTTGCTTACAAAACACAAAAATATCGAAGTTGTTAATGCTGCTTATAAGGCAAATAACATTTGAAAATTCAGTAAAAAGAACAATTTAGCTCTGTCCATGACAAAACTGTGGATTACAGTGTTTTTGTGGAAGAGAAGATCTTGCTAAAAAGAAAAAATAAAAAAAGAATCTGACCAACTAGGAACATCTTATCGTGGAATTGTGTAAGATTGTTTATTCATTAATTGAGCAAAAGAAGTCCCTTATAAATGAGACATCATTCTGATTCCCTTTGAAATGGTCTGCTTTACATTATTTTAAAAAACAATGTGCCAGAGAGCGCATGCACTTGCCAGAGATGCAGACAGTGAAAGAGAGGGAGAAAGTGCCTTTCCCAACCCCCGGAGAATGGTCATTCTGCACTCCTCTCTCCTCTATTTCTCTCTCCCTTACAGATTTTGGGTACATACTTACTGTGGCGTGTTTCTCAAGTTTTCTGTTAGGACTCCAGCCACACATCTGATTGCCGTAACCACTAGGTCAGGGAACTGGCCCTTTTACTTCTGAAAGCAGAGGATATATATCTTATCAATTATCTAACAATATATAACAAAGTACCCAACACTTGTAGCTTAAAATCTCTAGCATTTACTATTGTTCATGAATCTAGAGGACAACTAAATGCTCTTGCTTATCTGGACTAGACTCTGCTCATTTCAGCTGGATTTTATTCATGTGTCTGCTGGCTTCTGTTAGCTCAGCTAGAGTGTGGGAAGTCTAAAACAGCCTTATTTACATGTCTGGAAACAGACAGGCTAGCTATTAATTAGAGACATAGAGGGAACTGGGCCATGTACATCTCATTATCTCTTAGACTCTGTGGAGCTTACTCACAGAGCAACAGCAGGGTTAGATGAGTAAAAGGGAAAGACCCATTGTGCAAGTGCTTTACACATTTTGGTTTGCTTAGGTCCTTGGCTAAATCAGTCTCAAAGTTAATCCAGGTCCAGAGGGTAGGTTAATAGTTTTTGTTCCATTATAGAAAGTGGGAACAATTATAGATATTATTTATTATTGGAAAAAATGTCAAAACAATATATTTGTCAACTGGCACCATCTCTTCCAGCACTTCTGACAACTGTTACTATTTGAAACAGAGAGGCTCTGGAGTAATTCATTGCATTGCTCATAAGTAACCACCATTCTCCAATTCAGTCAACTCCTCATTTCTTTTGGTTGTACATGTGCTAGGTCAATTGAATGGAATCTCAATATTCTACAGTTACTTTAGATTAACAGATGGTCATTACCTTACAAGCAAATTACTTCATTAAATTTGAAGCATTTTTAAAATAAGAATGAAGTATTCTTCAAAAGGGAAAAATTTATTCAAGTTGGATTATTTGGCAGATAACTTTGATTAAATAAGTAAAGCCCATTGGAAGAACTCACAGTTGATGTTATAAATATTGCTAATAAACTACACGTGATTTCAGTAAAATTTCTTCTCTTGAACTTTCAGTGTAGAATAGTGTTTCTCAAGAAGTAAAGCCCAGTGAATGCATTATTGAGCAGAAATGACACCACAATATTATTTTGAATATTAGCCTGCTTAGGCAACCTTAAAATTGAAACTTGGATCTGAACTCTATTTCCTATGACATGTCCATAAGGTGGCATTTACCACCAATTTTTTCATCAACCTGAACTAAGAACTAAGTATATGAATTTATTTCAAATGGTCTTGGAGAAATAGTGATACTAACATGAAGTGTTAGATGACTTTTATCTGTTGAGCCTTAAACACTTCCTTTATGGTACTTTTCTATCCCAAAGGAGCAGGTGGTCTGCCCTCTCTATTCCAGCATAGGCACTTCCTCCCAGAGTGGCCAGGGAAGATATCACCTCCTCTCAGACACAGTCACCAGCTCAGAGTGGTCCTGTGACTTGGAAATAGCGAGCTCAGTTCCCAGAGGTCACACAAGAGCTAGAGCGTAATATTGCTTAAAGTTTTGGCTCCAGTTATGAATCCAAGTTCATCCCTTTACACTTTGTAGTTATATGAGAAATAAATTGATTTTCCTTTTAAATTTTGAGCATACAAACTAGCTTTGCGCAAAGGCTATTACTTTTACCTGCTTTAAGGGCTCTTTGAATGCCATCAAAATAATTACAAAGACTAAAATCAAGTTATTTTCACATCAAAGAAATTTGAAAATGTTTTAAGTCAAAAAACTTGTGTAAAAATTGGTCTTTATTAAAACAAACATATTCTAAAATAATTAAATACCAGATCTAAGAAACAAAAATGAAAAATGGAATTTCAAACTGATCAAGCATTTTGGCAGATATATCATGGTCCTGTTAAAGTAATGGTGAATATATTTGTAAATGCAGAATTAAACATCTCTACACAAAATGATCCAAACAAAAAGGAAAAGATATTAGGGAACATGCAGCTATTACTGTCTACGAGTTAGTGGTCTAGTCAGATTATATAAATAATTTAACAAACTACTTAATAAAAGATCTAAAATAAAACCAAACTACATGACTTACATTAGTAATGGAACAATATGTACAATTTACAAAAGAAAAAATACAGCCAGCAACAATAATGCATGCAAAAAATTATAGCCTTCATTAGTAATTAAGGGAAGGCAATGAAAGGAATCATGAAGTTTCACCTATCCAATCCAAAATGACATGTAAGCTATGGTTATAACTAAGCTACTGTTAATACTTTTATTTAATAAATAACACCAAGAGATTGATCAGCTCTTTGAATGGTCAAAGCAACTTAAATCTACACCTAATACAATATAAAAAATAAACTGAAATTGCATCACATAACTCAAGTGGAAATAAAAGTATAAAAGCTGGAAAAATATAGTACACTATTCACTGGTTTTCAGGAGGAAAAAATATGTGCTTATATGGACAGTTTTATAGACAAAAGAAAATATATTGTTCTATAAGCATATAGATATTTAGCAAGTAGAAACATGAATAAAATTAATGGTAAGCACAAAATGAAAAAAAAACAAAAAAACAAGGGCAGCCCCATCGCATAGTGGCTAAATGTGGTGTGGATAAAGCTGAATTCCATCTGGCCAATTGCAACTGGAGTCTCAGGCCCGGTGTCTTGGAAAATGCACCAGGCACGTCTGTGCCTGAGCTCAGAATCTTGATGCACAGAAGGAATGGAGGAAAGAGGATTGCACCGTGACCAGACTCCATCA
>NW_006159731.1:6183307-6202788 GCF_000334495.1 Tupaia belangeri chinensis
AGGAATGCTGTTTTTCCTCTTGCACTCTTTTTCTGGCATTTGCATGCACTCTCTGGTATAACAAAAATCTGGAGAAACCATTTATTTGCAAGACACTGACTAAATTAAATTTCAACATTAAAATAATAATATTAAAAAATGGAAAAGAACACACTGAGATTTTAATATATAGCCAAAACTATTCATGTATACTAGAAATTAAACTGGCAATAAACATGAACATATTCAGCTTACTATTAATGAAAGAAATGTCAAATTGAATGTAAAACAAATTCATTCATCAAATTAGGAATGCTTGAACAATTATACATGAAGTAAGAGGAGATAAGGTTTCACTAGCATTTACAAAAGGCTGGAGTTATTAACTACTGACATTTTTTCTGGGAAACAATATGGCAAAATATATCAAAATGCTTTGCACTCTTCAATTTAGTGATTTCACTTATAACAAATCCATGCTAAGAAAAAACCTGAAGTATTCTTAAGAGTTTGACATGACAATGTGTATTATAGCAGTATTTAACTTGAAAAAAAATTGCATCCAAAATTAAGTAAATGATAAATTAAATATCCAAAAATAGAATACTATAAAGCCTTTTAAAACAGTAAGTTGAGAAAAGTAAATATTAAACTAAAAAGTAGGATAAATACATAATATTTTTAATAATTCAATGGTTTTAATTTTAAGAATCTGTTGGAAATGAACTGAAATTGAAATGTTAACTGTCTAGTGACTGTTTACTCTGAATTTTAAAATTTTGGTAGAAATTATCTTCTCTTTTGTAGTTCTCCAGGTATGCTGTACACTCTCCAAGATCAGATGCTGCCTTAAGATAGTTTTATAATTTGTTAATATTATACTTCAGAAATAGAGACATAATACACTGTACAAGTTTGTTCTTATTGCTATGATTACACTCACTGTTATGTCCAAACTACCCCATTCTGCCTCCATATTTCAGAACTCTTAGTTCCAACTTCAGTAGAAAAAGTGTCCTTTACAGTACAAGTGATAATCTGTCAATATTAGTTGAGCCTCAATTTTTACATCACCTTCTCCCATTTTTTGTGATCAATAGCACTTGGAACAGCAGAAATACTGGGTTGTTAGAAAAGTCATGGCATATTTTTATCTATGCAAAGGTGTTTCAGGACTTTTCAGACAATCTAATATTATAGGGGACAACCAAAGGTGGTCAAAGTATAATGTTGGCTTTTTATCTCTTGAACATGGTTTTTAAAACAAATATTACAAAGGCAACCCAAAAGAAATCTCTTCTCTGAGGCTTATGATACTACATTGAAAGGAAAGAAAAATAAGTAGATGCCGACGGTGCTCAACCAGAATAAATAATTCATTTGAAAAGAATGTTGTGTTATGCACCAAATGCCACTAGAAATGTGGGTGGGTACCTGGACAAGCAATATATTCTATGGCACTAGAAAATACACTACATTGCTTCCAAATGGGTGGTAAGTACGATCTCTAGTAAAATAAATATCTGTGGCAAATGACACATACCTATTTAATGACACTTGGAGTTCATGTGAAGTTTGGCAGTGTAATAAAAGTCTTATCTCTTGCTTTCACTGTTATTGCACAGATTTAAACTGCTGTCTCAGAGGCAGTTTTACTATCTTTTTCAATCTACCCCATAAAAGTGAGACTTGATTTGCTTAGCATGAGAACAGATCAATAAAAGCTAAGTTATACAGGAGATTAGATCACTAACTCAGAGATCAAAGATGTTAAATACTACTTGTATAGAGAAACTAGATCAAAAGTCGAGCACAGACACACGGTACATATTTGCAGAACTCAAAATAGCCTTCACTCTATACCAACAATTTACCTTCAGTCTTATCATGGTCATTTTATGCCGAAGCAGTTTACACATAGCTGACATTTTCATTATACATATATGTATGTATGTGTTGAAGGTATTTTTTAGATTACATTTCTGAATTACTCCTGTAAAACAAGATTGCAAGGAAATAGTGTTCACCAGAGCACTAGAATTTTATTTTATAAATGAATTCTTAAGATTATATTTTTTATGGAAAACAAAATTACATATTAGAGAAATGTAAGGTGTTAGTACTATTATTACCTTCAAAATTTTATTTCATAGTAAATCTAAACAGAATTTTTATTGAAATGGGAAAATTTCAATTTCACAGTTGTGATTTTGTCAAAATCCTATCCTAGCAAATACTTGCAAAATTGGTTAAATAATTAAGACATTATAAAGAGTGTTTCACCTTGTTATTCTTCACCGTGTTTGAGTTCCATTCAGAACATGTTTAGATATGAGTGTGGTATATTTTTTGAAACAATTTTAAATCACACATGGAAGAAAATCTAAACAAATAGAACAGGAAAAAACAACCACAATAACCACAGCAACAAAATCTTTGAGTTGTAGACTCCCAATGTGAACATGCGAAATTCTTAAACATTTTCCCCATGGCATATTCTGAATCAAACTCTACAAAGGGAAGTCATTCAAGTAAAACTTCATAGTTTATGCTAAGCTTATCCATTCCCCACCTCATTCATCACTTTCAACATTCCTCAATTCAGTCTTTCCTTCAGCCTTGTGGTCCAGTATGTATTCTGTAATTTCATGACAAAAGAGATCTGATTACCCCGGAAGAGTTATCGCTTCCTAATCCATTCATTGTCATGATCTCCACTGCCTTTTAAGTAATTATTCAGCATTTTGACCTGGCATGCTTTCCAATGTTTCTCCAAGAAGATCTGCCTCCAAAGTATGAGAAACTTAGACAGCAAAGTACATTGAAGCAAAGATGAAAACAAATGTTATCCATCATTTGTTCAGACATGTAACCATGTAATCACATATCCCCAAAACGATGATTCTTAATGTTTCAATGTGTATTTTATATAGTCTTTTCAAAAATACTTTGTTTTTAAAATTATATTTTTTGTTTAATTAAAATGACAACACTGATTGTATATATAAATGTATGTTTTTGTATATTTTTTGTATATGTACACATCTATAAATGTTTAAACATTTTAAATACACACAGTGTTTTAACATTGTCAAATGTACATTATTCTTATTTAAAAGATTTGTAAGTAAGAAAAATAGCAAATGATCATATTTATTATTTAGCTGAAAAGCTATTTTGGAAAACCTGCCAAATTGTGTCTAAAAATATTTAGAATCAAATTTATTATGGCTAAATAGTTCTTATTAATAAAAGAATAATTCTCCTTTTGAAATAAGGAAACCTTTCTTATATTTCTTTTTTATTTGCATTGGATCACTGTACATATTTTTAGCATACAAAATGATTTTTCCCAACATGCTATAATCCAATCTATTCCAGTTCAGGACATTACCATACACACATTATCACCAACAGATACCTTTTCATTTTTGTGTCTGTTAAACGTTCTTTCTTCCCTTGACCTGCCCCTTCCACATTTACTACCCAACGCTCCTAAACTGTTACTAGTATCTATAGTTGCCCCCCACACACACTTTAATACTTTACAATCTATCAGTTTCTTCCATAGAGCTCAGGAATTCTATATATATTAACAGGGACATACAATACCGCTCTTTCACAGCCTGGCTTGCTTTGTTTAACATTAAATCTTCCATATTCATTCATTTTGTATCAAATGTCAGGGTCTCATTGTTTTCTATGACTGAATAGTATTCTATTGTGTATATGTAGCACATATTTTTGTATCCATTCATCTGCTCTTGGACATTTGGGTTGACTCCATGTCTTAACAGTTGTGAATAATGCTGCAATAAACATAGATGTGCCAAGTACTTTTCCAACTGAGTGTTTTCCTACCCTTATGTAGATACTCAGAAGAGGAATTGCTGGGTCATATGGTAGCTCTATTTGTAGGTTTTCAAGTACCTTCATATTGTTTTCCACAGTGATTGTACTACCATACATCCCTATCAGCAATGTAGGAGGGTTCTCTAATCACCACAGCCTCACTAGCAATTATCATTATTTTTTTTAATCTTAGCCATTTTGTCTGGGGTTAAGTAACATCTCATTGTGATTTTGACCAGCATTTCGCTTATGCTAAGAGATGCTATGAGTTTTTTCATGTGCTTCTTGTCCATTTGTATATATGACAACATACAAAAGAGTTGTCTGTTCAGCTCATTTGCCCATCTTAATGTTTTATATATATATATAAGTCCCTTATCTGGAGGATAGTTTGCAAATATATTCTCCCATTTTGAGGGTTATCTCTTCACTCTAATAATTGTTTCTTTTACTGTGAAGAAGCTTTTTGGCCCACTTGCCTGTTTTCAGAATTACTGCCTGTGCTTTGGTGGTTTTATTAAAGAAGTCTTAGCCTACTCTGATGTCTCCAAGAGTTTCCCTGGTGTTTTCCACCAGTAGTTTTATATTTTGAGGATTTATGTTAGATATTTGATCCATTTGGAGTCAATTTTTGTTAATAGTGAGAGATAGGTAGATATTCAGTTTTTCAATCATCATTTGCTGAAGAGATTTTCTTTTTCTCATTGGATCATCCTGTGCTTTTGTCAAAAATCAGTTGCCTGTATATTTTGAGTTTAATTTCTGGTTTCTCTATTCTGTTCCATTGGTCCACATGACTGTTTTTGTGCCAGTAGCATGCTGTTTTGATTATCACTGCTTTATAATATATTTGAAGTCAGGAAGGGACAGGTCTCTTACTTCATTCTTTTTGTACAGTACTGCTTTCACAACACGGGGCTTTTAATGATTTCAGACAAATTTTATGATTTTTTTCTACTTCTGTGGCAAATACCTATGGTAATTTGATTAGAATTGCATTGAATTGGTAGATCAATTGGGGTATAATTGGCATTTTGATTAAATTAATTCTTGCAATAGAGGAACATGGGATGTTTTTCTACTTTTTTGTGTTATTTTTAATTTCTTTATAAAGTTTTCATAGTTTTCCTTATTGAGGTCTTTTGCTTCTTTGGTTAAGTTTATTTTTGGTATCTTATTTTTATTGTGGCTGTTGTAAGTGGGATTGCTTTCAAAACAAGTAAATTTTAATGACACTCCTGTTTTAGAAAAAAATACGAAAATGACAGTATTTTAAAAATAAAAAGTAACATTTTAAATTTCTTTGAATCAATTAGTTTTTAGCATTTTTATTCTATGTTATTTTTAAAAGGTTTGAAATAGGACAGAATGTTAATAACATTGATCCTGTAGAAAACACACTCAAAATTCTGATACCAGTGTATTATAACTTAAATATGCTTGCTTCATAAATTAAGCTAACTCTCAGTAGTTTGTCCTGGCATTAACTTTTGTTAAATGATTTTAAGTATTTTATGTAAATTATGTCAGTATTTTGGGTAAATTATATAGGCTAACTTGGGTTTTCTTATATGTAGGTTTTATAAATCTGGATGACCTTTTGGAAAAATGTTGTGCAGAAATGTGAGAAAATTATTTCTGTGAGAGTTACTAAAAACAAAAGAGCTCACGGTTTGTATCTCGTTTTCTGTAACAGAGTTTGATTTTATAAATCATGCTCAATAGGTTTTATTTATTTATAATTATATTTTGAGTGCCTCACACTTGAATTAAAATTTGAGGTCCACCGACTATCCATTGTTTCCATAAAATCGATCTAAATACTGCAGAAGAGATCTAACTTAGAAAAAGAAACATACCACCAAGGCAGGGACACTGAAGATGAATGTCGTTCTCTTATGTAAACCAAGGGAGGGTGCCTGATCTGGAAATGGACTCTGACAGGCAGTGCTCATGATGCCAAACTGTGGTTGTCTCCAACATAACTTTTACAGTAAATGTTGCCGTTGAGATAGAATACGAAATGCTCAGACTTGTTGGTTGTATTTCACTATTTCTTCTAATTCTTAAATAAACTCTTCTCCTAGGGTTCACACAGTTCATTTATACAATCAAAATTCCTTACCTTACTCAGTGACATTTATATTTTCCCCCTCTTTTCCATCATTAAAATCTGGTCTCATGACTGTCTTTGAAAATAATTAGTTTGATCATATAATTCATTTTCCTACTTGTGTGCTTATAAATAATCCTGGTCTTATTTTAATATTTTTGGGTAAAATCTACAAATAGCTGTATTATTTTTATGACAAAATTGTACTTTGGAAGTTTTCATAAGTGAATCCACAAATGTAGTCATGGAATATTAAACTAATGTCTGTCAGTGTGAAGTTCATACCAAATGTGGTATTTTACAAATGTGGGAAATTTAGTTATCTAATTAGGAGTGACAGCAAGTGACTGAACTAATTAGGCAGGAGCTCCATAAGCAATTTACCTCATTAAAGGTTTGCAGTTTTGTATCTGCAACAGAATTATTCAGAACCTATTTTAAATAATAAAGGATGAAAATCAAGGTTAATTGACATTTTAATAGAAAGCGTATCAATTAAAATTACTTACAGAAAGAAAACTCTTCCTAAAACAATTACTGTCTGAAGTCTTCCAGTTCTATTTGTTGTCAACTAGAAAGGACAAAATGGAACTAAGCAATGTAGGGTTTGGGATAGGTAGCATAGACCCCCAATCTTCATCAGCTAATTAACCAGTGCATTTGGATTAATTAGGTAGTATTGTTATCAATGTTATTACTAAATTATTTCTTCAAATTTATATATTAATGATTTTCCATGTATTTTGTTTTTCTCTTGGTTGTTTTGTTTTGTTTTTTAGAGAGAGATTTTTGCTAGAAGGCATGTGTGCTTGCCAGAGAGGCAGAGCAAGAAAAACAGAGAGAAGATGAGAAATCACCCCCTGGGAGGATGGCCATGCCATAATCCCTTCTCCTCCCTTCTCCACTAGGGATTTTGGGCACGTGCACCCACAGTGAATTTCAAGCCTCCAGGTCTGAGACTCAAACCATGGTTGGCCATATGGGAGTCCAGTTCATTAACCACTATGTCACCTGCTGCCCCCCCCCCCCATTACATCCGTTTTCCCAACGCTCCCCCCCCCCCCCATATACTTCGTTATTCCCAAGTCTTTTCTACTGCCATATGTTATTTAATGAAAAACTGCATTAGATCTGGAATTAAATAAACTGTTTTTAGTTCAAATCATGGTACTGCTTATTATTAGTTGTGTGACTTTGTGATATTTATAAGATTCTCAGTTTTGTTCATAAGTAAAGTGAATAAAATAATTGAGTTTATGGATTAATAAAAGTTAAAGGAGATAATGCATGCAGAGGCATTTGCATAATACCAGACCTACAGTCAATTCCCTGTAAAGATAAACCCTCTAGATTTCAGTATTTATTAATTATTATTATTATGTTCTTATATCTCTCTGGACATCTGAAAGTGAGAATTTAGTGAGATTAGTATTTAATTTAGCATGCAACAAAACCAGATTATGAATGCGAAATAAATACAGCAAAAATGCAGGATAATAGTCATAAACCAGAGCTGAAGTTTGTGTTTGTGATCTTCTGTTATGAATTTATTGCATAATAGAACAACAAAACTCAAACAAGTCCACCTATGAACTATCCTCTAGGACATGTTTAAAGACGTATCATAGAATGTAAACTAATATGCTTAGGTAAAACACCTTCACCTCATTCAAGTAGTTTTCTTACCTCCATTTTTTTTTTTTTTTGAGAGATTTTTCACTGTAGGGCGCGTGCGCTCGCCAGACAGACAGAGAGAGACATAGAGACAGAAAGCGAGAAATCACCCCCCAGGGGGGATGGTCACGCCGCAATCCCTTCTCCTCCATTCTCCTCTCGGGATCTTGGGCACGCACGCACACGCGCCCGGCTTGAGTTTTAAGCCACTGGGTCCGGGACACGAACCGCGGTCGACTACGTGGGAGTCCAGTGACATAGCCATTACGCTAACTGCTGGTTCCCGTTACCTCCATTTTTTTTCTCTTTTTCATCACTTCAGAACTCCAAATTCTGATTCATTTTCTGACTACTCATATTAAGTTACAATAACACTTCAATTAAAATTCAGTAGCTAATATTCATATTATTTACTTCCCCTGGTGCACGTGTGTGTGTGTGTGTGTGTGTGTGTGTGTTTTACTTTATTTGTTGACTTGGTGTACTTTGACAATTGAGAGGACATTTTAAGATTGTGTGCATTTGGGACCAGCAGTTGGCTTAATGGCTATGTCACTGGACTGCCATGTAGTCAACCACAGATCCAGTCCCAGACCTGGTGGCTTAAAATCACGCTGGGTGCATGTGCGTGCATGCAGAGATCCTGAGAGGAGAATAGGGGAGAGGGGATTGCAGCATGGCCATTCCCCCGGGGGGGGTGATTTCTCACTTTCCGTCTCTCTGTCTCTGTCTTGATGGTGAGCGCACGTGCTCTATAGCAAAAACCTTTTAAAAAAAGAAAGACTGTGTATTTTAAAAATATTTTAAATTTAATTTATTATTATTATTGTTGTTATTATTTTAATTTGCTATAGGGTACCTCTGCTCACCAGAGGGAGAGAGAAAGATGGGTGACAGATGGGAGAGGTGGGGGGAAGGGTAGGCAGGCATAGTGAGAAAGTAAACTGACAGGTCCAGAACTGTGATCAGCCATGTTGGAGTCCAGTGCCTTAGCCGCAACACCACCTGTTGGCACCATAATACTGTGTGTATTCCTAGTTCAGTGCAGGGTACACAATGGCTGCTTCTCGTATACTATAGGCTAACATCCACCTCCATGGCTTGAGCGAAGGATGTTCTACAGGCTTGTTTGAGCATTTAAAACTCCACTATGACTACTTCATATCTCAGGTAACACCACCTACGAGTCCCTTGTTTTATTTGCAGTTGAGAGAGTAAAAACAACACTGGGACCAGCAGTTGGCATAATGGCTGCCGCAACACCACCTGTTGGCACCATAATACTGTGTGTATTCCTAGTTCAGTGCAGGGTACACAATGGCTGCTTCTCGTATACTATAGGCTAACATCCACCTCCATGGCTTGAGCGAAGGATGTTCTACAGGCTTGTTTGAGCATTTAAAACTCCACTATGACTACTTCATATCTCAGGTAACACCACCTACGAGTCCCTTGTTTTATTTGCAGTTGAGAGAGTAAAAACAACACTGGGACCAGCAGTTGGCATAATGGCTATATCGCTGGATTCCCATGTAATCGACTACAGTTTAAGTCCTGGACCTGGTGGCTTAAACTCACACCAGGCACATGTGCTCGTGTGCCCAAGATCCTGAGAGAAGAATGGAGGAGAAGGGATTGCAGTGTGACCATCCCCCATGGGGTTGGGGATTTCTTGCTTTCTGTCTCTCTGTCACTCTATGTCTTTCTGGGGAGCACACGCACCTTATAGCAAAAACCTCTCCAAAAAAGAAAAAAGAAAAGAAAAAAAATTTTCGCCAGCATTTCTTTACCTTTCTATAGTTTATTTATTTAATTTTTTTATACACTCAACCAATATTTATTTTCTTCATTGAAGTCATCCCCAAATGCTTAAGGAAGAATAATGGGAGTGATTCTTATACATTCTCTATTTCTCTAGAGAATGGAGAAGGGATTGCAGTGTGGCCATCCCCCCTGGGGGGTGATTTCTCGCTTTCTGTCTCTCTTTCACACTCTGTCTTCCTGGTGAGCGCACACGCCCTATAGCAAAAACCTCTCCAAGAAACAAAAACAAAAACAAAAACAAAATCAGTTTCTTATCAATAATTGCCATTTTGATTACATTAATCTACAGAAGATGTTCAATTGAAATCAGGAATTGGAAATAGTATAATACAGAGCTGGTTGTGCATACTTTTGGTGGTAATACAGAAAGACGGAAACGTAAAAATGGTCACATCAATAGAGACAGAGTCTAAAAGCCAAGCTGAGGTACCTCACACTACCAAACCAGAATCATTTTCTCAGGGGATAACATCATCCTTTAGCTCTCATGAGCCTTGTGCCCTTAAATGCATTTTCCAGTTTGACTTTCTGGGACCTTCCTGACAGTGAATGCATTTGTTCATTCATTAGTTCATCAAACAGCTACTGAATGCCCAGTATATACCTATTCTATACCAGTTGCAGTCTTTCAGATTCCAGTGAAGGGTAAAATGCAGGCTCTTAAGACAGCATGTTTAGGGACTTAGTCATATTCTGAAATAGGTCTCAAGTAATAACCGAAGTGGTAGATCTGGGGACCAAATATTGAGAGTTCTCCTAGAACTATGCTGAAACATGATACTTGCATCTTTACATTCCTACTTATAAAGTAGAAATAAAGCCCCCCTTACACTGTATGCTTACAAGAGATTATTAGTAACAGTTTGAGTAGTAAGAAAGTACTTATGGATCGATAACACGTGAGCTGGAAGTGTAGGAGAGATTGGAAAGAACTGTAATCAACACTTAGGAAATGCCAGTGGTAAAAAATTCCACCTCCAACAATTCATTCTCCATTAACTTCAATGGCTAGAGGACAGTATTTGCCCATCTGTATCCAGTGGCCTCATAAAGTGAAATTGGAGACTATTAGTTTGCTATGGCTGCTACAATAAATACATATACTGGGAGGCTTAAGCAACAGAAATTTAATCTCACAATTCTGGAGGCTGGAAGTCTGAGTTCAAGGTGCCAGCAAGGTAAGTTTCTTCTAAAGTCTCTCTCCCTGGCTTATAGATGGTCACCTTTGCCCTGTGTCTTCAGATTGTCTTCCTTCGGTGTGGCCTATGTCCTAGCCTCTTCTTCTTGTAAGGATACCAGTCATCTTGGATTTGGGCTCAGGCATATGATTTCATTTAATCTTAGTTACCCCTACAAAGCTTTATAGTAATATCCTGAGATGCTGAGGGTTAAGACTTCAACATATAAATTTTGGGAGAACACAATTCATGCCATTATAGAAATAGGAATGAAAAAAATGCTAGATCTTTCTCTTGTATATTTTTCAAATGTCCTGCAGAAACACTTCTTTCATCTCAAGCCTCCCACCTTTGTCCACAACAATAAAATATAAAGCACTAAAAAATAACCTTAAAAGAACCTACATGTCATGCCCCCCTTCCTCCATCATTGAGAGAGATTATTAGGTAATATAGTAAGAGAAGTGACACAGCATCCTATAGTTGTTAGGAAGAGAATTATTCCTTTTTTCACCCAGAACAACCTAATTCTGTCAGTGGATCCACGTAGATTGGTAAAATATGAGAGTGCACGTGAATCAAATAAGAAAATCAGTGCATTTTTTTTTATCCCGGGTATGGCTTCAACTATTAATGTTTCAGAAATATATTACTTGCCTTTTCATCAATCCACACTTGTCTTTGTCCCTGCATAATTTATACATATAAAAGGATAAGCGTGCCGCTATTTTCCTAAAGCTGTGTTGTCCAAGTGTGTACCACAGGTACAAAATGTTTCCTTTTTTCTCCTACTGTTGTTTCAACGCTACTTAATAACTAAAAACTGAATACCAAGGACAATCATGAGCACTTAAGGCCCAATTCATAAAAAAAAAAAAAAATGATGCAAGCCATTTGTGCACAAATGTTGCTACTTTCATATGGAAACAAGGTACATAAAGAATTCTCCTTTGTGATTCATAAACCCTCTTTAAGGTAATTTTGTTGCTCAGTTTTGTACCTCAGGAGAGCAAAACTTCAAAAGAGAGAAGTAGGAATGAAAAGAAAACCTACGGATATACTTATGGTCCTATTTGCATAAAAAACCGCAGCAAGCCTTTCATGCAATATTAATTAAACATATATTAGAAGGTGGTCTGTGGGTTGTATAGTCATTACCCATTTTAGTTAAGAATAGAAAATATCCAAAGAAAAAATTTTAAAACACATACAACTCTTCCCATCTCTCTCACTTTCTCCCTCTTTCAGACTTCAGACAGGCCCAGAACCTTTATCGTTTTGGATTGATTGGCTTACACATATTCCAAGAGGCTAAAGAGCTAGTATAAATACCCAGATTCTGTGTCTAGTCTTTTTATTGTCTACCTTGGAAAGTTAGAGGCAGATCATTTTCCCCCATAATTTACTTAGAATATGTCTGTGTATAAAGGTTATTGAGGTTGATGTTTGCCTTCCATGAATGCTAGCATTTGAGATGCATTCGAGGAGATTAGAAGCAGAGGTGATATGACTGACAGAAAGGATTTTCCGTGTCAGATATGAATGCATTATTACTGACCAGGACTAGCTTCAATATTATTATTCAAGAGCCTGAAAAACAAGGTCAACACAATTTCAATCTCTTCAAATTTGAAGGAAATGTGAACTTTTTATTAGTCCCACTCAATACAGCCAGTGTCACCATGTACTGACATCTCAACTCAACATCCTTCATTGTCTCAGCGTAACAGAACACATGCCCTGAGGCAGAGTGGTATAAATAAAAGTTATCAGGAAAAACTGGAAATAGTAGTGGAATTACAGTTTATTTTAGGCATTTTGTGCCCCAGTATGCTTTTTCTCCCCCGCCCCATACTCCATCCCCATGTGTACATACTCCTAGCTCTGTTCTTCACTCTTTGCAGTCCTGGTCTACGCCATGGGGTATTACCCTTGCTGTCTGACTGCTAGTTAGGTTTAGTCGATAGAAAATCTTGGCAACTAAACGAGGAGTGTGGCAGGAAGAGAGGGGGGCCTTTTCCTCTCTCATTCCCTCCTTCAGCCCTGTCACTTTGGCCCTGCCCTCCATGACTGCAGCTCCTGGAGGTGGCGCTATTCTGTGGTTCAGCTCTCTGGGCAAAGGAAGCGCCACTTTACTACCTTGTCCCCTCGACCCGAGCATAGGGACAGCTTTCTTCCTGCTACCAATCCGGGAGTGGCTTGTCATCATTTGTTTACTGTATGTCATGTTGTAACTAGTCCTTTCTTAGACTTTCAAGACGTGAAGTGTCGGATTTTAAGTTCTATATAACTAGTACATGCTTAGTGTATCAGTCCCCAGATTGTTTATATTTTGTCTGATTGCACTGCCAATTTCAGATTAAACCCATCAGAGGCCCTGTCCTGCAGCTCTGGAGCCATGATCAATTAGTCCTTAGGTCAGGGCCATCAGTCTCCAAGTAAGAAGTGCATAGATTGGTAATGATAATGTCTAAGATACTGTACTTGACAATGGGTGAGATGACAATTTGTTCAATTAACAAACCATATTGCTCAGCTACAGATGTATAGCATTTTATAAGGACAATCAGTGAGTAAGATATTATACTTGGAGAGATAATATTAAAGCTCCACTATTAATAGTAATGACAATATTAACATTTACAAAAACCAGAGCTAACGCTAGTAAATGTTTGCCATGCACTGTGCCTTTTTATTTAAACATAAGGTATCCATATGAAGTAAGTAGTATAATATTATTTTCATTGAGATGATCGAAGCTCAAAAAACTAATAAGGGTCGTTCCAATTTATTCAGCAAATAAGTAGCAGATTGATTACTTATAGTCATAATTGTTTTAATTTTAAAACTAAGTGTTCTAGTTACACTTTATTTACCATAATAACAAAAAGATGAATCATTTTTGAGAAATTCTTTTAATTTCCTGTGATTTATTTTCTATGGAGACTTGCTTTCTTTTCCTACTTTGGAAGAGTCTTATATATGTTTTGGTTTTTAGGTCATTGCCATATCTGCGATATTTGTCTGTCATGGGTTTTTTTTAGGAAATCATAATAGGTATACTTTCTGTGCAGTTGTATCCATTGCTTTTGAGTTTCGAAAGCTCTTACCTACTCAAAAATTGTTGCAATATTAGCCTAAATTTGTATCTTCAAAAAATTTTTATTTGATGGGAACCAGCAGTTAGCGTAATGGCTATGTCGCTGGACTCCCACGTAGTCGACCACGGTTCTCGTCCCGGACCCGGTGGCTTAAAACTCACGCCGGGCGCGTGTGCGTGCGTGCTCAAGATCCTGAGAGGAGATGGAGGAGAAGGGATTGTGGCGTGACCATCCCCCCTGGGGGGTGATTTCTTGCTTTCTGTCTCTATGTCTCTCTCTGTCTGTCTGGCGAGCGCACGCGCCCTACAGTGAAAATCTCTCAAAAAAAATTTTTTTTATTTGAATTATTTTATTTCCATGGAATTAATTTACATAAATAGCAAAACTAGATTTTTTTTTGAATAGTCAAAGTTTTGGAACTTTTATCAAATAACTCTTTCTCCTCTTTTATAAAAGTCCTGAAATATTTTTGTTCAGAAGGAAAGGTGGCTCCCCCTAAACATGCTGCTTCTCCTGAGGCCCAGCCAAGTGGCAGATGTTCTCTTCCCAAATAGCGCATGTTACAGCATAGTTGTCCTGCTCTTCAACACTGCTTTTAGAGCACTCTCTGTGTCTTTAAAGGGATCCAGCCCAAACTTCAGGTCATCGGGCTACTTCACCCATAATCCTCTTTTGCAATGACCTATCAAATCCTGGGTCTCTTCCCTTACTTGATTAAGACAACTATAATATTTCTCATTTTTTTCTTCTTCAAACTTATGATACTTTTCTCTCCTTCTCATTGCTCCTAGTTCACATAACAAATAGAATCAGCTGGAAATTAATTTTTACCTGCTTACACTGTCTACCCTGCTTACCTGCATCTATCTCAATTATTGTCAAATACGCTTATGGCTTGTTTTCTTGATACCTTAATCGTTTTATCTTTTTCAAGTTTCTCCTAAGGAAGAACTTCCTCTGGTCACTTAAAGTGTCCCCTCTCCCCAAACTCCTCATCTTTCTGTCCTGCTTTAATTTTCTTCATAGAATAATTCATGGTCCTTCTTACTTTTCCTTACAGATACACTATCTCCCTGCAAACTTCCTAAAATGTAAGTTACTAAGGACATTTTCCACTTAGTTCACTACAGTATTCTTAGTTCTTAGGTGATAACAGGCACATAGTAGGTGCTAAACCAATCTTTCTTACCCGGAGCCTTCCTCTTGGTATTTATTGTTTCTTGTAGCATGTGTTTAACCATTTTTATGTAATAGAATATATGTCAAGAAAAAAATACCATTGTGGATCTGTGCCACCAGTTTTAATTGTGATTGTATAGTGTCTGAGGAGTTTCAAAATGTTTATGAATAATGAGTTATTTTTGAGGAAAAAAACTATGCATGCATTTCACAATTGTTTTGTAGTTGGGCTTTTTGGTGGCAAAGCAGTAAAACATAATGCTCTGGGAGGCAATTCCTCATTGGAAGGTCCACAGATGGAGTCTGGAGACCTCACTGAGTACCCCAGGCACAGGCTGGGCCATGATCCAGGGCTGACTAGAGGCTAGGAGTAGATCACAGCGTCCAGACCCTGGCCTCTTGGGAGTGCTCGCTCTGTCTTGCTTTCTCCCTCTAGCTCTCTCACTAATGGAAGAAATAAACAAATTTTAAAAAAATTTTATTTTGCAACAAAATATCTTGTACTTGAATTTTACTTCCAGGTACTTTCTGATGTCCCATCATATTTCAGAATATTACAGGTCCTCCCTCAGGTCGCTCATGACACTCTTCCTAAGGCTTCTCTCTTCTGAACTCATTTCATTATGCTTCTGTTTCGATTGGAACATGATTTTTATGTTATCTCTCCTTTCTTCAAAATAGTCAGCTCACTATATGTTTTACATTCTAGTTAAAAATC
Source organism: Tupaia belangeri chinensis (assembly GCF_000334495.1). Taxonomy (NCBI): domain Eukaryota; kingdom Metazoa; phylum Chordata; class Mammalia; order Scandentia; family Tupaiidae; genus Tupaia; species Tupaia belangeri. The sequence goes on from NW_006159731.1 coordinate 6,198,926, forward strand.
CGTATCCCCTGAGACCAGCAGTTAGCATGATGGCTTTGTCGCTGGACTCCCATGTAGTCAACAGCAGTCCTGGACCCGGTGGCTTAAACTCACACCTGGTGCATGTGTGTGTGCCTGCCCACGATCGGAGAGGAGAATGGAGGAGAAGGGATTGTGATGTGGTCATCCCCCCTGGGGGGGTGGGTGATATCTCACTTTCTGTCTCTGTGTCTCTCTCTGGCATGCACCTATAGCAAAAACCTCTCCCCCAAAATAAAAAAAAAATTTGTATCCCCTCTCAGTTTTTTTGAGTCATCTACTAATTTTTTTTGCTATGTAATTACTACTGAAGCTACTTGAATTTGTTTTTTTTTCCCCTTGAATTCTGCCAACACTGACCTTTTCAGATAACACTATCAGTGACTTCCAAGCTCCACTGTATAAAGGATAATTTAATTCCTGATCTGATTTGATAATTAGCCACATTCCTCTAAATTGGTTCCTCTCATCTTTTTGAGACATTCCCAACCCTTAGCATCTATTGGGCCACGTGTTTCTAGTTTTTCACCTTCCTCACTGTTTCTCCATTCCTCATTGTTTTTCCCATTCTTGAGATTTTGTTGTAGTTTTTTCTGACTTATCTTCCTCTCCTCCAGGTAAGAGTGTTCAAGATTTGATAATTGAAGCTCTTTTCAAGTGCATTACATCCATAGCTATAGTGATCAAAGCCACTTTCATGAACTCAAATATTATCTGTTTTGTTAACTTTGAAATTTACATTTCAGACTGATGTCCAATATAAATATGTCTAATTACTTACTCTAATCTCCATTAGATGCTTCATAAATATTTCATCCCCAGCATATTCAAAACTGTATTGAATTTTTTCTCTCCTCAAAAATTTTCCCCAACATTTCTTGTTTTCCTTTCCGTAGTTTATTTATTTAATTTTTATACACTCAACCAACATTTATTTTCTTCATTGAGGTCATCCCCAAATGCTTAAGCAAGAATAATGGGAGTGATTCTCATACATTCTCTCTCTCTCGACAACCAACAGTCAATTCCTAGAGATTTTACTATCTAAATATTTTATAAATTTCTTTTTCTCAGTTTTCACTGCCAAGATCCCATTATTTTTTTCTCTTTAGCAATTGAAAGAGGATCTGACTTATCACTCTGCCTTCAACGAAACTTAAAAACTGATTATTATTGGTGCGTAGAAAACCCTGTCAAATTTTATTTACCTAATATTCAATAATTTTTATAAATGCTAAGAATTTTTAAATGTTGTGATTGTTTTCAGATTTTTATACATGGGTTTGATCATTTACTTTGTAAAGTACATTATTATTCTTTTCCTTATTACTTATGCTCTGAAATATAGTAAGCATATATCAAATACTATCTAAACCTTTATTATGTTACCAATATATTTATAGTCAACAATGAACAGGATAAGACTTAACAGAAACAAGTATTTTCTTGAAAAATTTTAAGAATGTTCCCTCCAAAACCTTTGGATACAGAAACTACTTAAGCGATTTTTTTAAACATATGTGATTTTTAATGACTTCCATAGACTCAGAGAGTATTGGAGTTTTCTATAAATATGATTCTTTTTATAGACTTCAAGATTTCCTAAGTATTTTCAGAGTAACTTGTATTTCTTCTGCAAACTCATCACTTTCCAATGTATTTTTATATTCTTTTATATTTTCTTATCTTTTATATTCATGTGTTATCTCTTTTTAAAATTAAATTTGTCTTTTTTCTCAATGATTTTCAAGAAGCTTTTGAAATTACATATCAGATTTTTCTTTGTTGTAATCATTACTTACTGCTTGCATCTATACCATATTTATCCTTTCATTTAACTTGTTTTATTGTTACAAAGATGCACCAATATATGTTGATATATTAGAAAGAGAGAATGAAAGGAAGAGGAAAAAAAAAGGAAATTGCAAGGAATATCTGAAGATTGAATCTGTGGGCACATTTACAAGATTAATACCTGATAATGAAAACATGACTAAGTTTGTAATTATTTTTAGAAGTATGAATACTAAGAGTAGTTTATAAAACATTAAGCTTACCATAGACCACACTATTATGTGGTAACATTGTGATGTTGCCACTAAATAAGAATTACATAACATAAAGCCTATGGTCAATATGCTGGTCAATTTTCTATGGTCAATATACTGGTAAATATATATATATATATTTATATAATTTTAGGGCCAGGCAGATGGTGGGGAGGTTAGGGTTGCTGGATCCTTCATGGCCTGCTATGTGATTCAGTTCCTAGGCTCAGCAGCTTAACTAATACATTGAGCACATGTGCATGTGGGCCCAAAGTCTGGAGAGGAGAATGGAGGAGAAGGGCTTGCAGTATGATCATTCCCTCTGGGTGATGATTTCTCACTCTCTCTTTCTCTCTCCTCTTTATTTCTCTCTCTCTCATTAGTGAATGCATACTGTAACAAAAACAAAAACAAAAAATGGAACAAAGACCATTTTTGGTATATAGTTTTTAAATTATAGTTCCAGTTAATATAATATCTAACACATGTTTCCATCACTGGTTTAGTTCATCACAGATTAAAAACCATGGCAAATTAGGGGAACATCATTAGCTGAACTTTATGGTATTGAGTGTAGCTGGATTCTATACATCTACCATTGAAAGTCTGGAAGTTGAATTTTGTAAAAATCACTGATATTTTGATAAATATCCTACATACTAGTTTTCCGAATTATAAAAATTGTGATGCTGGAAATGGTAATGAATATGGTCTGCATGTAATTGCTTCTCCACCAATTGCAGGAATGTTTTATTTAAAGCAATTAAGAAATTGTGAGTTGACAGGTTTCAAATTTCACCCATCTGCTTACATATGATTTTCTAGATGGATGCATGAATATTAATAGCAATTCTGTAACAGGTGTTACAATTCTCTTAGAAATTATTTTGTCAAATGTACATAGTCCTAGTCAGTAATGACCTAATTTTGTCACTATTTACTATCTAATAGTTCAAGGGGCAATGACATCATTTATCCTATGGGTGACATCTGCTCCCCATGCCGTTGATATGCATATATGTATATTCTTAGCAACAATTTTTTTTTAACAAACAGCAACTGGCATTAAGGGTGGGGAAGTCAGAATCTCAGTAATGGTAATTATCTTTCTATTTGTGACACAGATATAAGAATAATAAAAACATCATTCCTATTTGTATAGAAAAGTGACACATTGGTTTAATTATCTCTTTTTAATTAATTGTTTATTACAGATAGGCTTAATAATATTCTCCTTCAGGTATTAAATGCACTGAGACACAGATGAGAAAAAATTCAAAAATTTCATTTTGCTCTCAGTAAGAACATTAAAAGTAATGCCAGCAGGTGGCATGGTGATTAAGGTGCAGGAGCCCATAGGGCTAACTCCATGGTTCAAATCCTAGACCTGATAGCTTGAAAAACATGCTAGGTTCATGTGCATGTGTGTCCAAATCCCAAGAGGAGAATAGAGGAGAAGGGATTGTGGAGGGGCCATCTTCCCTGGGAAGTGATTTTTCACTTTTCCTCTCTCCCGGCCTCTCTCTGTCTCTCTGGTGTACACATTCTATGGCAAAAATCTGGGGGAGAAAAGAATAGTAAAAGTAAAATCCATTTGTTTTTATGTATAACTTTGACATCCTTGACCTTTATTCTTATTTTCTATTTAATGTTTTTGTTCAGCACAAAATATATTTAAATTTTCATATCAATCTTTTTTTTTTTTCTTGGAGAGGTTTTCGCTGTAGGGCAAGTGCGCTAGCCATACAGACAGAGAGCGACAGAGAGACAGAGAGACAGAAAGCCAGAAAACACACA
>NW_006159731.1:6202881-6214743 GCF_000334495.1 Tupaia belangeri chinensis
TCCGGGACTTGAACCCCGGTCGTCTACGCGGGAGTCCAGCGACATAGCCATTACACTAACTGCCGGTCCCAATTTTCATATCAATCTTAATATCATTGTGAACTTGATGTATTTTACTAAATATATCTTTGTGAATTGCACTCTAGTTATTTGGGCATTGTTTTTCAGATCATTATGTTATTTTGATTAGGCATAAAATAAATTCTTTTTTAAATTATTTATTTATTTATCCACTCATTTATTTTTTAATTTGACCAGAGAGAGACACAGAGAGAGAGAGAGGGAAAGGGAAAGTGAGAAAGCAAGCTACCAGGTCCAAGACTCAAACCATTGTTGGCCATGTGGGAGTGTCCAGCACCTTAACCACCATGCCACCTGCTGGCCCTGTGGCATAAAAGAAATTCTAAGAAAATATTATCTTATAACCAACCTATAATACACTAACAGAATTTTTGGATTACAAATGATATAATAATTAACCATATTGTGGTTGAATGGGAATAAAATTTGTAATTCACTCAACTGTCAAAGGAAAACCACGAAATACTTTAATGCTTCTAGTACTATGTTAGGACCAGGGCCTTTGATGTACAATCTATGAATTTACCTCAGCTGGTGCCCTGACACGATCTGACATTTAAGAGACTGATACCACTGAATGAGAAAGGAAACACGGGGACCAGAAGTTAGTGTAATGGTTGTGTCGCTAGACTCCCATGTAGTCAACTGTGGTTCGCGTCCCGGACCCGGTGGCTTAAAACTCACACCGGGCGCATGTGCATACGTGCCCAAGATCCCGAGAGGAGAATGGAGGAGAAGGGATTGTGGTGTGGCCATCCCCCCTGGGGAATGATTGCTCGCTTTCTGTTGTCTCTCTGTCTCTCTCTGTCTTTCTGGCGAGCGCACGCACCCTATAGTGAAAACCTCACAAAAAGAAAAAGAAAATAGAAAAAAGAGAAAGGAAACATGAACATGTATAATAAACTCAGACATCTTCAAAAATTAGTGCCAATAAAGAGAATGCTGATTTAATATAAGTCTTTTTTTTTCCAGTGTATATCATAATGCCAAAGTATCTGGACTATTTATAAATATATTGCAAAAAAAATGTATAATTTAGGTTCCTGCCTTTAAAAAGTTCATAATCAACCATCCTGGACCAACCTGAATAGGTCATGCATGGTGGGGTAGTGATGTAGGCCTGTAGTCCTAGCTAAATGTAAGGCAGAAGCAGAGAGTCATAGTTGCAAGACTCTCACAAAAATGTTTTTTTTTTTTCTCTCCTTCTTCCAATCTCCCTGAACACCCTTCCTTTCTTTTCTGCTTTTCCTTCCTATCTCTCTCACTCAAAACAGACAAACAAAAAATCCTGTAATCTACTCATTGGATAGCCTAAAACTTTATAGTAGGAAAACAAATTCTTACAGAAACTGCATACCTAATAGTTTTTATCTCTGTATACCTAGACAAAGAAATATAATAAAAATAAAATCAAACTTCAAAAGATCTTTATAAATCACAAAATTTTAGGATGGCTTTATATAATTTTTTAAAAAGAGAATGATGGGCATATGTCAGAGTCAAGTAAAACTTGTTTTCAGTGAAAAGTATACAATACTGGTCTAAGTTAACTACCAAGCATAAAAAAAATATATATTTGAAGTACTTTTTTAAAAGTATAGTTCCCAAATAATTTGAAATACCGATGATTTCAACAATTACTTCATAAAATTTAGAATAAATATGACAATACCCATTGGAATTTATAAATTCTGAGAGAGGGAAAGAAGGAAGTAAAGATGAGGGATGATTGACAACTTTGGATCAATGTGATGATTGTATCAATTTCAGATTCTCTTCTAACAATAGGGGTCTGATTGGATCCCACTGATTTTATTGGGAAGGGGATGGAATATAATATACCTTTCAGTGCATTAGTTGTTTGCGTTGATTGGATGAAAGACAAATTTCACATGAAGGAAAGCCTGAATCCCATCACTGTTGCAATTGCAATGAGCACCAGTAGGAAAAGGCCCTGTTGCTTTTTCAGTCAACTGCAAATTAATAGAATTTTTCTAAAAACATCTCACATGATTTTTTTAATAAATTAAAAATTGCCTCCATTCTTACACCTAATAGCAAACTAAATAGTTGAATCTGTTGAGCATGCATGTTTTTTGATAAATATCTCCATGTTTCTTTTCCACTGTAAGTATACAGTAGTGTATAGAAAATGATGAGCACACTGCCACGGGAAGAGAAAAACTGAGGATTATTTTGCGACTTTTTTTCCTGGTATATTAAGTGATGACTTAAATGAAAAATACAGCCATAAAACAAATCATTAGTCTCTCTTTTTTGGAGTAAAATTAAAACTTTGAAAGCTGTTGAGAGTTGGAGCCTATATCTTCTTTGTGATGAATTTATAGCATCTTTGCCCTCCTGATCCATGTAAGGGCTCTGAGTAAACTAAATACAACAGTTATTGAATTAATTTACCACAGTTTGCAGCATGAACACACTGTAAACAAATAAAGACATGGTATTTATAAGCTTTTCTTTTACTCATCAATTTGGGGCCATCAATATTTACCTACAAGATACTTGAAGGCTACTAGGATTCTAAAAACAAACAAGAGAAAACCAATCTGATTGAAGCAGCTTTCTGAAGAACATTTTTTTTAACCATTTATCAAACCTCTTTGCTCTGTTAGGCTTCACAAAATGACAAGGCTATTTTAGAGCCATAAACCTCAATGCCCCGTGCAGTTATGGCATGCAACCAAAGAGGACTAGAGAGAAAATGAAGCTGTAATTGACTACAGCTGCTCACACATAACATTTCCCAATACCATCCCAAGATTCTGAGTCTGGTGTTCCTTTCTTTCTTCCAAACCTTGAGCCATGTGAGCTTCCCATGATTTATCAACTGGGTAAACTGAGGGAGCCTCCAAGTGGCCTCTGGGGTCTCTACATGGACTTAGACATGAGTAATCCTGTCCCCAAAAAGCCAATGATTGGTAGGTGTTTGATTGCTACTCACGTGTTACATTCAGAGCTCAGAATGAAAGTAAAATGACAGTAATTTTCTTTGCTCACGTATCATTTTTAACCTGGTATAAGGCTTTGCCTTCAAATCACAGGGAAGTGTTCTGTCCTTTGGAGCTTGCTATTAAAATATAGAATGGAACCATTACCTTTTATTGGCTTAGCCTTTCTCTGCACTGCCTGTAAAAACAGACACTGCTTTAAAATCTCTTCCTAATGTCCACTTTCATGAGGGTGGAATTGACCTCAAGAAGTTTACTACTTGTCTTAGTTAAGACTAATTAACTTTGACTTTGTTGTTAGGGCACCATAATCTGGGGGTTCATCTTAAATAAATTGAAGAAAAACTGGGTTTAGATCAAGCAATGGACAGTGACTGCTTATGACTTTAGGTACTAAGACTTGCTTTCTTTTTCTTTGCTTCATGGATATTACTTATAGGAACATCGTGTTAATATGCATTCATCATTCTTCAATAATTAAATACTCTACTACCGGGCAGTTTTATCAGGAGACTAACAGTCTGATGGTATTGCTTTCTCCTTTTTAAATAAGAAGGGCAGCCACCATAAACTACAAGAAATACATTTTTTGCTAATTATTGTATTGTTTTCCAATTCAAATATGAATAGTATCCTGGACATAACATAATTTATTAACATTGATTTTTAGTTGTAACATTAATCTGTAATCAATAGTGGAAACTGAGTCATGTTTTGTTTGTCAAAATTCATATGGAAAATTAATGTAGAGAACATATTTATTATCATTTTATTAAGATTATTAAAGTGAATGTATTCTAACTTTGTGGAGAAATTATTTTTATTGCTCAAACTTGAAAAACAACAATGAAAAGTAGTATTGAAGTTTACCTTAACATAAAATATATCAATATAACTAGATAGCACTCTAACATTAAAAAGTTATGATAGTCCTAAATGATAAAATTATTATTATAAGACTTTTAAATCTTCATTTTTTCATAGTTTTTATTTCAAAATACATACATAAAAGTATTTACTGTAAGAATGATTTGTCATCTTCTTTACTATGAAAGAAAAGTAAAAATCTTCTGAAATATGTCTTTGATAAAAGAAATTCTTTCCTCAAACTCTAAATTACAAAGCTGAAGCCTGTTGACCAAAAGCCAAATAAAAATGTTTGTTATTTGGAAAAAAGGAGTCAGTGGTTTAAAATAACATAGGCTACTTTTTTGGACAGAATCTTGAATCTAAGCATTGGCTGAGCTGCACGGATACTGGCAGGTGCTGAGGAACGGACTTCACTGCAGTTGACTTTGTCCTTGTTCTAAGTGATTATTGAAGGGCATTGGTGCCCTTTGACCTTAGAATAATCGAAGGAAGCATTGGTATGGGGCTAGCCCCTGACTTACTGGTTACCTGAGCTGGATCCCATGTGGCTGACTGTGCAGTTTGAGTCTCAGGATCTGGTAACTTAAGAAACATGCCAGGCCCACAAACGCACTTGCACAAAATCCCAACAGGAGAGAAAAGTGGAGGAGAAGGGATTGTGGCATGACTGTCCCCCATGGAGAATGCTTTCTCACTTTCTCTCTTTCTCTCTCTCTCTCTTTTTCTCTTTGTCTGGTGAGTTTATGTGACCTCTGGCAAATTCTTAAAAAAATCTCCTATCACTCAGGTATGAATACATGTATATTAGGGAATATCTATATGTGTCTTTATTTTAAGGAGTTGGTTCACAGTAGAGTGTCTGGCAAGTCCAAATTATGTAGGACAGTCTGGCAGCCTAGAAACACACAGGGGGTTGAATCTGCAGCCTGGAGACTGAATTTCTTGTTCTCCAATAAATCGAAATTTTAATTTTTCCTTTCACGGCCTTCTGTTGGTTGTATGAGGCTCACCCGCATATTCAAGTATAATCTATTTTGCTTAAAGCCAGTTGATTGTAGAATGTTCACCACAGCTACAAAATGCTTTCACCACAGTAACTAGATTAGTGTTGGATTAAATAACGGCACCATAGTAGAGTTGACACGTAAAATTAATATTCATGACACTTTTTGCTTTGCTACCTAGGGTACCTGCTGCAGAATTTTTACACACTTGTACTTAGTTTTTGTTTCTCCACTTCCCCTCATATCTAAGAATTAGTACTCTAAAGAATGTTATTGTGAAGAATCTTTCCAGAATCTCCCTTGCTATTCTTTTTTTTCCCCTATGAGTCCAAGATATTCTCTTAAATAAACCTTTTTTTATTTTATTATTTTTATTTATTTATTTATTTATTTATTTATTTAAGAGGTTTTTGCTATAGGGCATGTGCCCTTGCCAGACATACAGAGAGAGACAGAGAGACAGAAATCACCACCCAGGTGGATGGCCACGCCACAATCCCTTCTCCTCCATTCTCCTCTCGGGATCTTAGGCATGCACACACAGGTACCCAGCATGAGTTTAAGTCACCGGGTCCGGGACACGAACTGCGGTCGGCTGTGGGAGTCCAGCGACATAGCCATTACGCTAACTGCTGGTCCCTCTTAAATAAAACCTTTAAAGTAGCAGTTGAGCAAAACACAGAACATCATAATTTGGGACAAAATATTTTTCCTGACGTGAATTCTGCCTAAATTTCCCCCCCACACACAGGGTGTGTGTGCTCACCAAAGAGAGATGGTGAAAGGGAAAGTGAGAAATCAACCCCCAGGGGGAATGACCATGCCACAGTCCCTTTTTATCTATTCTCCTGGGATTTGGCGAATGCAAGCATATGCATCCAGTGTGATTTTCAAGTCCAGGATTCAAATCGTGTTTGGCCATGTGAGAGTCCAGCACCTTAACCAAAATGCCACCTGCTGGTCCTGAGTTCTTCATAATTTTATTGGTCATAGGGGGATAATGAGATTCCAATAAGTATTGTACTATGATTTTGTTACTATTTAGACAGGGAAGGTCTAGTGAAATATTAAAATAGCTACTTGTATAATTGGTACACTTATTAGCGTAAGTAAAAGAAAATGTATTGAGCGATTGGGTCAACCTTCCTTCCCATGTGTTCATACTTAAGAGTCTTAATATCACTGACATTCTACAAGCTCCAGTTTATATCTGCAGTGAGGTTAATTACAATGCCAGCTCCCTCTAACCAGGTGAGATTATTGCAAGTGACCTAACCATTTTACACTTCAGGTTTTTTCACCTTGAAATGGTGAACATACACTTGGGCTGTTGGGAGGATCAAATAATATATTGGAAAAATATGTCAGCTAAGTCTCTGACAGATAAGTACTTATACCACATATCAACTATTACAATAACAATGATACCTTTCTATGCTTGCTACATGTTTACCTTGACATTTCATTTATTTCAATGTTTTTCACAGTGAAATAAATACAGAATGTAAGTCAAAATGCTGATCCTACCAGGTACTAGCTATATGACCTTGGTCAGTTTACTTCACAAGTCTGGACCTTCAAACTTACTGTGTGTAAATTAGAAAAAAATAAATCATTTAAAGCACTTAAGGGATCAAATAAGAGGACACGAAGCTACTACTACTTGCTGGCGTGCAGCACGTGTGCAAGAACAGACCATGGCACGTGACTATTACTATTTTCATTGGAATTAAATGATAAATAAATAGAAGAGACAATTTGGATCTTGTGTTCTACATTAACACTTTAAGAATAATAACCAACATGAATTCCCTGTTCAAATGTGACTCAACTGCCTTGGAAAAGACTGTATTACTTAATATTAGCAAGGCCCTTAGAGTAAGTTTGCTCAATTCCTGAGAGGGGCCAATCATGCCACAAATAGAGATACATAACCCATCGCCACGTCATTTTTCTTCTACCCTAAATCCCTTACCTGTTCCTGGTATGCTTTTCCACTAGTCCCATCAGGAAAATTACTTCTGAGGCTTGCATTTTGACATGCTAGGAAATTGTTTTTAGGGAAAGTCCTGGTAATTGAAAGAATTATTCTTTAAGTCTGCTTCTTTCACTTCATTGGAAAATACTAAACTTTATTGCTAAGGAAAATATCTCTTGGGCACTGCTGAAGCTGTTTTGTTGGTGGAGGTTTTTCTGTAAGAAATAATTTCTAAGAATAATGAAAGCATCTTATTTGAAATTCTCTCTCCTTTCTCTTTCTGTTTCACTCAGTACAGGAATCAGGGCATAGACCCTTTTTTAGCACAGATGAATGCTTGCCATTCTAACCCAGGAATTATGTCCCATTGTTCAAAAATAAGAGACCAAAAGGTGTCCCTCCCTGGGTTTCTATACTTCCAGGAGTTAGGTAGTGCTCTTTATCATGAATTTGATCAGCTTTCAAAAATAGCTGCCGAAGTTTCTCTTCTTATTGTACATTGTTCCCTGGGAGTCTAAAGATATTGTGCTGGAATAAAGGACCCTATTCATATGAAACCAATCTTTGCCCTATTAATAATTTTTTAAATAATTGGCATATAAGAAAATAAAAGCCTTTATACCTTTTCTCTTTCGGTATTTCTCATGGATAATAAACACATCGTATTATAGAGTGAACAGGCAAATGTATCCGTAATTGAGTTTACATAATATAAAAATAAATTAGGGGCTGGACATTTTAGCAGTAAAATGTGACCCTCTGTGAGGGAGACGTACAGGAAAGGCATCTGGAGATCCCCAAGTATGCTGGGCATGCGTGTGCCCATCATTCAGGACGTTCAAGCTGCTGGGAGATTGGGCTCCAGGATTCTGTATGAGATGCCTTATCTCCATGTCTCTCTCACTTATGGAATAAATAACTTTAATTAAAAAATAAAGTAAATGTGTAACTATATTCCAGTATTAACATAAAATGTATATGTGTAACTAGCATTGAGATATAGTTGTATATATAATGTGTGTATGTATATATATATATCCATTTAGCATCATTAATGGTAAATTAAGGCTAACACTGTACACTTGTATATTTTAGTTATTTCTATAGGTTAATAAATAACATGCCTGCAACCTAATTTTTTCAATCATTTTTGGATTATCTAAATCAAGTAAGAGCAATGATCAATATATATTGATTTTATTATGTCATGCTATATAATATGTGCTGAAGTATCCAATGTTTAAAGAAACTATGTTATAAATATCAAAACTCTCCGAAAATAATTCTGCTACAACATGTGTTTTATTTTTCATAAAAGTTCATCATCTTTGCTGTTCTTTTTTTGGAAGATGGCTGATATAACCATAACTGTTGTCTCAAATGTGAAATTCCCTTAAAATATCGTGAGCAATATTTGATTTGCACTTAATTATATGGTCTCCTGCTCATAAATTATTTCAAATAGAGGTCTTATCTTCCTGAAATCATTGCAAATTTATTGGAGACAGAAACTTTTCAAACCAAAACCCATGTACCAACCTTAATTGTAGGTCAGCAACAGGCTCAGTTCACAGCTTAAAGCAGTGTTTTCTTGGTCTCATGATAATTTGGTAATATTTTGCATATAATATTTCATGAAATTTGTGAAAATAGAAACAAATATTTATAAAGTAACATAACAGTTACATTAATCTTGAATAAATTAAAAATCTTAGCATACCGAAATAGTAAAGTTGTAGCCTCATCGTATAGAAAAGTTAAGCAGCATTTTATTATAAATTATTAGTTTACTAAATGCAATTCCAAAAACTCATATAATGTGTAATTACACTTCCTGTTTATTTTTCCTATATTTCAAAGTACAAAGGATTTAAGTTTGGGGCCAGATGGTGGAACAGCAGTAAAGTGCAGCCTCTGGAAGCTGACCCTCATGGGAAGGTCCAGGGTTGGTGTCTGGAGATGTCCCTGAGTATTCCAGGAACATGTTTGTCCATGAACGGGGCAGGCTGAAGCTGGGGGTGGATCGCAGTACCTAGGCCCTGTTTTAGGTGCTGTATCTCTCTCTCTTTTTCTCTCTCTTTCTCATGAAAGAGATAAATAAAGAAAACAGAGAATTCAGATTCAAGATGATTAGCATACAGGGAGAGGAAAAAAAGGAAAATGCTACACCTAGTAATCTTAAATATGAATAGCATAATTTTCCTAAAATGAGTACATTGTATACAAACAACTGAAATTCCTCTCCTTTTTCTGTGCAAGGTTTACTCTAATTATAACGGGGCCTTTCTTAGTATTATTAACTAAGAAGTAGTTAGTAATTGCTTTATGTACATTTTTTATGTTTAACCAAAATGTAATATATACAATACAATCCTTTTTAATAAAAATTTTCTAATCAGACAGTATGATTCCCATTTTGATTGTAAAAAATTCCCTTTTTACTTGTATATATTTGCATTTTTTCATGAACATGAGCCAAGAGTGGAAATTTGCTCCTCAATCTATTTCTAAGAGACCTGATAATGTGGTTAAAGTACCAGGTAGGTTAAATTATACTTGCTTAACAAGTGACCCCCAAATATTAAGGTTTTAAAGCAAAAAAGATATCATTCCCACTCTTGCTATTCTTCCATCCAGGATTTGCAGATGGGTTTTACTCATCAAGACAAAGCAAGATGATGAAGAGGAGATGATGATGAAGCAGTCATCATATGGTAGGCTGGCATTTGCTGAGCCAGAGGAAAAAAGAAGTTGGTTTCTTCCCTATAGTTAAATCCTCTGACCAGGAAGTAATATTTTCACTCTCAACTCACAGGAAGGATATCATGTTTTCAAACCACAAAACAGCCAGTAGATGCAATCCCACATTGCTGGAAGATAGAGAGCCAGATATACTGGTAGGACTAATGACTACCATAGGAAAAGACCTCTTGTTAATTTGTCTTTCATTTCTCTTGGAATTAGCTATTTTCTTTTCCTTAGAAAGGCATCTTGAGTATTTAGAAGCCAGAGGCATTTTGGGACTAGCAGTTGGCGTAATGGCTATGTCGCTGGACTCCCATGTAGCCGACCGCAGTTTGAGTCCCAGACCCGGTGGTTTAAACTCACGCAGAGTGCAAGTGCGCACGTGCATGCCCAAGATCCCGAGAGGAGAATGGAGGAGAAGGGATTGTGGTGTGGCCATCCTCCCTGGGGGGTGATTTCTTGCTTTCTGTCTCTCTGTTTCTCTCTATCTTTCTGGCAAGCACATGTGCCTTATAGCAAAAAAACTCTACCAGAAAATAAAAAAGAAACCAGAGGCATTTCTAGTGTCATCATTCTCTCCTCTTTCTCACTGTTGCTTTAACTATATATAAAGAGTTGCAGAAACGTACAAAGAAAACCAGGATTCAATGAGCACCTTCTTTCTTCTCACACTTTGTTAGGAAGGCTCTGCAATGCAAAATGTAGAACGCAGATTCTCTCCCGAGTGGCTGTTACTCCAGGTGGGAAAGCAGGTGACGTAATATGTAACATACGTGCCACAGACCTAAAGCAGACTTGGAAATGTTGCTGGAAGAGGGATATTGAAGAAATTATACGATTTAATTAGCAGCTCAAGCCTGGTCTTTTTTTACTGAGAGTATTTTTTGGCAAAATTAGAAGTGATGTGACTTGTTCTAAAGTAGAAGGATTTTGTAAATATATAGAATGGCTTGAGAAAAACAGAGGACTATTAATGACCAGAAAACAAAATCTCAGAACGATTGACAGGCAACCAAAAAAAAAAAATCTCAAAACTAAGCTTAGGAATGTTGGCATCATGCGTCTTGAGGGTATAAAAGAAAGATATTTACAGCATACAGAATTAGAAATAAGAGTGAGTATAGATATGAGACTACATTCCCTAAATATGGAATAGGTAGTAAGAATTAGGCATTATAGCAATTTCCCTATTCAATCAGCACCTCCAAACAGTGATTTCATTATCCCAATGCATTGGATCAGCACTAAAACACAACTGAGAGAAAATATTCCATTTTCCTCTCACATCGACATAGGACTTTTCATGGATGTGAGGTAAATTCAGTTCATGGCTAGGGAACCTCTACCTTCATACCACCACCCATTTGTTCCTGTGATTTACAAATTCACTTTAACTATTGTATAATAAAATAGTCAGATTTTTTTGAACTTGCTGAAGCATTAAGGCAGGGAAATGAATAGTTAGTACATTTTAAAAAAAAATTATTTTGTCAGTACATTGAGTTACCTCCGTATTGCCAGCAGGCATGTACACTTGCCAAAGAGAGACACAGGAAGGCAGAAAGCACCACGTCTTGGAGTATGGTCACCCCGTGAGCTCCCCCACTTCATCTCTCCATTCTGCTGGGATTTGGAGCATGTATGCACACATGCCCGGTGCATTTTTCAAGCCTCTGGGGCTGGGATTCAAATGGCAGTTGGCCATATGGGATCCAGTTTCCCTAACCACTATGCTATGAGGCCAGCCCTGGACTACATTCTTCATAAGAATCATTTTTTATGATCTATATTTCTAAAATATTAGTTATGAAACTGTACTTGGAAAGTGATTTGAAATACCATAAGACTATGCCATGAAACTGAACTGCATCTGATTTTCATAATGTGAAGGAAAAAAAAGTGATGAAAGCTTACTTGTTTAAAAACCAATTAACCAACAAGGAAATTCCAGAAGTAAATAATAAAATTTTATCTGAAGTTCCCATTTCCATGTTAGGAAGTAAAGAAGAGTCCATGTTTTACCTTTATTTTGGGTAGGAATTTTTCAGAAAGTTTTAAAATTGTCTTTAAACCAGCTTTTCTAAGGAGACTGAAAATTTTGTAGAAAATAGAAGTAAAATATAAATTTATTTGATACAAAAAATTTTGAAATCCATACATAGTTTATTTTCAAAATGTGCATTTTCCATTCTTTTCTTTTTCATTCTTTTTTTTT
>NW_006159731.1:6215787-6246095 GCF_000334495.1 Tupaia belangeri chinensis
CCACAAAAAAAAAAAAAAAAAAAAAAGCTGGAAGAGTCAAGGAATGGATTACCCCCTAGAGCCTCTGGAGAGAATACAACTCTGCCTATAGCTTAATTTTGGATCTCAGGCTTCCAAAAGCATAAGAGAATACATTTCTTTTGTTTGAAGCCACCCAGTATTTGGTATTTTGTGTTGGAATTGCCCCAGGAAATTAATACATAAAATTTTTGAAGAGAAAGGATAATGATACATCATTGTCATTATCATTTCACAAATCATTCAGTGTTGTTTTTGAAGAATAGCCTGAAGGTGAATAGATAATACTGGAAGCTGGAAATGTGTCAGAAAGTTAGTGTAACTGAAGAAAAATAAAGATGGCTTAACCGGGATAATGGTAGTGGGAATAGCAATGTATCTAAAACCAGGAACATAGTATCTCTGCAGATTTTCTAATAGAAAAAAATCCTGAAATTCTCCTGTTTTCTTAGTATAAGTGTTTGTCCACAGGAAATTATACAAGACTTTGCTCATGTTATTCATTGGTTTTAATAGTACTGTTGTATTTAGAACTATAAAATGTAATGGTCTACAAGAAAATTTATTTTTAAAATTAATTATTACTAACATTTTGGAATGCTGATATTTTATCTAATTTTTTAAAATGTTTTATTAAATGGGGCCTGATGGTGGCATAGACATGATGCTCTGCGAGGCTGACCCACATGGGAGGGTTCATGTACCTACCCTGAGTACGCCGGGTACCACTGCACATTACCACTGCATCACCAGGGCTGACCCACCTGCCTTCTTCCTATATATACTTTCATATACTTTTTAAACAATCCCTCATCTACTCCCATGACTTTAGCTACCATATTTACACAATGACTCCAAAGTGCATACTTCTAGTGCAGGCTCTCCTTCAAGGTCCAGGTCCAGATAATTAACTGCCTATTTCTTATCGCCCTAAATTTGCAAAACTGAGACAGTACTAAATTGAATTCATGATTTGCCTCCCTCAACCTGTTCCTCTTCCAATATTTCTTACTTTAAGAAATGGTCCTTCTGTGTTTTTCTTTTTTTTTTATATGTAGTAAATAAACTTTATCTGTTCTTCTGGATGACATTGCCAACAGTCACAGATTCGCATACAATACAGTTATGTATTGACTATTTACAATTTATGATAGTATTTTTTTATCTTCTGAAAAATATAGGTACAAAGGCTAAGCAAACAATGAGGTACTGCCATTTGGGATTCATCATATGGTCTAGCTTAAAGAACTAGTCTTTAGCAAATATTCAACAAATCAATCTGGAGAAAATAGGCAATTAAATGCTCTAATTTATCAGAATGTTTTTCAAAGAAAAATCAGAGAAGCATCTGTGACACCTTCCTTCTTCACTGCTACCCAAAGTCAAATGATTGCCAAATCCTATTAATCTACCACCTGAATATTTCTTATACTAGCCAACATTATACCCTCTGCATTAATAATTATAGTAATAATCCAAATCACAATCACTATCTAAAATATGGTAATAAATACCAAAATAGATCCTACTACCTACATACAAGAATATTTTCTTGCTCCTTTTCAATCAATATACACTTGTCTATGTTCAAGACTGATTTTTTTGTTTTTCATTTTTTTTTTTTTTTTTTTTTTTTTTTTTTTTTTTTTTTTTTTTTTAGAGAGAGAGAGAGGTTTTTGCTATAGGTCACATTCACTTGCCAGAGAGACAGAGAGACAGAAAGTGAGAAATCGCCGCCTAAGGGGGAATTGCCATGCCACAATCCCTTCTCTTCCAGTCTCCTCTCGGGAATTTGGGCACACATGTACACATTCTCTGCATGAGTGTTAAGTCACCAGGTCTGGGATCTGTGGTCGACCGTGTGGGAGTCCAGTGACATAACCGTTACTCCATCTGCTGGTCTCCTTTCCATTAATTCTTTAAAGATTCTTTACACATGTTTCTCACTTTTAGAATGTTCAAATTCATATAAATTTTTTATTCTCATTTTCTTGAAGTTTAGGTTTATTTCTTTGTCTTGACCAGACTGAGGTACTATTTAATATAAAAAAGCTTGGACATTTTATAAATTCTTTTTCATTGTGCTCTATACATAGTAATATGTGATTTAAATAACTTTCTATATTTTAGTCCTTTGTTGTGAGGGATCTGCATATACTCCAATTTATGCCATGAATGTTATTTAAGTACTTTAGAAAAGATTTAATTCTCTAAATTTAGCTGAATTAAAGAATTTAAATATAATTTGAAATGAACAATTCTATGTGGTTGGTTTTAACTTCCTTTAGCTATAAACATCATAATCCAAGTAAAGTAATGTAATTAAAGGCAAGAAGGCAGGACTCATTAAACCAGTAAATTGGTAACTATGGAATTCTTGAGTTAAGACCATTTTCACATGGCTATGGATTTTGCTGCATGAATCTGCAATTATAGAAGAAGCTCCTGGGTGCACTTCTGATTTGAAAAATTTAGGGAAAAAAAGAAATTTTTCTAAGGGCTGACTTCGGTAGAGTTTGGAATCTTTCTTCCTGTCTGGCATTTGTGGCAGCTAGTGATAAGTTAAGACACTACAAATTAAAAGAGGACAGGCAAGTATGAGACTGCTGTCTCTTTTTATGAAATCAACTCTCAACCCCTTACGACCAAGTTTTATGCTCAGCATCACACTCTAACTTTGCTCAGATTTGATTTTTTTAACATGTTGAGATCACATTGTAAGACTTTCATTGGCCTCTAGCCAAAAATAATAAAATTCTGACCTGACCTGCCTCTCTTTTGAAAAGTAGAATGATCCCAAGAGAAGGCAATTTTAGATCTCACACATAATTTCCCATTCCCCTCCTATAAATCAGGCTTCTGTAAAATACTGAGTTATACCATTCACATTTCTGCAGATACTAAAATTCGCCATTCATTTCCCAGTCTGCATTCTTCAAGAAAAGGGATGTTAGCAGAGATTGTTAAGAGTTGTGGTAGTCAAAAAGAATTGGCAAGATGCCAGTTTGTAGAACTTGTTGACATTCTGCCAATTCCTTTATTAGTATGTGTTGCTAAGCAGAACTACTCAGTCAGTGGGTTCCAGCTCCTCCAAAAAGATTGTTAAGATTCTGAAACAGTTCCATTTCAGTAGGTGAGCAACCCTGATTCCATGCCTCCCAGTATCCCAGTTTAGCACCTGGCCAAATCCCCTAACAGCACCTCCACCCCAGTTTACTGTTTTCCATTTTAAGAAGAATGTTTAGAATGATAAAAACAAACAAACAAACAAACAAACAAACAAAAACCCTTTAGGACAATACTCTAGCTAGCATATGATGGGCCCTACTTTGACTGGTCAGTGCCCACTGTATAGCAGTTGCTGAATACTTTGAATATAGTTCTTGCGCCTAAGTGTGTTTCTAGTCATGCATACAGAAATGGAAGGGTCAGGGGACCAGTAGTTGGCATAATGGCTATGTTGCTGGACTCCCACATAGTTAACCACAGTTTGAGTCCCAGACCTGGTGACTTGAACTCTTGCCAGGCGCGTGTGCATGCGTGCCCAGGATCCCTAGAGGAAAATGGAGGAGAAGGGATTGTGGCGTGGCCATCTCGCTGGGGGGAGATTTCTTGCTTTCTGTCTCTGTCTTTCTGGCCAGTGCACATGCTCTATAGCAAAAACCCCTCAAGGAAAAAAGAAATGGAAATGTGAAAAATAAGGCCATAATGATTCACTGCAAAAGCGGCAGAAATATCTCACAGAGTTGATTTATGTTTATTTATTGCCTAAAGCCTGTTTGTCAGCATCCACAGTTCTCATCTCTACAACTATTGGAGCTCTGCTATCATTCATAGGACACTTCTTGATGACTTACTATTTCCCAGACAATATGGATGCAAGAATAATATGATTTTTGGTCCAATTTGTGCCTAAGTAGAGAAAAAAATAAAATCGACATAAAAATGTCCCTGGTGAAAGGTGGAGTACATTAAGTGCCCCTTGGGGTGAGTATGAGGGATTTAAAGTCTTAAATAGATGACTAAGTATTTCTTATTTAGTTTCATTGTTTCCCAATTAATTCCATTAAAAGAATACGCTTGGTCCCTTGAAATACAATGTAAAATATATTAAGTAAAATCAACAATACATTACACCATTCATATTTCCCTTTTGATTTTCCTGTATGAAAAGGTAAGATTTAATGACATGCTCACAATGACAGAATTAGTGGCAGACTTTCTCTTACCAAATCCTTATTGCCTAAGCCTCTGGCTCATTGTTCTATAAATCAATTACCTTCAGTTTCAAACAATTGTGACACATATTGCTACAATATCAGTACTGCATTCTGGTTTCCATTTTAACAAGTACAATGGGCCAGCCAGTGGCATGGTGGTTAAGACACTCTGGAGCCCACATGATCACCCAAATGTGTGAAGAACACTCTGGGCATGTATGCGTGTGCATGTCTAAAACCCCTAGAGGAGAATGGAGAAGAAAGGATTGTGGCATGGCAATTCTCCTGAGGGAGTGGTGAGCATGCTTTGCATGCTTTTTCACTTTGTTTTTCTCCTTCTCCCCCTGTCCCCCCACCAGAAGCTCATGCATCCTATAGTAAATTTTTTTTTAAAATGAAGCAAAGAAAAGCAATCAAAACTTATATCTCTGAGAGTAATAATTACTTTCTGAGTGACTACTATGTACTAGAATCTACACCAAGAGCAAGACAACTACTCCCAATGACTCTGAGATGTCACATCTAATTACTCTGCTTATTGAGGCTATGGGAGAGGAAGAATTTCCCTAAGCATTGAGAGTGGCTAAGTAACAGTTGAGATTTAAAGCCCACCCTATCTCTCAGGACCTTTCTACTATTCTGTGAAAGATATAGTGAGATAAAAGTTAATATTTTTCTATATTCAATAATATCTGTAAGTACAATGTAAGTACTTATTCTACTTCTTTACGTTTTCATAGAATAGCCACTACTGTAGATATAGAAACTACAGTAGATATTAAAAAGTGAAAGGGCTTTACAAAATTGATTATGGCTGATCTTTAACCACTGAAACTCTTCAGTAAGAATGAACTCACTGAGAAGCCAACTGTTTCCTTAAGTCTGAGCACAGCTTCCTCCAGTGGGAGCCATGTAGAATAACAGTCATCTATGGAAAACGTGTTGTATGCTGCATGCTTAGTCAGTAGTAATTCCAATCATTATAACAACTGAATAATATACAGTTAACTATTTTTATTTTTGATATTGAGAAACTGAGGATCCAGGAACCAAAATGACACAGGGAATCCATGTCTATGCTGGAGCTGAAATCAGTGTCATTTGACTATAATGTCTCTATTATGCCAACTACAGCTTCATTATTCTCAGGAATGCAAATCCTTCAGCAAAATGGTCCTTCAAATATTTGAAAGCAGCAATCATATTTCCTCCAAATCTTCTCATGTACAATTCAAGTGTACTTACTTTATACCACATGTATGTGACCTGGTGTTCAGACCATTCATAGCTCTTTTCAACCTTTTTTTTTAAGGGTTTTTTGAGGAGGAAGAGGTTTTTGCTATAGGGCATGTGTGCTCACCAGAAAGACAAAGAGAGAGAGAGAGACAGAAAGTGAGAAATCACCCCCCAGGGGGGATGGCCACACCGCAATCTCTTCTCTTCCGTTCTCCTCTAGAGATCTTGGGCATGCACGCACACGTGCCCAGGGTGAATTTAAGCTACCAGGTCCAGGACTTGAACTGTGGTCGACTACATGGGAATTCATGTACACTAACTGCTGGTCCCTTAACTTTTGACACCACAAGTCAGCACAGTTCCTCAGATGTTACCAACCAGTACATTCTAGAGCGAGTATATTAAGTCTTAGTTCTATACAAAGCAGACTATATATTGAATTATTTTGGAAAACCTATTATATCTTTGCAGTAAACTAGAGAGCTTACTTCTTATTTTCTACTAATTGTTTTAAGCAAAGTCTTCCAGTCCTGTTATTTTTCTATTTTGATCATGAATATAGGAATTTAGATTTATTTTAAATTCTGTATCCCTACACCAGACTCATTGTTCCCCATTCAATGGCTGAGCTCTTCATATTTGTAGCATCTGATAAACTGATATGTGTGCACTTTATTTCTTCATCTGACACTCACAAGGCAATGTTTTTAATTGTGAAGTAGCATACTTTTTAGAATTATTTATTCATTTTTATTTATCATCATTATTTTCTTTTAATTTGCTACAGGGCACATCTGTTCACCAGAGGGAGAGAGAGACAGAGAGAGAGAGAGAGAGAGAGAGAGACAGACAGAGAGAGAGAGAGAGAGGAAAAGTGAGAAAGTAAGATGCCAGGTCTGGGACTAGAACTATGGTTGGTCATGTGGTAGTCCAGTGCCTTAACCAGCACACCACTTGCTGACCCAGGGAAGTAGCATCTTAAATCCTAAACTCTATGACGAAAGAATAGCCTGAAGCAGAAAACTCCTAGGCCATTTGAGAATCATGTGAATGTGTGGGAACTTCGATAATTCATTCTTTCCATGAATATTTATTGAGGACTTGGTAGGACCAAGCAGTGTTTTAGTGTTGGTGCTGTGGCAGTAAACTAAACAACATAAACCTCTTTCCTCTGAGTTTTTATTCTTCTGGAAAAAAAAAAGGTAGTAAACAAGTATATGAGAAAACTATACAACATGCCAACAATGATATTATGAAGAAAACTAAGCAAGGAAATGGTATCAGATGAGGAGGGTAGTATGGAGAGATTATAACTCTTGGTGTACTATAATAATTTTAACATTATCTTACTCCTCTTTTAGACAGTTTTTCTCCAGGAAACATTGTACATTTTACTCCTTTAGACATTACTAGCACCAAACATAATACCTAGGAGACAATCAGTTTAATAAAAGACTAATGAATGAGTAAAAGCCCTTAAAATCTTAATTATGATAACAACAATGTAATTATAATAACAACAGCACCCACATATATTGAGTGTCCATTACTCCCCACGCCCTAGGGTCTTATCTCATTTAATTCTCACAACTTTATGAAACCATTTTGCAAAGATACTGGTATTTTTCTCTTTTACCAATGATGAAACTGAGCAACAAGGATGTTTACTAATTTAAATAGAGTAGTACCACTAACAATCAGTGAAACTGAAATTCCAACCCATGTTCTCTTCCTCTAGATCTTGTCTTAGAAATTTCTGCTACATGTTTGTCAACCCTCTTCCCTAAAATATTGTGTATATAGTATCAGAAATTAAAATCTTTATTATATTTTTAAAAAATGTTTAGCTCAGCTAGAAGCTGAAACAAGGCAAGTCAAAGACTACTTTGTCAACAAATTAAATTATTTCCCTAGAAATAGCGTATTCTACATATAATTGTTTCTAAATAATAATTCCTATTGTGGTGGATTTGTGAACAGAGAAATGAGCGACAGGAGGGAAAGTGGGGCAGAGCATTCCACTCTATACTATCAATCCAAGTCTTCCTTGTCTTTTATCTAAGAAAGTATAATGGTGGGGGTGGGGAACACCAGGCAGAGGCCACATTAGCAATTGATAAAATGTATAAATCCAAACAGGGATCAAGGAATCATCAGAGTCTTATTCACTGGTCAAGCAGCAATGGGGCTGATTTTAGAGATAATTCTGCTACCCTGGCCCAGCTGCATGCAAGTTCCTAAGGGAAATAAAATGAAGCTAGGGCAGCGATAAGCAAAAGCAGCAGGAGACAGATTACACTATAGAAGTGAATAGCACCTTGTCCACACTTAGCTTTGCTCATTGCTCAATTCTTCTACCCCTGAATGAAGCAAAATGGTGGATTATGAAGTCTACTGTCTCAGTGGTGATAGTGAGAAAATGGTTGAATGGTCTCTATGTACTCTAATTTTAAAATTAGAAACTTTGAGACGTCTATGTAGAATAGATGAACCTTTGGTTAAATATCCCATAATCATGTTTGTTATATGATTTTTCATCTGACATTAATATCGCTTTTCATGAGAGACATGTATGCTATTTTATAGTAACATTCTCACAAGATCCCTTCTATTTTATAAATGTCTATTGCCTTCAGAATAAAGACAACTGATGGAAATATCACAATTCATGTGACTGATATAATTACAATTTCTATTATAAATATTATAAGCATCAAAACATTTAAGCATATGTGCATTTCTTTATCTTAGAGGAAAAAAAGTAAAAACCCACTAAACTTTAAAGATAATCCATGGTTGTTTCATAATTACTTTTCTACTAGCGTGGTATGTGATTTAAAATATTGTTGATTCTGGAGAAAGGTTTTACTTTGTTTTCTATCTTGGAAATGATACTATGGTCTTTTTAAAGCATAAAGAAAAGACATTTGCAGAGCATGAGATGAGAATTTGCTGCCAGGTACTTATTAATGAAGTGTTCCTGAGAAACTTGTAAGGGATGGGGGAAACCCTGACAGAACAGAGGGGATGTCGACAAGCCCACGACTCTGCAAAGTCCCTGTCTCAGCCTGATTGTGCTGGGAGCTCTAGAGGGTCAAATGAATCTGAGTGTTTGTCCCCAACTAGGCAAGGGAACTGTGGTTTCTGTGCGTTCAGATCCTGCATCATAAGCCACTGGCCATTGAAGAGTTAGTGGTAAGTCTCATACACTTCAAGGGATGGGGGAAACCCTGACAGAACAGAGGGGACGTCGACAAGCACGCCCACGACTCTGCAAAGTCCCTGTCTCAGCCTGATTGTGCTGGGAGCTCTAGAGGGTCAAATGTGACTGTTTGTCCCCAACTAGGCAAGGGAACTGTGGTTTCTGTGCGTTCAGATCCTGCATCATAAGCCACTGGCCATTGAAGAGTTAGTGGTAAGTCTCATACACTTCTGACCCTCTGCATATTCAAAACTGCCCTACTAATTCCTTGCAAGGTCCTCCAGAGAGAATTGGAGGAGTGGGACATTAAAAGCAAAGAACACAAACAGAATCTGTAACAAACAAAATTAGAAACAAACAGAATAGAATTAGCCTAGGGATCTGATCAGGGCATCAATTTTGCCCACTCTACCAGGTCACATAGGCAGTTACAAGGAAAGTATCACTTATTCTTTGCCTATTCAGCATAAAATCAATTAAAACATGTATATATTCTGGGATATGATAATACTTTATGAATTTTTAGAATTTTTTTCTTATGAAAGTATGCAATATAAAAAGGTACAAATGAAGAAGTTAAAAATATATCCAATATCTTACTACTCAAAATATAATCATTAATATTTTCATATATAGATGAATTGATAGATATAAATACATAAAAGTGGGATTCAATTATGTATTTGATAGATGTCAATTCTCCTAAGCAATCTATAAATTTAGTACAATTTCAATAAAAATTCCCACTGGTTTATTTATAGAACTAGACAAAATTATGCACAAAGTGGCAATCTTGAAGAAAGTCAGTTATGAAGAGCACTTGTACTAGAAACAGAAGCATTTTATAAAGCAATAGCAATTAACACAGTGTTATATTTATACATAAATTGATATATATATATGCTAATGGGGCAGAATAAAAAGCTGACAGATATCCAAGTTTGTATAGAATCTCAATATACAGTAGAGAAGACGTTTAAAAAAATCTGTGTAAAAGGTAGATCATTTCATCTTAGATGGATTAAAGATCTAAAAGTGTTAAATAAAGCTTTATGGTTATTAAGATAAAATAGGACTTTGGAGGATGAAGTTAAATGAATACTCAATTCATAAATCACAAAGTGACTTTAAATGAATACTCAATTCATAAATCACAAAGATTAAAAAATCGAGTACATCAAATTTTAACTTTCTGGAGAAAAAAGATGCTAAACAAAGGAAAAATTATATATAAAACATGTGATTTTGGGACCAGCAGTTGGCGTAACGGCTATGTCACTGGACTCCCATTAGTCGACTGCAGTCGAGTCCTGGATCCGGTGGCTTAAACTCACGCCGGAAGCATGTGCGAGCATGCCCAAGATTCCAAGAGGAGAATGGAGGAGAAGGGACAGTGGCATGGCCATCTCCTGTAGGGGGTGATTTCTTGCTTTCTGTTTCTTTGTCTCTCTCTGTCTTTCTGGCAAGCGCACAACATGCCCTATAGAAAAAATCTCTCAAAAAAAAAATGTGACTTTTGTTTACACTTTAAAAAATGCCATAGTATCATACACATGTGCACATAAAACAATATTTTATCTCTAATTAATGAGACTTCCTAACTCTAACATATCAATAAAAATAAGACAAAGACCCTGATACAAATCAGATAAAGGATATAATCACAATTCACAGAAGAAACTAAATGGCCAGTATATTTAGAAAATGATCTCTGCCCTTGATTTAAACTTAAATTTTTAATAGTCTGTAAATTTAAATGATCATAAATATGTAAGGAAATATAAACAGGAGAATTAAAACAATAAGCATATGCTAACGATACAGTATCATCCCCATCAAATTGGCAAAAAGTGAGATAGGGTTGTTTGCCAGTATGAAGTATTGATGAAAATGTGTTTATAGAGAAATTCTCATCAACTTTGGAGAGATAACTTGACAGTAAAGCTGAAGTTACATACTACAAATTATCAGTTATATTTCAGGGTTTAATAAATCCTCTCACAGCTGTTTTGAAGGCAGAGATGTGATCAAATGTGTTTACTGCATCCTTATAGGTAGTGATAAACATTTTTAATAACAGAAGTGTCTATCTATAACCAGGAAATAAATAATTTGCTTATTTTAAAAATTATAATGCAAATTTATTATTTACCAAACTTTACAAGAGGCATTCATAAATCACTAAACAAAAACTCAAAAACTCATGGCCTCGATAAATAAATCACAATACATTCATACAGTATTAGACTTCAAAATATTATTATGTATAGGTAGATTAATATATAACATGAAGGGCTAGCAAGTGGCGTGGTGGATAAGGAGTTGGACTCCCACAAGGCCAACCACAGTTCAAGTTCTAGACCTGGCAGCTTGAAAATCACACTGAGCACCTATGTGTACATGCCCAAAATCCTGAGAGGAGAATTGAGGAGAAGAGCTTGTGGCATGGCCATTCCTCCGGGGGGGAGGGGTGATTTCTCACATTCCCTCTCTCAGAAAGTTTCATATTATATGAAACATGAAATAAATGTTTAAAGGTAAATAAAAGCAACATGACATTTGGTATATTGGGTTGCCCCGAAAGTCATTATGCATTTTTGCATAGAAAAACAGAAAAATACATCAGGCCTTTTCCAATGACCCAATAGTTCATGGATCTATTTAATAATGACATGTTATATTCTTGATGTAGTCACATTTTATGATAATTATAACATTCTGAGAGATTGAAGGGAAGGGACTGGTGAAATGAGAGACCTCAACTACATCTTTAAATTTTCTTTATTTGTTAAAAAAAAAAAAAATTGCTTATCTGTAAGTCTTGATGCATTTTTCCAAAGTAAAACAGTAAAATACATAATGCCTTTCCTGATGACCCAATAATATGTTGAAGCAATTATAAAACATATTAACATTTACCTAAGTTATTTGTTGATATATTTGTACACTTATACATCTGTCCTTTTTGTTTAGGGAAGTATCAAAATGAGAGGGTTTTATCTTCAATATCTGAGCCAGTAGAGTAGTTTTACACAATATTCAAATGCTCAAGATCTTTCTGACTTCTCTTCCTTTCTAGAATTCCATTTTGTACCAGGATAAGTGTTTTAGCTTTCACCAACATTTTTGCATTTTAAGCAAGAGGAAGAGAACAGGAAGAAGGGAGCATGTTTCTTCTCTTTAAGAGTATGTCTTTAGTTTGCTATTACAGAAATCTTGAGACTAGCATTTATACAGAATAGAGGCTTATTTGACCCACGATTCAGATGGTTGGAGAGTCTAAAAACATGGGGCTAGCATCTGGCTGGCCTCTGGTTCTATGACAGAATATGGAAAACAGAAACCAAGAGGTGAAGAGACATGCAGAGAGACAGAAAAAACAACCTACAGATTTATAGAACAGTTGATTCTACTGGGGCCCTACCCTTTCCTACAAGAGTAAAAATATAATCCTTCCCATGAGACGTCACTTGTCTGTTCACAAGAGCAGTGCCCCAATGATCCGAACAAGTCTTGTTAGGTCCTGCTTCACATAGATCTTGACCACTTTCCAACATCATTACTTGAGGATCCAAGCTTCCAAAACATGAATGTTTGGAAAATAAACCATTACTCAAACCACAGCAGAGCACAATTTAAAACTGCATTACCCTCTTCTTTTTTTATCTTGTTTGTGAGAACTCACATTCATGAACTACCTAGTAGTAAAAGGGACTAGATACTGGACAATGTTATCATATATGTCCAAGCTAACAGTTTTTTTACTATTATATGAGAGGTAGAGGACACTTACACAACTACCAGTTTCTGTATTTGCATGAATAACTACTGCTATCCCATGGGATAGCAGTATTTGTAGAAAATCATATTATTTGAGGGACCAGCAGTTAGTGTAATGGCTATGATGCTGAACTACCATGTAGTCGACCGCAGTTTGAGTCCCGGACCTGGTGGCTTAAACTCACACTGGACGCATGTGCATGCGTGCCCAAAATTCTGAAAGTAGAATAGAGGATAAGGGATTGTGGTGTGGCCATCCCCCCTGGGGGGTAATTTCTCGCTTTCTGCATCTCTGTCTCTCTATGTCTGTCTGGCGAGCACACGTGCCCTATAGCAAAAATCTCTAAAAAAAAAAAACACGAAAATTATATTATTTGAAAACATATACAGGTAGCATTGTGCCTTCCAATTCCTATGTATATGTTCCCTTTACTGGCTTATGACTTGGTTATGATTCAGTTACAATGTTGAAAATGAGCAGTGCTCATGGACAATTTTATCATTCATCTTCCATTCATTGAATCATATAGAATTTTATCTTTAACATCTTTTGGGGAGGGTTTTTAAATATTATTGTATCTACATGGGAATGGATCTCAGAAAGATGAGGCAAGCAGAGAGCAGGAAAGAGGTCATTTCAGAATTCCAGGGAGGGGACAGTGATGGTTTGGACCCTGGAGTGATTTGTAGTGAATGTGGAGAGAACTGCATAGATTCCCAAATGATTTTGACTAGGAAGAGAAAAGTACTTGCAATTCAGAAATACTTCAAAGATTGAACTGGTAATATTGGGTTATTGGAAAAGTCATGACACTTTTTTTGTGTAGAAAAAACACACCATGACTTTCCTGACAACCTAATATTTGCTTGTGGATTATATTATAACCTCCAAGTGGAAACTTTATGGAAAATTAGAAAAACAAAACAATGATTTTTTTTTGCTTGTTGTTAAAGTAACTGTGCACATTTCGATATTATTAATTGAGATGGTAAGGACATAGGAAGAATCAGAAGGTCAGTAGGGAGGCAGGAATTAAGAATAATCATTTCAAATGACTATTAGAAATTAAAACAGAAAGATCAAGACAGCATTTGAAAAGCAAATTCTAATATTTGGAAGTAAAGTCTTGACTATTCAGATAAATTTTGACTTTACAGTGTGTAAATGGTATTTAACGTTGTAAGCATAATGGAAGTCAGTATAGATAGGGCCCCAGAGTTTAGAGATCTAGATGAAAGAGGAACATTCCATGTGTTAGAATAACAGAAAGCTAGAGGAGGGTAAGAAAAAACAAGGACAGGTGATATACTTAACACTTGATCAACCAAGGCAAATACTGCTTTAAGTTAAATAAAATAAAAATTTAAAGTAGACTTTTGAATTTGGCCCCATGGGGATTATTCAATACACTGGTAAAAATTTTTCAGTTGAATATAAGAAATTATTGCTAGATTTGATTCTGTGGAGAAGAAAATGGAACAGAGTTGGAAAGGAGAGATAGAGTAAATTTTACAACAGAGGGAAGTTAGAATAAGAATTAGTTATGAGTAGGATTTTCTGTATGTCAGAAGTGTAGGATATTTACATGTGTGTTATTTATTCTTTCACACAATCAAGTGTTTCTATGAAAAAAGTATTTGTTTTAAAACATATTTAAAAAGTATATCTGAGTATAGTAAGCTGCTAAGTCTCCCATCTAAGACCTCCCATCTAAGAAATCAGGTCAATGTTCTCAATAATGTATGATTAAAAACAACTAACCAAAATTTCCAACTTGCATAAGATTATGATAAAGGGAGCTGAAGGTAGAACAACTCTCTGCATGACTGCTTGGCATTTCATGTGCTATTCAAACAGAATTGACTCTTTCTTCATCAAATAACTGCCTTTAGCTTTTATGTGACTGAAGCAACAAGTGTATTTCTGGGAATCACTTGCCTGTTAAGCCAACACCTTTCTTCTGAAGCTTGTCTGAATGGAGAGAGAGAATTTGCAAGTGAAAGGCATGTTAGAAACCAAGAAGGCAAAATGGTATTCACTTTCTGGGGACTGCAACACCCCTTTTGTAACATTTCTTTTCAAAATTCTGGAAAAATACTAGGTGTTAGTAGGTGCTCTGGAAATTCAGTACTTTTGTTTGTTTGTTTGTTTGTTTTTGAGAGTTTTTTGCTACAGGGTGCATGCACTCGCCAGAAAGACAGAGAAAGACAGAGAGACAGAAAGAGAGAAATTAACTCCCAGGAGGATGGCCATGCTGCAATCCCTTCTCTTCCATTCTCCTCTTGAGATCTTGGGCATGCATGCACACACATCTGGTGTGAGTTTAAGCCACCAGGTCTGGTACTCGAACCACAGTCAACTACACGGGAGTCCAGCGACATAGCCATTATGCCAACTGCTGGTCTCTGGAAATTCAGTAGTTTTTAATGTTGCTTTTCTTAGTTTTATTTTCTCAAAGCAGAATTTGGAAGTGAAGAAGAAAGTCAAAAGTCAGAAATATCAGGTTCATGGTGAATTAGTAGAGATTTTATGTCAGAACCACTTAAGAGTTTCTATATGTACTACTCACTAATAGTAGTAAGAATACAATAATTATATGTTATGCAGAGATACCAGGTACCTCACTAAATGTTTTGCATACCATATAACATTCAATCTTCATACCAAGTTGGACATTAATTTTATCAACTGCATATACAGATATGGAGATGGAGGTTGTTTACTATTGCCAGGTCCCAGTTACAACCCAAGACAAACACAAGAGACTCTAAGCTCATGATCTTAACCGCATCCTATGCTGCTGCCCTGTACTTTCTGCTCTAGCGACTTTATAACCTTTCTCCAGGACAGAACAGGTCCCTCAATCTTCCTGGACACATCTCCAGGCCAGTTCCACTTTGCACATTTTTAACGCAGACCAGTTCCTATGCAACCCTCTGTGGCCACATACTACAACATTTTTCAGAATCCTCCCAAACTAATTTAACACCTGTTGATTTCTCCTTCCTCTTAACTTCTTCAATAATCAGGCAGTAGCTTACCTCATTGTTTAGCTCTCCAATTGATTTACATGTGCCAATTTTTCATTCATTTGGCAGAGAGGGGATTTACTGCTTGTCCTTCTTTAGGATCCTAAGCATAGCATCAGCTATTTTTACATATTCATCAAATGTTCATTATGTTCAAATTTCCAGCCGGGATCTACACTATGACTGTCTTGAAATATAAAGCTCATTAATGCATAATCCCCACCCACAGGACATTAGAATCTACTACTGGAAACTTACATAGAACTAAATGACTGTAAAAATGATATTTTATGATATAGGCTCTCTTTAATGTGCACATACCATGACAAGCGATCTCATACTTACCCTGAGGCAGGTTATTTCACAAAGGAGCAAGCTGAAGCCCAGAGCCCACAGTCACATGAACAATACATAGTATTCTGGGTCCTCTGGTTCTAGGTTTAAGACTTGAAGCTGAACCAGACACCTAATCAAGGACCTACCCAATAATCACAGAACTGAGCACATACTTGTTGAACTATTAAGTGACAGCCATAGGGTTGGCAGGTAGCATGGTGGTTAAGGCACTGGAGTCCCACGTGGCCTATTGCCATTCAAATTCTGAACCTGGCAGCTTGGTTTCTCACTTTTCCTCCCTCTTTCTCTGGTCAAATTAAAAATAATAATAGTAATAAAATTTTAAAATTATTTAAATAAGTAAACAAGTGTCAGGCACTAAATTACTAGAGATATGGTGGTTATTTTAGTTTGGGTTCCCCAAAAATAAGATCCTGAAATAAAAAATTTGTTGTATAGTCACAGGAATCACAACTGAAAAATGAGTCAAGAAATGAAAAAACCTACACAGGGGCGTCTTCAGCTCAAATCTGCTGAAGGCAGTCTGAGAAACACTGAAAGACTCTGACACAGGGAGGGGAACTTTGAACACTACTTCTCATCTGCCATTGGCTAAGGATTGTTGGGGAGAGAGACCATTCCCTGCCCCTTGTTCTTCCTTGCCCTCTGGCAGAGATGTAAAAAAGAAAGGTACTTGAGGTGAGAGAATGTCAACCTTCCTTCCCCCTATTGTAGCTGTAGATGGACTCAGAGGTGGGCAGAGAGGATCTGAAGCAGGCCATCAGCAGTATGCTATGCTGGTGACTAGGACAAACATGTTCAAATGTGGGCTTTCCCTTCTTGCATCTGATGTTCCCAGATTAGAGATTTGAAGAAAGTGTAAACGCATAAGGAAGGGAACAAATAATTTCGATATTCTGTAGTATTGATGCTGGGCATGAGGTTAACCATCTTCCACCCTTGCTCTCAGACACAGACATGCAGATGCACTGTTTCACACTTCTATGAATAATTAAAATGCCTTGTGTTTTTATATCAAGGAGATATTTGCTGTAGCACCCAAGGATCAATGATTCCGGGAAAAGTAAACATGCTGAACCACCTCGAGAAGCAACATTCGTCTCTGACCACATTTGTCCACAAACATCAACTTAAATCACTCTTAACAAGCATTTGTTCCAGAAAGAGTACAAAATAAAATGTTATGTAAACGTCATACTGGTTATAAAGCAACCTTGGCAAATGATCAAATGTACCTTTGGCAGGAAAGTTACTGGTCATGTAGCTTGGTCTTTAGGTAGTGTGGAGGAGGTGAAAGTAGAGATGTATCGGCCAGATCTCTCTTCAAGGAAGGGTTTGTTAATCAGCCACTGTGTGTACAGCTGGCAGAAAACTTCCTGCTGTCACCTTCTTCAAGGGGCAGAAGCTGGGGAGGGTCTGTTTTTTCTGCAGAGAGCAGTTTTGCCTGTATCAAGCTATTCTCAGAGGACTAACCCAAGTGGGAAGAAACAGAGGATAAAGGCCCTGTCAGTCCAGCCCCCACTTGAAAACATCAGCAGGCAAAACTTGGTTTAGACTAACCCTGTCTTCAGGGAGCCTGGTGGCAGTCCTGAATT
Source organism: Tupaia belangeri chinensis (assembly GCF_000334495.1). Classification (NCBI taxonomy): domain Eukaryota; kingdom Metazoa; phylum Chordata; class Mammalia; order Scandentia; family Tupaiidae; genus Tupaia; species Tupaia belangeri. Next base: position 6,233,226 of record NW_006159731.1, read on the forward strand.
CTCCTGCTGCTAGATTTTACTTATATCCCCTTCCCTCTATAGTTATCGAACCCTGATAAATATCTTATACCCCAAACTTCATTTCAGCATCTGCTTCTGAAGAATGGAAATCACACAAGGAAATTAAGGGGTCAATAGTATGCAATCTAGTATTAAAAGGAATAAAAAAATGAAGTGATGCATAGAATGCCATAGATATTAAAAAATGGTTCAGTGCTTTTATTTAGTACAAAACAGAAAAGATCTGAAGAGGTCAAGAAAACTGCCCCAAGTGACAGACTTTAAGTAGACGAGGTGGTACTTCATCAAAAGTAGGTCTGTATATTTCAATAGTTGTGATTCCTCATCATGGGTTCCAGTGTGTATTGTGAAAGAAAGTGAACAAAACTAAGAGTAATCACAATTTATTCAATCAATTTTAGAAATGCTTGAATAACTTCAGTTTAATATACTTGTACATTATTTTGAGGCTCAGAAATAAAGGGGCTCAGAGAAGTTAAGTGTTATTTTGTAACTCACACAACTAATAAGTGGTCTTGTCAGAAGTTTAATTTAGTCTTTCAACAGCTAAATTAGAGTTCTAGCACTGGACCATTCTATCATATCAAAACACCACAGTGGAATCAGGCATAAATTATTGAACATGAAACTTAATATACGGCGGTATTCTTGGAAATGATTTTTTTAAGAACAATATAATGCTAAGTAAAGTGAACCAGACTTTGAAAGACATACACTTTATATCCTTGTTCAATATGTACCAAATATCTGTACTCTACAACAGAAATAAAAAGATCTGAAGATATGGGGGTTGGGAGGATAAATGTAGATACCAGAGACTGTAAAGGCAGAGGAGTGGATGGTAGAATCTGGGTAGGTGGGACAAAAGGAAGAAACATTTAACAGGTAAAAGTATAGAAAATTGTCTGTTGAAAATGTTGTCTATGTTGATGTGATGTCATGCACTACATGCATACTTTGAGTAACCCTATTGTGCATTATAAAGATGTACAAGAAAGAAATGTAAATTTAAAATGCTATATTAATAAAAAATGAAAATTAAAAAAATAATGTCCTACAAAGCCATTTTTCTCTGAAATGTAAATTTAAAATGATATATTAATAAAAAATGAAAATTAAATAAAAAATAATGTCCTACAAAGCCATTTTTCTCAGTATATGATTTTTATGGACCACCTGCATCAAAGGACTGGAGATGAAAGTTGGTAAGCCAAATTTTTATCAAGTGCCCCAAGGCAGACTCTAATTTGCATACTCAAGATGGGAAGTCATTGTTGTAGGGATTGATTTATCCAATGTTATTGAAAGAAGTATTAGATCAATTCAGGTGATAGATTATATTCACACTAAGGTGAGCAAAGCAGAGTTGCTGAAGTGAGCCTGAGTATCTTAATGAAGTTACTAAAATGTTTGTGTAGAATAGAGAGAGAAATTAGAGGACTATAATGCATTCATTGCTATAGTATCGTGTCCAAGCCCTCTACTTTCTAACATTAGTGTAGGTCGACACAACTTTCAACTGCCAGTAACTGGTGTAGGTGGCGTCTAGCTCAGGTTATAACCCTGGGCAACTTTAAGATGTGTGTTTTTTTTTCCACTGTCTCCTAGATTTTTCCCAACTGATAAAATTGGTAGCTCTCTTGGTGATCCAACCTGTACTGTCTGCCTTTCTCTTTCTCTCAGTTCCATAATTTCCTTGACTCCCAATAAAGTACTTCAAAATTCAACAACCAAAAAAAAAAAAAAAAAAAAAGAACAACTATAAGCCACACCAAAATCTAACTAAACTTGGGAAAATCCTCTTTATGTCTGACATACAATATGGTGTAGTATTTTTCTTCATTTCTTTTTGCTCATCTGGAGGCATATAGTTATGTGTCATCTTCTTTCTGAAAGTATTTTCTTTAACTTACTGAAAATTTTGACAAAATTCCCTTTCTCATGTTGAGAAGCTCTAACTTTTTATTTATATATATTTTCCAAATTCCTATTTTGTTCTTCAATGAGGAGCCATGCCATGAAAGTCCATATTTTCTATCTGCTTTGAAATCTTGGAAGAAAGTTAATCAAACTCTATAGACCTGCAAAAAAACAAAACGTTGCAGTGAAATAGAATGTTTAATCAGGTGATTTTATACTAAAATAATTGAATTCTTGAAGAGATTTTCATAATATAAATATGAGCTATATCTCAGAGTTCCATAAATATTCCTTCTGTACATGTCAAAAATGTGAAAATATCAAATAGACTCCCACATTTACATGAGTACACACGTACACAAACACAATAACAAAGGGCTATGTAATCCTGGAGATAAAAATAGATAACACTTTATGGATGGTTAATCCTTAATTTAGGTGATTTGTCTAGGCTTTGAATTTGAACTGCACTAGGACAATGTAGCCCAAAATACATTTTGGATTCAATTTGGTAATTTCTTGTCTTAGTCATTAGCAGTAAGATTTTGAATTCCTATTTAAAAATCAGGCTCCTAAATGCCTAAGCCTCAATTGTCTATGCAAATTCCACACATTTTCATACTGCTTGGAATAACTGCATATGCAAACAGGTAATTTGACAGTTGATTCATTTGCACGTGCGCAAACCTACAATTTTAAATACGGATGCCAATTGGTACATGTAAATAATATTCTATGTAAACCCTATTTACTAGGTCTAGGTCTCTTTTTTCTCTAAAGATACTAATCCTTTAAATAAATTTTATTTTGTCTTTATTACAGAAACTCTATAATATTCCAGAAATATTCAACTAGGTAATATTTTAGAATTTTAAATATGCTTGGAAAAAATACTCTTCTTTGCCTTTATGATATTCAAGACAACACAATTTGGTCATTTTTAGTCCCAAACTGAAAGAATATACTATATATTTATATGATGCCTATATATGTTTGATTAGAAATATAAAATCGTGACACAATGGACTTTGTATTTATCATCTTAACACTTCTCGACCTGAAATAACATAAAAGCTTTTTCTTCAAAAGACCAATATTTAAAGGGTGTTGATTTATGTAAATCAATAATTTATCAACTTGCTGTCTTTCCTTGCTGCCAGCCAGATGCTTCTCGCTTAGCTCAGCCAGACATTGTCAGCTGCAACACATAATGGCCTCTGCTTCATGTAGAAATAAGAGCATAAATATTTTAAAAATCCTGCTACAGGAAGTAAGGAGGGTTGAGGTGGGGGTGAGAGATTTTACTGGTTTATTGTGAGAGTAGAACAAGTCTACATATTTTATGGGTTGGTTTTATCAGAAGTGGAGGCAGGGACGTCTCAGCCTGATTTTTATCTCCTAACAAGGCTGACAGACCAAAGTCTTTTCATAGCAATTTGTTGAAGACATCTGGTGAAGCTTTCTAGGGGATGAACACACTGCAGAGTGTTCCTCTGGTATCAGTTGGCATGGCAACCAGTAAAAGACTATTCAACATCAGTAGGTTTCAAAAAGGTTGAGGCCTAGTTGAAAATCCATTTGGGCTCCTACCTGCAAAATTCTTTAGAAAATGCACTAAATCTTTTCTTAGGGCTCTAGAGACTGAACCAATATGTACAACTGTGGCACCTTCAATCTTAAATAATTTTCAAAACATGGGATTAATGATTCCAGTCACCAGAGTATTACAGAAGATAGGGAATTACTGGCACTGTGCTAGAGAGGATATTAGTAGAAATAGAGTTGTTGCAGTTGTCGTTTTGCTTTGTGTCTTATCATACAGGAAACAAAAGCATGTTTTCGAATTTCAAGTTAATAAGACCAAATGAATGCAATAAAATGATTTTAGGATATTTATAAAACCAAATACATTTGTCCCAAAGAACTGGATGTGATTTTTACTGCTAAAAGTCAAGAATATACAACTATTTATTAGAGGGCTTTTAAAAAAGTTATTACTAGATTGTGCTAGAATATGCGAGTTCAAAGGCATTTCTCATAATGTTATTATAAGCCAGTGTAAACCGTATGTTTTGTTGTCAGTAACTCTTTTTGTAAGAAGTTTTCGTATTTGTCTCTTCCATGAATATGAGAAAGAGAGATAGACACAGACAGAGTCACAGAGAAACAGCACCCTACAGGTTCTTGACTTTGGCATCCACCCCTTGTTCCAGCCAATGCTGGATCATGGACACACACGTTCCTGGCACACTCAGGGAAGTCTCTGGGCACAAACTAGAAATCTTCCCATGTGGGTCAGCCTTGCTGTACCATTGCCTAATCATTGTCAATAACTCTGAAAATGAAATAAACACTAATAAGGATTTTGTGACATAGACACAATTTTTATAAATTAGGATATTATAACCTTAAATCAAATGAAAATATCCCATAATCTTTTATCCAAAATACTTGTATTGCATTGCAAATGAACAGCTAGGAATCTAAAATGAAACTCAAGACAGAAAGACATTTTTAACATCATATTCTAAAAGAATAAAACATGAGAAAAATAAATTATAAACACTATGTCATTACTGTGACAGTCGGTGAGAATTTATATATTTCATTTAAATTGCTTATTTCATTTAAATTGTTTACTTTACCATCACCACAATATGGAACAGATCTATACCAGTACCATGTAACACCAGTACCATTATCTCTTCCACCTCAGAGATAATGTGAGCAGCCCTGAGATGGCACAGACTACTCTTTGAGATATGTGAAAACATGCCATGAAACATACACGAAGATATTTTATTTGTGGAATTCACAGTTCGTGGTCACTGTAGTATGTTCTGTTGCCCCAAAGACAATAACAACATTTGCAAATGATGATCCAGTATGCTCTAAGAGACAGGAAGCCAGAAAATTGGGCTGCTTTTCGTGATCGAAGTTACAGAGCATCCCTCTCTCCTTCCAATCTCTTAAATTCCCTCTCAAGAAAATGGGGATCAGAAGGCTCTTCCCACAGAATTGTGTGGAAAAGAAGGTAATTTTTGTGTGACAGGGTTTTGGAAAGCATAGAGTTCTAAAGTATAAGTTGTTATTATTGCTAATAAAGTAAGTCAAGCATGGAATTGAAGACTTTGGATAAAGGTATCAGACACAATCAAATAATACTAATAAATTTCAAAGGCATTTAGAAATTCAACATTTTTATGGTTTCCACAGAAAGGACTGAATAGCAATTTCTTTTAACCAGGTTTAGAAACAGAAGATGTTTCCTCTGCTCCCTTTCTCTCATTTGTTCATTTTCTCGAAAATTACCCACGTAACTACTGGCTATTATATCGTAGCCATAAAACAGTAAGATAGGGCTAGTCTTTGCACACTCTCCAAACTACGTATAAAGAAAGCTCCTTTATAAAAAGGGCCAGAAAACCGTGCCAACGTACTGCTTAAAAACCAAATCAATTTATTATGCATTTATTATACAAAAGGCATTATGCCCGAATTTTAACACATATTACCTCATTCATTTGTCATAAAAACCCCTAAATATTATTATTTCCTTTTTACAGATGAAGAAACTGAGGCTGAGCTAGGTTAAATAATCCAAATGCCGACTGGTTGTGAAAGAATTTAAGCCTAATTTTATCTAGCCTCAAACTTGCACACATTTTGGCAAATCAAAAGAACCAGAGAAAGGACCTCTTTCCATTCACGTTTATTCAAATAAAAAAAATGAATGTGTCTATGGATTGATGAATAATTTATAGATGAATGTCATAAGGAGAAATCTGTTCTGACTTTCTGCTCTTAGTTTTCAAGTTTACTATACAAAGAAAGTCTTAAAAGCTCCCAGAATTTTAGACCCCTCTTCAGGCATTTATAGATGACAGGTCATTGCTTCTGGAAAGAGTAGGCAACTCAGACCTGCTCCATGAAGCAACAGTAATGTGCTGCTAAAGAGAAGCCAGATCCCTCAGGGTGACTGTGGTTCTCATTCTTAGCCCACACAGCCTGAAACACACTGGGCATGTGCACAAATGCTCAGGATCCTGGAAAAAGGAGATTGCAGCATGACCAGAGACTCTCTCTTTCTCTCTCCTCCTTTCTCTCATCCTTCCTTTCTCTCTCTCTCTCTCTCTCTCTCTTTCTCTCTGTTGCAAGTGCATGCATATGCTTTATGATAAGTAAAAGGGAAAAAAGGATAGAAAATTCTCAAGTTAATCATATATGGCTATGTGAGGGTCAGTCTTTTCCTGTAACTTCCATAGTTAACACTTAAAGCAAATACTCACGATAAATGACACATAGTGCTTCATTTCTGCTGCTCTGCATCCTACTTCTCATTTGACAACTGCTGGTCAATGTCCCCTACTCTCTAGCAGTTGCATTCTTCTCCAACCTTTTGACACAAGACCTACAGGTCAGTGGATTAAGGACAAAGAATGGGAAGAAACAGGCAATTAGTGTGACATATGAACTTAATGCAAGTGGACAAAAATAAATTTTTAATTAGAACATATGTTGAATACATGGCCCCAGGGAACTGACAGTTGGGCTTTGTGTCTTTCTAAATGTGTTTTAGACTCTGCTGGAAGGACTGAACCTATAACCAACGTAAAAAAGTTCCAAAAGCTCAGAGACTTCGCCTACACCTTCTTTTAGTTATTTTGTAGGAATTCTGAAATGGCCTGTTGCAAACCACAGGTGTAGCTCCCTAATGAAGTTTACATGAAATAAAAATTTACAAAACAGCCTGGGATCTACTCTAACATGTGCTAGGCCTTTAGACGGGTTGTTTCATGATGGCTTCAAACACCGTAACCATATGTGATGGTTTAGATAATGATTTGTCCCCTAAAGTTTCATGTTTTGGAGTTTGATAATGGGAGGTAGTGATGACTAGAGGGCAGTGATGGCTTCATGGTGATGGCAGCATGGAGGCAACATGCTCCTGACTAAATCTATGGTCGCTCAAGAGATCCAGGGGTTTTAGATCTAAGGAGAAGAGATTCATTTTCATGAGAGCCATTTGTGTCCATCATCCTCTGTGTTTTATCAGTCATGCTGTAGGCCTAGGCCTTCACATTTTGTAGCTTCCAGAATTTTGAGTTTATAAAATAAACCTCTGTCTTCTTTATAAATCATCTAAGCTCAGGTATTTCTGTTTGCAACACATATGTCATGACTACCTGGTCATCCAAATTCAGAACTAATGATTCATCTTACACCTGAATCTGCTCCCTTGATATTGTTTATTTTGGAAAATGGCAACATTGTCTTCTTCACCATTTAGCAGATTACCAACTACAGGATCCATATATCTTATTTATCTAAATAACAGAGGGAAGAGGGCAGTGTCAGAATAGATTAAAAAAAAAACACATCAGTATATGAATTAACTATACAAAATAGAAATATTGTGCTATGGTAGTTTCCAAGTGAGTCAGGTATCAGTCCCGAGAAAACTCAATGATGACAAGGGTCATGTAAGAAATGGTAGTTCCCTAGGTTGTCATGGACTAAGGATGCAATACCCAGTTTGGGAGGATTGTCAGAGAGGTGGAGGCTGGGCACACAATCACATGGGTATCCATTAGATACATGAAAATGGGGAGATAGCTTGTGATAACTATGACTGATATAATGAAGAATACCATGAAACTCTGGGGGTTCGTGAATATCTTTCTGCAGAAGATTTCATCTTAGACAAAATTTCAAAATTGGATTATTTTGACCCAAGGAAGTGGGTGGGCTCATCCAAGCAAAGGGGCCAGCATTTCATAAATATGAAAAGTGACATAGTAGTGAGATAGTTTATTCTTGTTGGGACTAGATTGTTACATTGTGAATGATCACTTCTTTTTTTTTTTTTTTTTTTTTTTTGGAGAGGTTTTTGCTATAGGGCGCGTGCGCTCGCCAGACAGACAGAGAGAGACATAGAGACAGAAAGCGAGAAATCACCCCCCAGGGGGGATGGTCACGCCGCAATCCCTTCTCCTCCATTCTCCTCTCGGGATCTTGGGCACGCACGCACACGCGCCCAGCGTGAGATTTAAGCCACCGGGTCCAAGACGCGAACCGCGGTCGACTACGTGGGAGTCCAGCGACATAGCCATTACGCTAACTGCTGGTTCCCTGAATGATCACTTCTAAAGCATGTATAGGCATGCATTAAAGTGCATGCATAACAAAACAGTCTCAGATAGTTTTTTCATATTGGACTTAAAAGCACCCCTCTAATGGTACTATCACAATGAACTCAAATGGTTGCTTTGTAGTGAAAGCAAAACTTCAGAATAAAGCTTTGTAAAGAGAGGTAGTAAGGATGGTAGAAAGAATAGCAACCACCAAGCTTGACTCCAGCACCTCTTATGACCTCCAGCACCCATTGTAAGGAGAATTAGCTGTGAGATTCTGGACAAGTGAGTTTATAACCATAAAGCTTTAGTGGGGGTTTTGTTTCTTTTTTTGCTTGTTATTTTGTTTTGTTTTATTTTTATAAGAGCATCTCTAAGATCTTGTCCTTCTCTGAGTGTCTACATTTTTGGTGTGTTGATTTTCTAATTAAACGAAGCCCTTATACACAAAATTGGAGCCATGTTCAAATAGCTCTTTAATTAATTATTTCTGAACAAAATAATTACCCATCATTCCAAATGAGATTGTTCCAATGTTTTCCAACCTCAGAGTCACTCTCTCTATGAAGTAATTAGCTTTAATGAAGATTGATCTTTGCTTAACAGTAGCAGAGTTTTTTCCTACACTTATTAATAGAAGCTGGGCACCAACCTATTTTTTACCACTTTCTTAAGTTAGTAATTTTATTAATTTATTTTGGGGGGGAGAGTATATATGGATTGATTTACTATATCAGTCAAATCTCTCTCTTTCTCTCTCCACACACACACACACACACACACACACACACACACACACACTAACAAATTAATTTGAAGTCTCAATGTTCCCATCGTAAAGATGAGTAAAGATCACGGAGGTCTGAAATTGAAATTACATTCCAGGTGGATGCTAGAATTTAACAATGAAGAATGTCAACTTTTTGCTTTTATGAACTAAGAATCATTCTTACCCTGTTTAAAAACTCAAGAGAACTGGAGACCCAGATTTTCTCTCAATAATAAAGGTCTAATATTAGAGTTAACTGTACCCACGTCATTTCAAAGTATAATTTTCTTGTTTGGTTTGTTGCTAACTTAATTTTTGTTCTTTACATAGTTAGACTACTTAAACCCAGGGAATACCTAGGAAAAAAAATTAGTGAGCTTTAACCTGACTTTAGTCAATAAACACTTAGTAGGTACCAAGTACATTCCCATCATATCAAGTCCTGGGGTTATAAAAAGAATGCCATGGAAGCTTCTGCCCTCAGTGGCATTTCCCAGGGCAGTACGGTGGGGGACACTGCTGACTGCATCTCATTCACTGCAGCACAATGTCCCAAAGCTCAGGGAGCATGAAATGGGAAGTGATCTGTTCTGGCTGAAAGGTCAGAGAAAGGTCACACAGAGGAAGAGATATCTGAGCTGCAATTTAAAGGATGGATGGGTCCTAGTTGGATGGAAAAGGGACAACACAAAGGGAAGAGAATTCCAGGGCGGGGGTGGGAGGACCACTGACTTGAGAACCTAAGCCTTTCATTTTCCAAGAAATATGAAATAATCTACAGATTTATTCAAGAAAATGAATTTAGAAAGACAGTCTATAGATCATATCACTAATGATAGTGGAATCCATGTGTGAAATCTGAGATATACTTTTAGGAAATGAAGCGAGCTGGTGAAAATAGCCAGTTAACAATGGCTTTAGGTATACCTCAAGAGCTGAGGGTGTGGTAGTCCTTGACCTATGGCTAAAACTACTAGAGGCTGGAGGATTGTGGTGAGTGCATCTCTCTCTCTCTTTTATCTCTCTCAATGAGCACTATTTGGGGCTGACAGGTGGCACAGTGGTTAAAGATGATGGACTCCAACATGGCTGACTATGGTTCCGTCACAGACCTGGGAGTTTTCTTTCTCACTTTTTCTCTCTCTGTCTCTATCTCTGTCTTTCTCTGATCCAACTGAAACAAACTAACAACAACAATAATAATAATGAAGTTAAATAAAATCATTCTAAAATAAGAAAAATAAAAAAGAAGAGCTGAATCTAAATTCTCCCTAGTTGCCCTTCAAATTTGAAGTCATCTGCAGAATAGGACTACAGGGAAGAGACAGTAAGAAAAAAGCTAAAAGAAACCTTTAAGACTGGGGCCTATTTGCACTTTTTTTTATTCTTTCATTTAATAAATGTTCACTGAGCACTGTGTTGCATAATGGGGATAAACAGATTAAAGGGAAAAAAAGTCAGTAGCCCTACCCTTAAAGAGAAATCTCAAGAATGAGGAAGATGGAGTCGAGGCAGCATACACTACAAGCATGAAATGTACAGGATGTTATGGGAAGTATATTTACCCTTGACCCATTGGAGAAGCTTTTTTAGAAAAGGCAATTCTAGAGTTAACTTTGACATGATGAATAAGGATTAAGCACTTAAAATCTGTGTGGCCATCAAGCACATTTAATATTTCTGGGTCTCAATGTCCTCATTTGTAGAGAGAGAGAGGTCATGAGGCTGAATCCATGGTTCTGAACCTTAACCACACATTAGAATCACCTGAGGAGATTTTAAAACGACCAGGGTCTGAAACCTACTGCAGACCAATATTAAATGAGTATTTTTGTGGGTGATAGCGAGACCTTGGTAGTTATTTAAGGTCCCCCAGGTGATTCTAATGTGCAGCCAGCATTGAGGATCACTGGGCAGGCTGATCTCTGGGGTCATTCTCATTTGTGAAGCAGATATTCAAGACTAGCCCAAGTAGAAATTGCAAAAAGTAGTTTTTTTTTACTCAATCTCTTCCATCCATTTCCCATTACTATACCTGAAACTCAGTGCCCTTATGAAGCCCAGGAAGTGCCATGAAGAAGCTTACTCATACCTTAGACGTGCCCAGGTTTGTCTCTGTCTTCAGTAAAAGTATGCCTGTCTCACATGTAATTCTCTCAAAGAACAGTCTCTGTTGAAAAATGATCTTGATTTGTTTTTAACAAACCTCTTTCTCCATTGACCTTACACCATTTTCTCTCTTCACTAGCCTAATTCTGGGCCAATGGCTCTCTAATTGCCATTCCCTATCCTGAGCTATTTCTTTGTAAAATTTTACAAGTACTTAATACATTCTTCTTCCTAGGTAAATTTTATCCAGCTTCCCAAACCCAGTTTACCACTTACTGTTTCCATGAAATTTGCCTAGATTTCACATATTAAATGTACATCAGTATTCTCCAAACTATATTTAATATCTGCATAACTCTTTTACAATTATTTCCTTATATTTAAGATCTTTTTTCTTGTTTTAACTATTACTAAAATATTTTGTCAATATTTTCCTTGTTTGAGAAGAACTAAATAGGAATGAAAATTAGCGAGTTAAATAGGTAAATTATATAGGGAATTTAATATCATTGGCATAGTAAATAAATAATTTTAAACTTTCAAGAGCCATAGAAATATAATTCATTCATTCATTTAATAGACATATATTTATCCAGACCCTGGCATATGCTGGTCCTATTTTAGGTGCTAGATATTTGGGAGGGAAATTCTTGGAAACAGGAATTTGCCTCTACTGAGGAGAACAGAAAACACACACACACACACACACACATCCTTTTGCTGCACGACCTTTCAGCCATGAGATGTTCCATCCCCAGGCAAAAACCTAGAGTGTTCTTCCTAGAGAAATGGAGTGATTTCAGGGGAAAAAAAAAAACTCACGTCATGACAGTTGGGAGTGTCCACAACCTTACGCCTACCTTGACATTTTATTAACCTACAAACACACTGGCCTTTGGCAAACTTTGCTCGGGTACACAGTTTTCACAGACATTTCTATACTTAATACATAGCATGCCTGCAATACAAACGAGAGAAACGGACTAGAATTAAAAAAGAAATGTCTTAAGGAAACATAAAACAGGTAATGCAAGGAAGAGAAGAGAAGCTGTATGGTTTTAGTTAATTTTGTAGAGATTTGAGATGGTATTACATCCTGAAACAAGAGACAGATGTGATTAGTAAAGCCACTCAGAAAACAAAAACAGAACTCCGGAAAATTAAAAACTCAAATTTCAAATATTTTAAAAGACCAATAATAGATCAGAAAGCAGAATTGAAGGAATCTTTCAGGAAGTTAAAGAAAAAAGTAAAAGATAAGGACAACAACCTAAAAATCTCAGTATCTGACTTACAGGACCTGTTCCAGAGAGAACAGAAAATATGCAAGAGAGGAAATGATTAAAAAAACAATGTGGGACCATTTTCTAAAACTAAAGAATGAAATCTCCATTGAAAGACTTCCTTCAATACTTGATAGTATGATTTTTAAAAGAACAATACTGACATACATAGTGTATATATTTTATTTTTATCAAAACTAAAGATTATTTTAAAAAATCAGACTTTTAGGTGCAGGAAGTACACTTAAGGAGGAATTACAGAAATCTTTTTTTTAATTTTTAAAAATTATTTATTTAATTTTATTTATCATTATCTTTTTTTTCTTTTCAATTTGACCAGAGAGAGACCAACTGAGAGAGAAAGGGAAAGCGAGACAGCAAGCTCCCAGGTCTGGGACTCAAACCACGTCGGTCATGTGGGAGTTCAGCGTCTTAACCACCACTTCCCCTGCCAGTCCCAAGATACTACGTTTTTAACCAACTCACTGTATCTCAGAAATCAGAAATACCTTTTTTCAGAGAGATTTTTGCTATAGGGCACGTGTGCTTGCTGGAGAGACAGAGAGAGCCAGAGTCAGAAAGGGAGAAATCATCCCTGGGGGGGGAGGGGATGGCCACGCCGCAATCCCTTCTC
>NW_006159731.1:6249430-6257964 GCF_000334495.1 Tupaia belangeri chinensis
TTATATATATATATTTATATATATATTTATTTATATATATATATTTATATATATATAAGCATATATATATGTTTTTATATATGTGAAATATATTGAAATATACACATAATATATAGATAAATATATTAAATATATAAGTATATATGACATGGCATATATTACATTAATATTATATAGTAATATTGTATATATATACACACGTAATATATGTTTGAGTTTATTCTGAAAACCAACAAAACCTGAAAGGCCATAAATAAGAATGGAAGGGAATTACCACTTCAGAGAAGATAGATAGAGAAGATCTCTTGGGTCCTATGGATATTCTGGCCAGTTTATGGTAAATATTTACAAAGGCTTAGACTAATTCATGTGTGCTCATTTTCTCATTCTGGGAAACTGAATATATTCAGAGAAAAGCTAATTTGACTTACTATCTTTGCAAAGTATCAAGAAAGCGGAGTAACTATTTTATTGACTTTCAAACAATCTATTCCTATTCTAGCATACATCTGTAAATTGTCCCAACCTGTGTACAGAAGGAATTATCACACATTTGATTACTATTTCATTATGGGTATTAAATTTATTATTGAAAGGGGAACCTTAACAGCTTAAAAATTCAGGTACTTTTGGTACACATATTGCATACATTCTTACAGCATGAATGTATTAGAATTAAAAAAAAATTAATGACAATCCCCCAGAAATATTTCACAGGGACCATTAGTGGCTAAACCTTAATTTGAAGAAAACATCAAAATATTAAATTGCAAACACCTCTTTACAAAGATAATAGAATAAAAAGTCACAAATGCAAAAGGACTCTTTATTACTTCTTATATGTTGGTAATCTCCAAAGGAAGTGGCAGACATAGTAGAGATGAAAATGTAAATGAGGAAGTTCTCTAAGTTCCTTCCACACACATAAGCAGAGAATGTTTAATTTGTCGGAAAGTCACAGGCCAATTCTCATAAAACCAAACTGGGTCCCCCATTTCTGCTGCTGACAGGAAATGTCATTACTAGGAAATTAGGCAGCAAGCTGCCGTCTCTGAAGCATCAGCACCTCTGAGACAGATGAGGAGAAGGGGCCCATATGTAAACAAAAATGACCTGTGCCCTGGATGAATATGTGTGACTTCCTGGAGTCTGTTTGTATCCTTTTTTGGCTGGAAGGACACTGAGAGTATGTTACAGAATAGTATTCTGCTACTTAGAACGATGTAGCTTGTTATAGAAAAAAAGCAAAAATAAGGAAATACAAAATATAAGAGGATAAAAAAGTCAAAGTGGTATACTGTTTAAGTTCTGATAATGATATTTTTCGATCTTATGGACAGTTAATGAGTAGCCATTAGACCCTTTGATCAGTATATGAAAAAGTGTGTGTGTGTTCTGTATATTAGTTACATAGTATACATAAAACACTTGAGAATTTCCAACTATAATTAAATGAGTTATAAATTATGAGAAGAAATATAATTTTTTTTGTGTAGAATAAATATATAGTATTAGAATTTCATTAATTCATACAGTATTCATATTCAGGCATAAACTAAAAAAAATATAAGAATGCTAGAGAAGTTCAGGTAAGTGTAAATATTTATTCTATATTAGAGCACATATTCATGATTAATTTATATTTCACATGTCTTAAGTAGGGATTTGGACTTGGGCAAAAAGGATTATTGCATCCATTAGCTGATCTGAATTTATGACAATAAATCCCTTGATGTTTAGCTATGACAGAAATTACTCTCTTCTAATGAGTAATAAATGTGGATAAGTCATGTGTCCCATTGGATTACTGGCTAAAATCATATTTAGAAGATGGCTAATTGTCTAAAATTTATCCAAATTCAATACAAATTTTATTGCCACTAATTGCCTTTGTAGGTTGTGGAACATCAAGTATATTTAAATGTATTCGTCATAGCACTTCTGTGCTTGTGTAATGTGCATGAATAGCATAGTCACTACTATCCAATTTAAGCTTTTCAGCTATTTTGGTAATTTAACATTAGATGACTATGTCTTGGGATATAATTTCCCATTTTTAGAATCGTGACATGTTGCATTTTCAAATTAAATGGTTTTTGTCATGGGTAGTTTATCATTATTGTTTTGCTGTTTTGACATGAGTTAATTGTAATATCAGTATTGCCAACAAGTAAGAACATATTCTACCACCTGTTATACTATTGTAGATGTATTCATATTGCTATTCTGAATCAGCTGAACTAATTTATCCAATGCCAACACCAAATAGCTGTGCCAAACCTTTTATCTATCTACCTTAACAATAATCCTTTATTTGGAATATCACACAGGATATTTGATATTAAGTAAACATTTGAAAATCAAAGAAAAATATAAATGTTTACTAAAATAAATGAGAAAAAAAGTAAATACTTAAGAGAGTATATACTTTAAAATGGTCTCTATAGGTATTTTAAAATTTTTCTTTTATTAATCAAATTCATAACATAATACAATGGATTTTAAAAGGGTTTTGGGGTGAGATTTTTTAAATTTTAAAATATTCTTTATTATGAAAAACATCCTAGGTAGAAATAACAAGATTGAGAGATGCATTAAACAGAAGGAGAAAAGATATATTTTCTTAATTAAAAATTCAATGAGATAATAATTCTAAGTGAAATGGCAATTTGACCCCATTTTTCTATTGTAAACACATAAAAATAATGGATAGAATATAACAGCTATACATGAATACATAGAACGTTTGTGTACAGAAAAGGAAAATATATGTTGACCAGAAACAGAGAGAAACCATGGTAGAAACAAGGACCATAGCCACGTTGCTTATTGGAAGCCAGCACTTGAAACAAGTCATATTAGTCCTGGTCCTATATGAAGACCAAACCAAAGACATACCCTATGTATTGTATTGTCAGAACTGTGGACTCCCACAGAAAGCCTACATCCTTGCTCTGTTTGTTCATAAACAGGTCCTAGACTACCATGTAGCAGGACTGGAAGAGAGTTAGAATCACGTAAAGAAATAAAAATCTATATCAGGCTGTCTCCAGGTATGGAGCCTGATGGACACATGTGATAGACCTGAGCTTTGGGTGACTCTAATGCCTCCTACAGGGAAGAGCACACTGAAGAAACTCTCTGGGAAAATAAAATAGCTGAAATGAAGAGCAAGCTATGTGAGTAAATTCACACATATCTCTTTTTTTTTAATGGTTTAGGATACGTGCACTCTCTAGAGAGAGAGAAACAGAGACATAAGAAGGAAAGACAAAAATCACCCCCTCCAGGAGGATGGCCATGCCACAATCCCTTCTCCTCCATTCTCCTCCCAGAATGTTGGGCACACATGTACATGTACCCAGCATCAGGTTCAAGCTACCAGGTGCAGGGTCAAACCCTGGTCAGCCATGTTGGAATCCAGTGACATAACCACTACACTGTTTGCTGGCCCCAATTTACAAATAGCTTAACAGATTCATATCTAACAATCTTAATTAATTCATATCCAAGAAAATAAAGATAATAAACTTTTTTGAAAAGACTTTAACACAGAATGTTTAAAATGTTCTATAATAGAATTTTCCTCATAAAAAAATTAAAAATAATTTTGGCATAGCTATTAAAAATAAGAAAATATTATTTAATTTAACTTTAAAAGTATAGATTGTGTGAAATGTAATCTAATGAACATGTCAAGTATAGTCCAAATATCAAAAAATTAATGAATGAACTTAAAAGTCTCCAGGAAGCAATGAAAGAGAGAGTGATTGATTTGGAAGATTAGAACCTAGAAAATCTGTGATAAATACCATGAAGAGATGGACATTTTGAAAGGAAAAAATAAGATATATGAGAAATTCTTCAAAAGTTTATTGAGAGCTTGCCCTGTGGCTTACTGGTTAAGAGAGCCAGATCCGGCATAGCCATATGTGGCTTGAATCTTGGCCCCAGTGGCTTGGAAAACACTCCAGGCATTGTGTGTGCATACCCAAAGTCTTGATAAGATGAAGAAATGGGGGAGAAAGGAATGAAATATTACCACACTCAACTTTGAGGAAGGGGGGGTGATTTCTTCAAACCTATGAGAGATGTGGACATCCAATTTAGTAATCACAAAAGGTGTCAAATAGATTCAACCAAAAAAATCCCCTCAGGGCCAGCAGGTGGCATGGTGGTTAAAGGCGCTGGACTCCTACATAGTTGAGAGTGGTTAGAGTCTGAGACCTGGCAACTTGTTTTCTCACTTTCTCTCTCACCCTCCCCTCTCTAGTCAAATAAAAATAAATAAATAAAGTTAAATAAAATAATTCTTTAAAAAAAAATCCCCTTGAAGGCACTTTATAATCAAGCTGTTGAAAGTAAAGCAGAACCAACTTTGGTGTCACATGCCGCTGAAATGCTATGCTCCACAGGCTGGAACCACATGGTATTGGAGGTTGGAGTAGGCTAAATTCTTGGTTCAAACTAAAGTCTAGATGTGGTGACATGTACCTATAATCCCAATGACATGGGAGGATAAAACAACAGGATAGTGGATTAGAGGCAAGCAATTATATCATTATTAATAATTAGTAGAATGATAATTATATATGATATTCATAGTGATTTACTTTTGATTTTCCTCTTTTTAATTAGTATATAGTATTAGAACAGTGAACAAAAGGGTCATTAGGATTTATACTTTCTTAAAAAATTATTTATTTAATTTTATTTATTTATTCTTTTTTTTACATTTTGATCAGAGAGAGACCACAGAGAGAAAGAGAGAGGGGGCAGAGTGAGAAAGCAAGCCACCAGGTTCAGGACTCAAACCATGGTCAACCATGTGGGAGTGTCCAGCACTTTAACCACTACACCACCAGCTAGTCCCAAGATTTCTATTCTTTAGAGTAAATTCTGAAGAGCCTTGGCAAAAGGTTAACAAAAAGAATTTAGAAAGAGCATAAATAATTATGATAAGAGACAATTCTCTATGATTTAACACATGATTTGGTAGGACAATAAATTGCAGTGAGTATCAATGGGTGACAAACAGAAGAAAACAGTGGCTAAAAGAGAAACAGTTTTGGAATTCATTTATACAGGTTGAGTCATTTAATGGAGTGTAAGTGGTTATTACAAAAGTTAAAGGTCAAGTAAAACATAATAAAAGCTTTTTGAAATACACACATGAATTTCCCATACTGCTAACCAAAATGCCAAATATATTTTTTAGAATTATTTATTTAATTCCATTTGTTAATATTATTATTATTTATTTTATTTTTAATTAATTGATTAATTTACTTTCATTCACTGAGCAAAATGCCATATATTATCTGACATAAATAATGTGAGTAGGTTAAAGAGATTTTGGTCAGCAGTCTGATTATTAATCCCAAATGGTGAACAGATTATGTTTCAAGCATAAAATGATGGAGAGAGAAAATGAGAAGATAAGAAATGTGGGAGGTGGGTTAATATAATGTGGAGAAATACAACTTAGACATATGTAAAAAGGGTACACGGATAGGTGGCAAGTATGACTACAAAGAGATCATTTTCTTCTTGGGAACAGAAATGCATTAGACTTAGTGTAACGAACTCAAGTCATACAAAATAAGTGGCAATTGGCTCAAGCAATTAAATATCTTTTAAAAATCGATATCCACCAAGTATATGGACTCATGATATTTTCTGAGAATAAAAAACATTTTAAAAGCTTTAAAATAACTATGAAGATAAACAATAATAGGTCAAAAGAGCAAAATGTTAAATACTAAAATGAAAGACATAAAATATAATAAGATAATAATTTGCATTATATACACTAAAGCCACCTTCCCTCCACACAGAGCAGGTATCCTCATTAAAACACATATACGGATGTACTTCGGCATACAAGTGAGCAAGTAAGTTACATTTTTTTCTAAAGAAAATATTTTAAAACAATAAACATTAATTATATTTAAAATTACTGTACTTAAAAATAAATAAATAAAAATTAAAACTTAATTGAATTAGGTGTTTTTTATTTATTTATCTGTGGCAATTCAAATACTTGGCATTTAGTGATTGTTGGTTAAAAATGCAAGGAAGAATTTATCTTCACACCTTTGGGGTTGTATTCATTGATACAACTCCTATAAGAAAATATTTGAATATCAAAAATAAATCTGTATCAGGAGTATTGTAAAAAAAGCCACTAAACTGAAACAAAAACATCTATAATGTACAACTGTTTTATAAAAGCAGAAACCAGTTACAGATTGAACTAATTCTAATAAATACATAAGATAAAATAACCTATATTTAAAAACTCATTTTAGAAAAATATTTTTATATAATATATATTTATAATATAGCCCTAAGTTTAAAAATTACACTAAATATATTTTATAGTAAAATTCCACTGTTAAGGTTAGAGTATTCATGTGAAAGGTATTCAGAATCATCAATACCCAAAGTATCAACCCAAGGAATTAAAAATGATTTGTATAAAAGTGCTCTGTATAGATGTGCCCTGTTGGATTGAGTACATTATATACATATTTGCTTTGTTAAATTGGAAACATCATACTTACTGTGGGTTATAAGCTAAGAAAGGAAACATAAGGCAAGTCAGGGGTAGATAGGCAGCCTCCCTAACTTAAAAGCTCTGTGTATTTGAGGAGGTCCATTTCAGCAAGCCATGGCCAAGTAATACCTTACAAAATCCATATGTGGATGAGTTGGTCAACTGAACATCTTTTTGAATTCATTTTTGTTCTTGTCTGTATGAATTAAGGATATTTCAGCATCACTATGTGACCACAACCTCCTTCCTGAGATGGAATTTGATGGAAAGTGGTCTTATATGTTCATTAAATGGACTGGAAATTCCCCCCTCATATACCACTGACTCCTGAGTCTTGGAGTAAATGAGACAATGCATTTACTCACACTGGGCTTATTCTAATGCTAGTTCTAGTCCAGATGAGGCTCCCCATCATGATCAGATATCCAATGTATCCACTGATATAAGTCAGATCTATATAGTTTGTGTAAATCCTACTCAGCTATTAACTCTGTTGTATAATATTAAACCCATATGCAAATTAACATTTGTCCTAGTCCTTTCTGTTGCTAATAACAGAAATACCTAAGTTTGGGCAATTTAAGAGAACAAGTTTATTTGACTCACAATTTTGGTAACTGGAAAATCCCAGATCATGATGCCAGCATCTGGCTAGCCTATAGTCCTACGTAACAACATGGTTGATTGACAGAGACAGGAAAGTCAGCAGGCATATGCAAAGAAAGAGCAAGCAACCTGTGGGTAGTCATCTTACTTTTATAGAAATCAACTCTTACAGGAACTAAGCCATTCCTGTCAGAGTGAGAATTCACTCCCAAATGATTTAAATCTATCCATGAAGGCAATGCCTCTGTGATCCAAATGCTGACCAGTAGGCTTCACCTTCTCTCCTTTCTACCAGCATTTTGAACATGTATGCATATACATTCACTTTGTTTTTCAAGCCATCAGAGACAGAATTCAAACTGTACTCAGCCATGAGAGATCCAGATCCCAAAATGCAGTGCTTAACCTCAGTGCCATAAGGCCAGCCCAAGGATAGTTTTAGTTTTGACATTTAAATATATTCAGTAACTTTACAAAAGGTGCTTTATGTTCTTATAGCTTGGTGGATGAGAGCAAGTACTTCACCAGCATACATGATCTCATTGAAATTCTGAGCTCCAAAGAAATAATTTGGTATCTTCCATTTGTATGGAGCATAAAATTAGCAAAAAAAAACATATTTTCATTTAACATTCATATATGCAACCTACCATTTGACAATTGTTATCTGTATTTCACAAAGGAAAAATATGCTCAACATCCCTCATTGTAAGGAAAATGCAGATCAAAACAACAATGAGATACCATCTAACCCAGTCAGAATGATTAAGATTAATTAAAAAAAAAAAAGGTAAGTGCTGGCAGGGATGTGGTGAAAGGGGAACTCTCTTACGCTGCTGGTAGGAATGTAAATTGGTACAGCCACTGTGGAGAACAATTTGGAGATTCCTTAAAAATCTACAAATAGAACTACCATATGATCCAGCAATCCCACTCCTTAGTATCTACCCAAGTACAGAAGAATACTTAATAGGAAAAGTGCTTGCACATTGATGTTTATTGAGGCACTATTCACAATTGCTAAGTCATGGAAACAACCCAAATGCCCACAAACAGATGAATGCATAGAAAAACTGTGGTACATATATTCTATGAAATACTATTCAGTCATAAAGAACAACAGAACCCTGGCTTTTTCCAGGAAGTAGATGCATATGTAAGATTTACTGCTGAGTGAAGCAAGTCAGGCTATGAAGGAGAGGCATTGTATGTCCCCACTTAATATATTCCAAGTGTCTGCACTCTGTTACTGAAACTAATTGACTAAAGGATATAGAAACACAGTATATAGTTGTAAATACCAGATATAGTGTGTGTGAAAGAGGAGGGTCTGAGGAAGGACATTTAGAAGAAAAATAGGGAGGCAAAG
>NW_006159731.1:6259137-6284137 GCF_000334495.1 Tupaia belangeri chinensis
TTTTCTAGGCCAGCCATTTTCTCTTCTACATCTGAGATTCTATTTTCTGTATGATTTAGTCTGCTTTTAATACTTTCAAGGGAGATTTTGACTTCCTGTATTATAGGCTTCATCTCTAACAGTTCCATTTGAGTCTTTTGTAAAGTGTGTAATTCCTTTTTTAGATCTTGCAAAATTTTCCTCATCTCCTGGAACTCGTCAACTTCTTTCTCCTTTCTCTTTAGCAGTTCATTGTCTCTCTTCTCTTCCATCTCTGTTAGCTTTGACATTATGAATCTCTAAATTCCTTATCAGACATTTCCATGATTTTCACCGAACTGCTTCTGGATGAAGAAGAGTTAACTCTTTTCCTTTGGAGGAGAGGCATTTTCTTGCTTTCCCATATTTCTTGTGATCCGGTGCTGATTTCTTGTCATCTGATGTTTCTTTCAAATTCTTGAAGTTCAATCTGAATGGTCAGGAGCAAGCAGACAGAGGTGATCTAGAATCTCTTTGCCATTCTGTTGTGATCGTTGGTGCAGTAGATTCAGTAGATATTGAGGAATATTTTAACCCTAATAGTATTTGGATGTTTAGCTACAGTGCTCTTAGATCCATCTAAAAACACATTAAATGGATATTGGAGAGTGGGGAGATAAGAAAAAGGAAAATGAAAAAGAGAGAAACAACAACAAAAAGAGAAAAAGAAAAAAAAAATGTAATTACTGTTTTTCTTTAAAAAAAAAAACAAAACAAAAAATTGCGCCGCGCGAAATACCTAGTTCGCTGGAGCCAATGTGGAACCTTCTTCTGAAGGCCTGGCCTCTTCTGCCTGAGTGGGAGGACCAGAGCAATATTAACAAGATAAAAGGTGGAGCTGAGAGCAAGAGAAAAATGTTGCCTTTAAAAAAATGTGAAAAGGAAAAATTACAGAAAAATGGGAAGACAGAAGCAGGGAGAGACAGAAACAGAGATAGAGGGCTGGGAGGGGGGCGGTGGTGGAGGCTCCCTACCGCTAGCTTGTTTGCTGGAGGCTGAATTATCAGTAGGAAATCTTCATTCCCTGCAATACCTAGTTTGCTGGAGCCATGTGGAACCTTCTTCTGAAGGCCTGGTCCCTTCTGCTGCTAGCTTATTTGCTGGAGGCTGAATTATCCCAGGCAAAGCATTAATGGCACAAAGAAATGTGGTATTATCTGTTGAAGATATTTTGTAGTTTTATCTAATGTACTAGGGAGAAATGTTCATCTGTTGAAATATCCATTTTGTAAGCCTAATAATAATGTGACTGAATGTATAAAAGAAAATAAAAGAAAATCTACTGTACTAGGGAGAAATGTTCATCTGTTGAAATATCCATTTTGTAAGCCTAATAATAATGTGTAAGAATAAATAAAAGAAAATAAAAGAAAAAAGAAAAAACAAGGAGAAACTAACCCTAACTCTAACCCTGGTTTCTTATCTGATTATTTCTCAAACAAAACTCTGTGACTTAGCACTTGGTCTAATGGTTTTTGTCAGAGGCCTTTCTTAGTTTCAAAATGACTGCAGTCCTGCTAAACCTAAAGCTGGTTTTCTTCAAGATCAATAGTCTTACAATTGACAAGGAACTTGTTAAAAAATGCAAATTTCTGTGGACCAGCAGGTGGTGGAGTGGTGAAGGCACTGACTTCCACATAGCTGACCATGATTTGAATTCCAGACCTTGCAGCTTCAGAAACACATCAGGCATCTGTGGATATGTGCTCAAAATATTAGGAGAAGGATAGAGGAGAAGAAATTGCAGCAGCTCCATCTCACTGGGGGGGGGGGCGCGCAATTTTTAACTTTCCTTCTCACTGTATCTCTCTGCTTCTCTCTGGCAAGCACACAAGCTTTATGACAAAAACCTAAAATAAAAATAATAAAAAATGCAAATTTCTGATCCCCATCTCAGATAAACTGATTCAGAAACTCTGGGAATGGAGCTCTGAACATCCACGTTTTAAAAAATCCTATTTGGATCCTGATACGTGCTAACACTTGAGAATTACTGATCTTGAACCTTCCAGATGGGTGATTCAAATCTTCCAAAATATCTCATTAGCAATGTCAAAATTAAGGATGATTAAAGTAAATATGTGCATTTCATACTATATTTTTTTGTCCCATTAAATGAATTCCTGTAAAAGTTTTGAGACTAGTACAGCTCATCATCATAATCTTTTTTCTTTTTATCTTAAAAGTAGGACACAATATAAATATGGTATTTTATTTATTAAAAATGCACACATATGCACAATTTCTTGAGGCTGGCCCCATAGCACAGTGGTTCAAGGAACATCTCATGTGGCCAATCGCAGTTCAAGTCTCAGCTACATGACTAGTTATGTTCTGTTATTCAATGACTCGCAAGCACACCAGCACAAGTGTGTACATGCTCACAATCCTGATGGGATGGAGAACAAGAACAAAGGTATGATGGTACGACTACAACACATTGGGAGGTGATTTCTCCCTCCCTTTTACCTGCTCCAAGCCTGGCAGACTCATGTGCCCGCTAACAATAAAAAACATTGCTTTTATGTTTACTGAAGCAAATTAAAATTAAAATAATGCTATACTTTGAAGAGCATGTTGAGATGATTCTTTATAAAAATCATGAAGATATACACAGCTATAATTAACTTAGTGGGAATACCTAGCACACTCCATACCTAGCTGACACTTCTGAATTATTTCTATTTCATATTAAGCAGTTTTGAATTATAAAATTATTGTTTTTACATTCTAAAAAGTACTGATGACAATAAAAACTATTAGCTTTTATTTTCGGTGAGTAAAAATAACATTTCCAAATGATAAGGGGATTTTAACTTGCTAATATATTTCTCAATCATAGTTTAATAAAATTTAGCTTATAATTGTAATTTTAAAGTACAGTAGGTATGACTGAGTTAATCCTTTTGCTCATTATTTTCATGTCAAGCAGCATATATTATACAAAACAAGTTTTCTGAGTCATAAAGACATTGTCATCAGAACTAAAACACACACACATATTCAAAAGTGCATGTGTTTTTGGTTGTACTTCTGTGTAATTTGTAATGTTTGTGAGACAACATAGCAATGTTATCAAAATAACATTTGATATTTTTATTCTTTCCACCAAAGCAAGTCTTATCTGATGTCAAAAATATTGAATTCAATATTAGTTTCCAAATATATATTTAATATGTTTTTTAAAAATAATCAAATAGAAATTGAATTAAAAAAACGGATTGAAGTGATACCAGAGTGATGAACAGTATGAGTGATGACCATTACTAACCACCCTGAAATAACCAATTGCTGTGGTTTTTCACTACATTCAATCAAATTGAAACTTCCACTATCTGGCTCTGTTTTCTTTTAGAAGCCTATTTGACCAAAATTAATTTTTCTTTGCCTATGTGCATGTTGTCTGATTTGGTCACTGGCTCTTGTAATTCACAGTGACAGTTTCAGATGATGTCATCACTTTTAAAAAAATGTTTTTCTGAGTCCACGGATTTTGAAGGTGAAATATATAGTAAAAATATCAATATACAGCATAATCCTAGGAAAGACATTAACAGATCCTATTTCTTAGTTGATGCTGTTAAACAATTGTAAAAATGTTGCCCTATAATTTCTATATATTTGTTTTCAATCAAAACTAAATAGACTACTCTGCCAGACCAAGTCCACAACTAAATGTATCTTCTGTTTCTGATCTCCTTCTTACTGCATCAATTACAAAACAAAACAAAACAAAAAGTAAAAATAATCTCTGTAATTTTCTTTTTGGTGTGTGTGTGTGTAAGGAAAAGGTACTTTATTGAGAGTAAAAGTACACTCCTTCAGAGGTAGGAGTGGTTCTAAGCAAACAAAGAAAGAGTGGCTCAAGAGGCCTCAGTAGCTGCATTCCCCGAAATTTATAATTTTTAATCTGGGTCATGTGGGTTTATTATCGGCTGAGCCCACTGATTATTTTCATGTTATTGGCCCTGTCATATGTAGCTGGGCCCACTGATTTCTTATTGGCTATTCCATATGTGGTTGGGCCCACTGATTTATTTCATTGCCCCTATTAAATGTACTTAATCAGCTAGACATCCTCCACTAAGCTCTTGCCTACATTACCTTGGGTTGGGAATTTTTTGCCCTGACTGGATTTTTCTATCTACCCATGAGGGCAGATACTCCAGCCCCCTTACCTGCTTTCATTTGTTAGCTTTCTCCTGCCTTATTTTTCCCAAGAGGCAAGATCCCCATAAATCTTTTTTGGGAGCTGAAGGTGAGTGGCTGGTCTTCTGTAACTGCTTCGTGCTGGAAAGAGGTGTTGATCTTACCTATTGGGTATCATGGAACTCTCGCCCTATTTGATCTATGTAGGAGAGCAGGGATAGGGACAGGTCATTGAGATAGTACCCAGGAGGGCTGTCATTGGTGCTGGATGTCTTGCAGTTGTATTTAGTGGAAGTCCGGTTGACATCCTGTAGTATGGTCATTTGTAGTTTTACAGATTCTAAGCAAGAAAATATAAATTTGGTTAGATTTAAAAGATAGGGTTCAAAAGACAATTTGTACTGATAGGTATCTGAAGAGGGGTAACAGCAAAAGGAACCAATTTCAGATTTTTAACCAGATTCCCCATCAATCCAACAAATGCTGTCAGATTTGTGAAGCAATATGATTACAGAGACACCGGTCATTGTAATTTAAAAACCTCTATATCACTTCATTTTCTCTTAGATATTTCTAACTTTGACATAATTTCTCTGGCTTTTTTGAATAGGTTATTTCCTTGTTTAGAATGCCCTCCTCTTTTGCCATACACATCCTTTCCCAATTTAAACACTTCATCTTCCAAGGTCCAGTTTAAGTTGACTTGCAGAAGGCTTTGCAATTCACTGGTTACTCATCAAACCTCTTCTTCATAGAACGTTTATACAAATATCATAGATGTAGAAGGTGTATATAGTATATTTTTTATTTATTATTTTATATGTTAATGTTTTAGTTCTTTAAATGTTAAGGAAATTCATTATAGGCATCTTACTATGTGACCTTCAAGTCTCCAGTCTCTCTTTTGAACCAATCATTTCTAGAGAAGCTATTTGATCTTAGCCAACTTAAATTATTTGTGTAGTATTTCATCTGGAAAATTAAGATGAAGAAAGTACCAATCTCTTGAGAGTTAATACCTGTGAGAGGTGAATAAATAACAGCAATTATTGATATGATAAGGATATGTGTTATAAGGTATATATGTGAATAGGAAAAAAAATGGAATGAATTTTTCAAGTCTGAATAAAACTTCTCTATTTTTTTCCCCTTAACTAATCCTGAAAGCTCATGATATCCCTAGATTTTTTCATTTGACTTTCCTCATCTGTGAAATGGAAAAGCTGTCTTCAGTTATATTTAACAAGAAAACAGTTAAGTAACCTAAGTATTTTAGTCTAGGTAGTAAATTAAATAGCCTACCTAGATCCTCTCTTTTTATGATGCTATATGATGCTGTTACTTAGGTATACTTTGTCCTAGGTCCTTCCTTTTTATGATTCTGCTGCCTCAATTTACTTCAATCTAGAGCAGTATTTAAAACATGAGGGAGATGTTATTCAGTTTTGGATGTGCATAAACTAGCTCTTGGTATAGTCATTTCATTATGTAGGAGTGAGATTTTAAAAAAGAAATAAACTCTCTAGTCTTTTAGTTTGTGGTGTGATATTAACAGTTTATTTTCATAATGGAGATCTTTGTATTGCATTTACTAAGTTTTATTGTTATACAAAAATGGTTTTTAGAGAACTGTACACTCTACATTATTCCTGTAAGACATTTGAAAGAGAGAAAAGTGAGAAAAACAGCTTCTTGAGATTGAATAAGTATATACTGGGTGATTTTCTGATTATATTTTTAAAATGTTGCTACAAGATTCATGTACACACTTGGATAAAATAACTGTATATATTTATTGTGCATATTTTAAACAGGAGAAATGCCATTAAAGTCCATGGAGTAAATATATAGTCATTTTGTAAATTATTTATCTGAAAACCTCAAGAGCTTTTTGCTGCTGTTTCATCTGTCAGTTAAAATTGTTTTAGTGGTATAAGTAATAGTTATATGACATTATTGTATAAAGTAGCTATGAAAATATGTACAATTCACTCCTAAGAGTGATCAAATAAAGACATCAGCATATATCCTGTCTTCATCAAAGCATATAATATTGCAAGTGCTAATTGACTTTGTGCTTATTCCTCTATGTGAAAATGTACACATTAATATAACTTTTTTCATTTCTAAAAAATTTAATTTTTGTCACATTTTTGAAGTGTGCAGATTTATACATTAATAGATTTTTTTGAATGACTGCTGGAGTCAGAAATGATGGGAGTAGATAGTGAGACACTGATTAACAAAAACTAAACTGAACAAGTATCCAGTATTATAAAATTCAGTAGAGACAATGGGGCTAACGACAACTGACTATGTACCTCAAAGTAGCTCAAAAGGAGGAGTTTGACCATTCCCAATACGCAGTAAAGACAAATGGTTGATATGTCTTTAGACTCCTAAAGCAATTTATTTTTGTAATATGAAAAATAATGAAACAAATCGAGACATGATCCATCAATTTTTTGCAACACAGACACCAGATAATGCACTGATATTAATTTGTGTTGAATAAATGGATTTTTGAATAATCAGTACCATCTTTACTAATATTACCTAAAATTTGCCATTTGCTGTTACATTTTCCCCTCAAGGATATAAAGTAGAGAGAGATAAGTAGAACTTCGCAAGCAGTTCCACAGAAAGCTTGCATATATATGCCCTAAAACAATTTAATCATCTGACCTAAGACTTAGACCAACCCACTGAAAATTTGTCTTGGCAACTCAATTCTTGTAGCTTTCTTACCAGATCATGTGATTTTACGTCAAGAACATATGTTGAACATAGCCAGAAATATATTCATTCTGAACAAAGAAAAAATAATATATTAATTTTTTTAAAACATAAAAACTACAAAAAGAAGACTGAGTACGTTATGCAAATGATGATGCTAGTTAATCAGTTTGCTATAGAAGTATGTATTTGAGGGAGAGAAGTTAGAGTTAGAGATGAATTTGAACACCATCAACATATGGGTACTTCTTTTATCTATTAATATAAAACAGGATTAGATTCCAGAGAGAAAGTATAAAAATAGGAAGGATTACAAGATCCAGAATTAAGTCCACATTTTTAACATTTAATACTTAGTGCAAAATGAGGAAGAACTAACAACAACAAACCTAAAATGTGTAACCACTGGAACTGAAGAGAAAACGAAGGGTAAGGGATCAACAAACAAGTAGAGTATTTCAATAAAGAAGGAGGATTATGGTGTCAAGAGTTCCCAAGTAGTTAAGGTAGAATCCAAGAACAGAGACCTAACCACTGGATTTGGCTAAGTGAAAGTGGAAAAGTGAAATTGACAAGATCAGTTTTGATGACTGCGAAGAGCATAGGAAAAAATGTAATATGGGCTATCTGTTTGATGTAAATACACATTACACATATATAATCATAAATTTAAATGAGACTAATTGACCTATTTATATAATTTTTTAGATGCAATATATAATTTTCCGTAGCTATTTTCACATGCTTGAGTGAAACCATATGTATTAGTTTGCTAGGGCTATTAGCTTACAAACTGGTGGCTTATGTTGCAAAAATTTATTTCTCACAATTCTCAAGGTAGGTGTCAAAGATCAACCTGTTGACAACTTTGGTTTCTCCTGAAGCCCCTCTACTTTGCTAGTGGCTTTTTCTCTATGGTCTTCCATTCTTATAAGGACACCGTTTATATTGGATTACGGTCCTACTCTTGTGACCTCATTGAACCTTAACTGCCTTTTAAAGGTCCTATTTTCAAATACAGTCAAAATGGGAGTAGGGTTTTAGGCTTTTGAAAGGACACTAATTCAGTCCATAATGCTACATAATTGGTGGATATTTGAACTTTAACTAGAGTTGGGTATACAAAAGAAAGTAGCATAGATAAAGAGGTAAGGCTATTTGTAATGATGTTCTACTATAGAATTTAAGCATAGGAGTAGGGAATAAAGTTTTGGGGAGCATATAAAAAATAGTCTTGGGACCAGCAGTTAGTGAAATAGCTATGTTGCTGGATTCCCACGTAGTTGACTGTGGTTCGAGTCCCAGACCCAGTGGCTTAAACTCACGCCGGGCGTGTGTGTGTGCGTCCCCAAGATCCCAAAAGGAGAATGGAGGAGAAGGGATTGCGGCGTGGCCATCCCCCCTGGGGGGGGGGTGATTTCTCACTTTCTATCTCTCTGTCTCTCTCTCTCTCTCTGTCTGGCGAGCGCACGCGCCCTATAGCCAAAACCTCTAAAAAAAAAAATAGTCTCAATATATTAGTTTTAATCAAGAAGAGAAGTCATTACAGTGGATAGCATTATTGCGGTAAGAATAGGTAACACTACTGGGCACAAACCATGTTAGCTGGGCTTATTATGATGCATGAAGGACTAGAAATAATTTATAATTAATAAATATATAATTAATTAATAAAAAGTAATAATTACACTTTATAAAAGAAGATACTAAAGTATAACATGGTTTAGTAAATTGCTTGTATATTTTAAAAGTGGATGAGGCAGAACGTGAAGAATGTCACTCTGAATCCAAGGACCACTCTTTACCACCATAGTGTAAAGTTTTTGGAGGAGGAGAAGGAAAAAAAGTTTATGAAATTGTCAAAAATCAGCATTCCCAAAGTGTGGGTTTATTGGACATGGCAAGTCCCAAGACTGGCCATAAACGTGGTTGGCTGAGTTTGGACTGAGGAGGAAAAAACATAATTTGAGGCTAGCAAATTGCTGAAAGGCTAAGATAATGGATAGAAAAGGATCAGCTACAGAAAGAAACTAATCA
Organism: Tupaia belangeri chinensis; assembly: GCF_000334495.1. Classification (NCBI taxonomy): domain Eukaryota; kingdom Metazoa; phylum Chordata; class Mammalia; order Scandentia; family Tupaiidae; genus Tupaia; species Tupaia belangeri. Next base: position 6,268,078 of record NW_006159731.1, read on the forward strand.
CAAAAGTGATGCTAGTGTTAGTGGTTTACATATCAATAAGCCACACTATTTAGAAAAGGTATGTAGAAGATATGGCAGAAAATTTGAAGAATATATATGACCAGTAATTCAAAATATTTCATCTCCATTGTAACCAAAATTTTCAGATTACAACCTGTATTTAAAAATAGGTAACTTCCACAACCTGTAAAAAACACAAACACAAAAACAAACAAACAAAAAAACAAACAAGCTTTCTCAAGCATTGCTTGTGTGAAGAGAGTATGATATGTATTTCTACTACCCTAGTAAATTTACCACCAAAGAAAGCATCAGAGATACATAAAAAGATATATGTACAAGAACATTTACAACAATAAATTATACAAAGAAGTAAAACTAGTTTGTGACCAAAACCAAAAAAATGATTCACTGAATTGACATTCCATTCAAAAACTATAATTTTGAAGTTTTAATATCAACAAAAAAGATACTTTAAAGAATAAGATATCCAATTATTTATACCCTTTAATATTCAGTTTTGAGGGAAAAAAACTTATACATAAACAAAAATTTTAAATTACACCAAAATGATCATTGGATAAGGAATTTTTAATGTTTCTTTATTATTTAAATTTATTTACATTCATTCACTATATATCATTACAGCATACAAAATGAGATTTCCCATCCAGAATACACTGTATATCGACTCAGTCAACCACATCAACATACGTGTTATCGTCAACAAATAATTTTCCATCTCTTGTTTCCTGTATATTTTGCATTTTTTTTTTGCCATCCTTCATTCCCTATCTCTCACCCTCTGCCGTGTCCCACCCTCCTCCCACATTGTCTCTGGTATCCATGGTTGCTTTCTATGCCTTTTCTCCACATTTTATTGATTTGCTAATGAACTTAATTAATCTAAATATTTCTAATAGCAAGTACAGCTGATATATACATATCCATGAACACAAGTCTGACTTTAGGCATGCACCTCAGTGAGTAGAATGAACATACTATAAAGTAGCCCCTAGCTGGGGCTATACAGCTTACTGCAGTCATCAAATAAAAAATTAAAAAATTTTTTTAATTTCAAGAAAAACAGTTTTTGTGGGTTTTTTTTCCTTCTGAAACTTTTTTAAACATAATTTACATTCACCCCCTAAGCATCATCACAGCATATAAAATGTAGTTTCACATCCAGAATATACTGCATAGTGGCTTAATCATGCATGTTATCATCAATAATTTTCCATTTCTAGTTTCATATATATGTATATGTGTGTTGGGGGGGGTATTTACTTATTTATTTATTTATATATTTACCCCTATGTCTGACCCTCTACCCCTTCTCACCCTCTTCTCACACTATCTCTGGTGTCTACAGTTGTCTTCCATTTCTTTTTCCCCCACATTTTATTGATCACACAATTTCTTAAATAATCTAACTACTTTCAATAGCAAGTTCAGCTGGTAATTTCAAGAAAAGCAGTTTTAAATTGGTAAGGAAATTTACTTAAAACTTGAAGCCTGGAAAAAGGTTAGAATTCTTTTCAAATTGGAGGTAGGTACATGAACCTGTTGACAGCTCAAGACCGGACAAAAACTCTTAAAACTGGACAACAAGCCTAGAAGAAAAGCAGCAATATTTTAGCCAAAAGTCACAGAATGCTATTTCAGTTCAGTCTCATGTACTTAATCTATCTTCTGTTGTGGTTCAATCTTCCTGATAGAATTCTGGGATATAATATTCAACTCCACACTTGTCCCTACAATTAAGTTGGCCATTTTCTTAGTTTTTAAACTCTTATTTCTGTGTGTCTGCATTTAATTTTCCTGACATAGCACTCCCTTGAGAACTTCTTGGACATCTGGTCTGATGCTGGTAAATTGTTTCAGGTTTTGTTTATCTGAGAATGTTCTTGTCTTTTCTTCCCATATGAAGGATAATCTTACAGGGTACAGTATTCTTGGTTGAAATTGCTTTTCCCTTAACACTTCGAATATATTTTCCCATTCTTTCCTCAATTGCATTATTTCCAATGAGAGATCTGCTGTTAGTCTGATGGGATATCCTTTGTAGGTAACTTGCTGTTTCTCGCTTGCCAATCTGAGTATCTTGTCTTTATGGTTTTGGTCAGTCCGACTATAAAGTGTCTTGGGGAAGATCTTGGGTCGATTCTATTTGGGGTCCTTTGTATTTCTTGGGACTGGATCTTTGAGTGCCTCTCTAGGTTTGGAAAGTTTTTTTTACAGGATTTCATGGAATAGATTATCAATGCCCTTATGAATCTTTTCACCTTCTGATAAGGAATTTTTTAAATAATTAAGAAATATTGAGGAAGAATATGAAAAACACCATGAGAAACCGCTAGTTGATCTATGAAATAAACATGAGCATAATTAGACTTTAAGTAATAGAGAAGAAAGATAGAAATAGTAAAAGGCTGTTTAGTCAAGAAACAGCATTAAAAAGCATAAAAAAATGACATATACATACAAAAGTGTCCAAAATAGGCACTACTCCCTTAATCATGGCATTTCTGTTAAAAGGATGTCTGTAGAAAGCAAAAATCATTGATCCTATCTCATTTACTTCTATAGGATGTAAAATATCAAATAATACATGCAGAAGTCCCAGCTGAATAGTACTGTGTTGGTCGACAGATGTGACTTATGCAGGGATTTTAGATCACTTATTCCAGAAATAACCAAACTTTGTTATATCGTCTCCAATATTTGTTTTATTTCACACATGAAAATTTCTGTGTTTGTCTGTGTGTAAAACCTTTACAGCTCCTTTGGTTTTCCCATCCTGATAAATAGAACTGCACTATAGAGATGTGGGAGGATGACTCTGCTTTACTTTCTTGCATTTTTTTTTTTTTACAATTATAGTATATTGAAGTCTTAGAGGATGGAGAAAACCTAGTTTTGTGGTTTGCACATTGTTCCCTGTTTTTCCCCCCTCAGATACACTGAAATAGCCTTTTAATTTTGCAATGTGAAATCTAGTATATGCTTTTGTTCTTGAATGCTTGTGAATAGGGTTGGAAACAGAGTAACAAAAGTTGAAGGAAAAAATATGAAATAATAAAATATTATAAATTGTGATTTTTAGAGAAAATAAAACACATATAATCAATACTATTTTATAAATTTTTATTAAACTGAAGATAGCTTGTATTTACTCATAAACAGGTTAGTTACAGGATTTGGTTTTTAAATTTGACAGCTTTTTAAAATTGCTTGTTTCTGTCTTTTTGATCTTAAATCACCTCTATATCAACTCCTGCCAGTCTGTGTAGAAGATGACATTAATATTCTTTCTTCCTAGCTTTCAGACTAAGATAGTCACTAAAACTCAGAACTATTTCTTCTTTGCTATCTTTGACAGAATTATCCATGTTCCATCACAATGATCTGTTTTCAGCTCCAATTTAAGTTTCATTGTGTAAGATAGGCAGCAGTCATGCTTGAGGTCTTAACTAGTTCTCTTACTATCAAAACAAAAGTCATACTGAACACTCAGTATATATATATTTATTTTTTCTAAAATTATGTGCATCATATTCCACTGTATTGAATGGAGTTGACTTTTATAGGTAATATTATTTGGGTTGTGTTTTTAGCTGGAAATTAATTGCCTGATTATGAGATGTAGCTGTCATAAGAAAATACCTAGATAAAATGGGCAATAAGTTGTTTGTATATTTATATTATCCATGTCATTTACTCCCATTACTTGGTATGTAATTAAATTTATTTTAGAATGTCTTTTGGAGATGGGGACATTTCTGTGAACTTCATTTTTAAAAAGGAGATAAAACTTCATTTTTAAAAAGGAGATAAGGAGATAAAAAGGAATTTTCAAAAAATCCTTCCATATTTTAAGACATACCAGCATCTATTTCCCCTCTCTCTTTCTCTCTTTAATGAATATAAGAAGTAAGCCAATTGTAGAGGAGCAGGCAGTGGTGTGTTGATCTGAAGTGCTGGAGATCACATGGCTGACCATGAGTTCAGATCTTGACTTGACCTGAAATACACCCAAAGTCCTGACTAGCTGGAAGGCTAAAGGAAGTGGATTGTGGTAATGTCTCTTCCGAATGTTCAAGAAGTCTCTTGTGTGTGCTCTCTCATGAAAGAAATAAAATAATAATAAAAGAAAACCCTTTAAAATAAAAAGCAAATGTGAAAGGGATTCCTCAGTAAACAATTGCATAAATGTCTGAATGTTTACTTTTGCAGAGTGGGAATGAATATAAGATGCAGCAGGTTCTTGGATGGACAGACAGGGCTTTCTTGATAACTGACTGAGTTAGAAAGTGCAAGTGACAGGCTTGAATATTGAATTCATGCTATGTCTAGACTGCCAGACATCTGCTTCACTAAGACTTATCCTGAATAGGGTGGTGTACTACTGTTCCAGGTGAACACAATTAGTCTCAAACCAAAAAAGGAGCAGGTCTTCTCTGATTTTAATCTTCCAGAATCTGGGGGAAAAAAGGCAAATGTGTATTTTGTAGCCAGAGTAGGCTTTTCATTTACTTTATTTGAAAGAATAGTTCAAAAATTTAGGGCAAAAGCAACTCAGTTTTAACCCAAGTTAATAAGGAAGGTAAACTTGTTTACCCAAATGGACACATCAAAGAAAAATTTACTAAATAAGTATTATATTTAGTTTCAAACAAGTGTTTTTTTTTTTTTTTTCTTTTCTCCTAGCATTCATGATGCATACAGAGATCAATGTTTAGGTAAGAAGTTTTGAACAACAAAACATTATGCAAATTTAGCATATTGTCATTGTTGTTATTAGGACAAAAGCAAAATATCATCACAGTGATGGCACTGGGCTCTGTTTAGAGTACCATGTAGATATTTTGTTTCTGAGACTTGATGTCACCTGGAACTATACCAGGTAAACAGGGCACAGACCTCCTTTGCTGTCATCAAAAACCATACTCATATGAGCTTTTGCTCCTGCCTGAGGATGGAACGCTAGTAACAAGTTGCTAGATCCCTCATTGTAGGACTCACTGATGTCTTTGCTCAATCGTTTTCTTCTTTTTAAACAGCATAATGGAAGTATAATTAATGTATTTTTTAAAACTATTTATGTTTAATGTATATGAATGAATAAGTTAGAATGTATACATACTCTCATGATAGTATCACCACAATCAAAATAATAAACACATTTATTTATTTATTTATTTTGAGAGAGAGAGACTTCTCCTATAGGGCACATGTGTTCATCGGAAAGACAGAGAGAAACAGAGACAAAAAGCAAGAAATCACCCCCCAGCAGGGGATGACCACTCTGCAATCCCTTTCCCTGGATTCTCCTCTTGGGATTTTGGGTATACACACACACACACACACACTCACACATGCCCAGTGTGAGTTTCAAGTCATTGGGTCTGGGAATCGAACAATGGTCAACTACATGGAAGTCCAGAGATGTAAGCATTATGCCATCCACTGGTCCCACATATATCATTTTATTAAGTTTTTGTGTGTGTGTTTTAGTATACGTGTTAAGAATACTTAACATGAAATCTACCTTCTTGTTATTGACATATAATAATTTCACATATTTTATGGGTAGAATGTAATTTTTTAAGAGAGATTTTTGCTATAAGGTGCATGTGCTCGACAGAGAGACAGAAGGTGAGAAGTTCAACAGGGGGAATGGCCACACCACAATCCCTTCTCCTCCATTCTCCTCCTGGGATGTTGAACACACAAACACATGCACCTGGCATGAGTTTAATTCACTGGTTCCAGTGCTTGAACCATGGTTGACTACATGGGAGGCCAGAGACATAATCATTATGCCATCTGCAGGTTCCAAATGCAATTTTTTTTAGTACAATAATACAGTGTTCAATGATTAAATCAGGGTGACCAGTATATCTCAACCATTTGTCATTACTTTGTGATGGGAACATTCAAAAATCCTCTTTTTTACTTACTTTGAGATATACAATAAATTGTTGTACACCATTATTCATCCTACTGTGTTTTATAACACTGAAAACATTCTCTCTTCTTTATCTATAATTTGGTTTCAGTTAAATAATATCTCTTTATCTCTTTCTCTGTGCTATCCTCCAGATCCCCTTTAGTCATTCTTTAACTCTCTACTTTTATGAGGTCATCCTTTTCAATTTGTACATATGGCAGAGAACTTGTGATAACTTTTTTGTCTGTGCCTGGCTCATTTCCTTTAGTATATGTCCCCCAGGCTAACCCATGTTGACTCAGAAAACAGGACCTCATCTTAATAATGGTTGACTGCTATTCCATTCTGTATGTATCTGTGTACCACATCTTTATCTGTTTGTTGTTGTTGTTGATGGTCACCTAGGTTTATTTTACATCTTGGCTATTATGAATAGTGCTGCAATGCACCTTGGGGTGCAGGTATCTTTATGATATACTGATTTTCTTTTTAGATATTGGCTATCTTCTTAAATTTTTAAATGCACAATACCATACTGTTAACTACAGGCCTTATTTGTAATGCATTTTTTAAATTCAGAAAAACAGTTTTTGTTTTCATAGATCAAAATAAAAAATATTAAGAGAAGTTTGCTTAAAACTTAAAGCCAGAAAAAAAGATTAGGATTCAGTTCAAATAGTAGATAGATGAACCTACCAACAGTTCAAGAGAGACAAAAATCCTTAAATATATAAATCAAAGCATTGAAGAAAATCAGTAATATTTTAGTCTACAGTCAAAAAATTCTATTTCACTAGTTCAGTCTCATGTAATTAATCTCTCTTGTATTGCATTTGCAGTGTTACTGTGGTCTAATCTTTTCATTTAAACTCTGGAAGATTAACGTTCAACTCTGGACTTGTCCCTATCATTAGGCTGGCCATTATCTTGGTTGTTTTTACTCTTATTTCTGTGTTGTCAACTTTAGTTTTCCTGGTACAGCACTCCCTTCAGCCCTTTTTGGAGAGCTGGTCTGATGTTGGTAAATTCTTTCAGGTTTTGTTTATCTGAGAATGCTTTTGTCTTTTCTTCCCATATAAAGGATATAATCTTGCTGGGTATAGTATTCTTGGTTGAAATTGTTTTTCACTTGACACTTTAATTATATTTTCCCATTCTTTCCTTGCTTGCATTGTTTCCCATGAGAGATCCAAGATTATTCTGATGGGACATCCTTTGAAAGTAACTTAATCTTTCTCTCTTGCCTAATTTAGTATCTTATCTTTGTGGTTTTGGTTAGTCTGGCTATAATGTGCTTTGGGAAAGATCGTCTTAGGTCATTTCTACATTTTTCTTGGGTCTGGATATTTGAGTGCCTCTCTAAGTATGGAAAGTTTTCTTCTAGGACTTAATGGAATAGATGATCAATGCCCTGATTAGTATCTTCACCTTCTAGGATACCGATTATCCTGATATTTGGTCATTTAATGTTATCTACTATTTATTACTCATATGTTATTCTCATTTTGAGGGGTTATTTTCCCAGTCTTTTTGGTTCATTTTTCTAGGTCAGAAGTTCTATCTTCTATATCTGAGATTGAATCTTCTCCATGATCTAATCCGCTTTTGATACTTTTAAAAGAGGTTTTGATTTCTGTATTACAGCCTTCATCTCTAACAATTCTGTTTGATTCTTTTTTATGATGTGCATCTTCTCTTTCAGATCATGCAAGAACTTCTTCACCTCCTGGAACTTGTCTCTTTTCTCCTGCATTTTTTGAGTTTGTTGTCTCTCTTCTCTTCTATTATCTTTGTCATTATGAATGTTTAAAATTCTTCCTATGACATTTTCACAAATTCCCTGGTTTTATCTGTGGAGAAGAGGAGCTATTCATTTCCCTTAAAGGAGAGATATTTTCATGGTTCCTCATTTTTCTTTTGTCTCTGCAGTTGTTTCTGGTCATCTGATGGATTTTTTCCCCTAGTTTTTGGAGTTAAATCTGAGCATTCAGAGGAATGCAGGAGGAGGTGACCTGCAATCTCTAAACAATACCATTTTTCTTCCTTTTACAGCTGATTCAATGGTAATTGAGAAATAATCTGACACTAAAAGCATTCAGATAGTGGGTTAGAGAGCACCTAGACCTGTCTAGAAAAGCACTGTGTGGAGTATGAGCAGAAAAGTGAGAAAGGTAAAAAGAAAAGAAAAAAAAAAAAAAGAAAGAGAGGGAAAAAAGAGGAAAACAATAAAAAAATTTAAGCAAAATATGAAAACCATGTGGTGCTCAGATATATAGAGGACTGCTGACTGGCTTGTCCTATGGGAACAGGGGTAGATACCAAGAAGTGGAATTGCTAGATCATACGGTAGTTCTATCTGAAGATCTTTGAGAAACCTCCATATAATTCTCCACAGTGACTGGACCAATTTACATTCCCATCCACAGTGCAGGAGTGTTCTCCTTTCACCACATCCCCTCCATCCCTTTTATTATGTTTTTAAAATCTTTGCCATTCTGACTGGGATTAGGTGGCATTTCATTGTGGTTTTGATCTGCATCTCCCTTACAATGAGGGATTTTGAGCATTTTTTCATATGCTTTTTGGCTGTTCGTATGTCTTTCTTAGAGAGTTGTTTATTCAGTTCATTTTCCCATCTTTTAATTAGATTAATCATTTTCTTCCAGGTAAGCAGCTTGATTTCCCTGTGTATTCTGGCTATCAGTCCCTTATCTGAGGAACAGTTAACAAAAATTCTCTCCCATTCCGAAGGTTGTTGATTTACACTAATTACAGTGTCCTTTTGCTGTACAGAAACTCCTTAATTTGATGTATTCCCACCTATCCAGTTGGGGGATTATTGCCTGTGCTTTGGGGAGATCTTCTTAAGAAGTCTTTGCCTACCCCAATGTCTCTCAGAGTTTCCCCAGTGTTTTCCACCAGTAGTTTTATAGTTTGTGGTCTTAGGTTTAGAACTTTGATACACTTTCAGTTGATTTTTGTTAATGGTGACAGATAAGCATTCAGATTCATCTTTCTGCAGTAGATAGCCAGTTTTTCCAACATCATTTACTAAAGATGTTTCCCTTTTCCCAGTAGATTGACTTGTACCCTTTGTCAAAGATGAATTGACTGTATGTTTTGGGGTTTATTTCTGGGGTCTCTACCCTATTCCATTGGTCCTCATGTCTATTTTGGTGCCAATACCATGCTGTTTTGATTATCGCGGCTTTGTAATATATTTTGGGGTCAGGGAGTGAGATGCCACCTATTCCAGTCTTCTTGCGCAGGATGCCTATATCCCTGATGAATATAGATGGAAAAATTCTCAACAAGAAACTTGCTAACCATATTCAAGAGCATATAAATAAGGTTATTCGGGACCAGCAGTTAACATAACAGCTATGTTGCTGGACTCCCACGTAGTCAACCGTTGTTCAAGTCTCGGACCCGGTGGCTTTAACTCATGCCAGACACATGTGCATGGATGCCCAAGATCCTGAGAGGAGAATGGAGGAGAAGGGGTTGTGGCATGGCCATCCCCCTTGTGGGGGAGATTCCTCGCTTTCTGTCTCTCTGTATCTCTCTGTCTTTCTGGTGAGTGCACGAATGCTATAGCAAAAAAATCTCTCCAAAAAAAAAAAAAAAAGGTTATTTGTTACGATCAGGTAGGCTTTATTCCAAGGATTCGAAAGTGGTTCAACATACATAAAACTATAAATGTAATACACCATATTGACAGAAAGAAGGATAAAAAAACATGATCATTTCAATCAATGCAGAAAAAGCATTCGACAAAATACAACATGCCTTTACAATCAAGACTCTCAGTAAAACTGGCATAGAAGGATCATTTCTCTGCATAATGAAAGCTATTTATGAAAAGCCTCAGCTATCATTATACCGAATGGGGAAAAGCTGAAAGCTTTTCCACTAAAAATGGGTACAAGACAAGGCTGCCCACCTTCTCTACTTCTATTCAATATGGTACTGGAAGCTCTAGCTAATATGATCAGACAAGAGAAGGAAATAAAAGATGCGATTGGACAAGAGAATGACGTAAAAGGCATTCCAATAGGAAAAGAAGAGCTGAAATTATCTCTGTTTGCAGATGACATGATTGCATACATAGAAGACCCAATAGAAACCATGAAAAAACTTCTCAAAGTAATAGATGTATACAGTAAAGTGGCTGGGTACAACATTAACTTTAAAAAAATCTATAGCATTTCTATATACAAACAACAAGCAAACAGAGACAGAACTGAAGAATTTAATTCCATTTACCATAGCTACAAGAAGTATAAGATATTTAGGAATAAAACTAACCAAGGAAGTCAAAGACCTCTACAAGGAAATCTATGAAAACCTTAAAAAGGAAATTGAAAAGGGCACTAAAAAGTGGAAGGACATCCCGTGTTCCTGTATTGGCAGAATCAATATAACAAAAATGGAAATCCTACCCAAATTAATCTACATGTTCAATGCAATCCCGATAAAATTACAAGAGACATTCTTCACAGATCTAGAAAAGACAATCATAGAATTTGTCTGGAAGCATAATAGACCTCGTTTTGCTAAAGCCAAGTACATATTTCAAATACTCTCCCACCATTGTAATAAAAACTCCTAGGATACTAAAAAACTGAGAGGACTTTTCCAGCTATCCTGAAATTATCAATAGATGGATCTGACAAGATTGGGTAATATACACCTACCTGGCTATTTTGAGCCTATGTAAATTTGTAATTTAAAGGAAGTCTTGGTCTTTGAGTTTGTAACTAAGTTTCGTTGTCATGTTCTAATCCAGTCTAGTCAGTTTCTAGGAAGTTCAGATTGCATTCATGTTCTCCAGAGCTTCTCAAAAAAAGATATTATCAACACTAGTTCCTGTTTAAGGCAATGGGACATTTAGTTATAACCAGAACTCATAAAAGACCTGTGAGAAACTTACAACTCAACAAAAGCTTCTTGTTAAATGTTAACTCTTTGAAAGTAACTAACTCACAACCCTCCCTAGGTGCTAAACCTCTCCTGCATGTTACGATATCCTCAATATCTAGCACAGTTGCCAGAATACAACAGACTGCAATATATATTTATTGGATTGTTTTATAAATAAATTTAATTCTTCATACCATTCCTAAATCAAATATCTACCCTCAATGCAGCTATGCAAGTAGTTTTTTTTTTTAGAGAGCAGATGTATATGATATAGAGACAGATGTATATGATATAGAGACACAGAGACAGAGATAAGACCCTCGATAGAGTCTTATCCTGCAATCTACCTTCTACAGTCCTCCAATTCATCAGGGTCTTGATTGAACATACATGTGGCATGTTTGCAGGGCAGTTCAGAATCTAAACCCAAGTTTGGCCATGTGCTTCCAGCCCTGAGTTCACTACACCCAGACTGAGTCATGGCAGCTGGGCCTGCAGGTCTACGGTAATTTTTAAGAGAATCTCTGCCGGGAATGGAACCCTAAGTGGAAGCAAATGAATATATTGAGAAAGAACACATACACAGAAACGTAAGTAGAGAAAATGGGGATCAGGCAGACCAGGCCCAGGTTTATCCTTTCATGCTGTAATGGGGAATGGGAAAACGGGTTGAGGCTGTGGAGCATCTTGAATCCTGTGGTTCTTGCATCTCATAATTTGCTCTAGCTTTCTCTGCTGACACTCAGCTTCCCTTAATTTACACTGCCCTGGGAACCAGCAGTTAGTGTAATGGCTATGTTGCTGGACTCCCATGTAGTCAACTGTGGTCCGAGTCTCAGACCCAGTGGCTTAAACTCATATGGAGCATGTGCATGCCCAAGATCCTGAGAGGAGAATGGAGGATAATGGAGGAGAAGGGATTGCAGCGTGGCCATGCCCCTGGGGGTGATTTCTTGCTTTCTGTCTCTCTGTCTCTCTCTGTCTTTCTGGCAAGCGCATGCGCCCTGTAGCAAAAATCTCTCCAAAAGAAAAAAGAAAAAAAAAATTTATACTGCCCTGCAGCATAACAGCAGAATGTCTGTGTTAGAGCTCTCACTTGCCTTCAGCATAAGCACAAAGAGCATCTCTACTTTAAAGGTGGCTAGTGCCCAGTCCAGGTCTGGCCACTACCTCCAGAGCTCAAAGCTCTTTCTACATTTGTAATCTGGAACCACCATGGTATAGAATGCTATTGTTAGAGCCACCCCAGTGCAGGTTTGCTGGTTCATATGCTTCGTTATTTTCTGATTCCTACAGAGAAGGAAAGTGATTCCCAGAACATAGAATTGTGTTATTATTTCCACTCCCTTCACTTATTTTGAGAGCAACTCAGAATCTAGGCATTAAAGGAAAGCCCCAAATTTCAAAGGAAATAGCGACAAGGACTTCTGTTTTCTTGACATTTTCCTGGGAGAAGAGTGGCTGTTATTAGGTCGAATTTGACGACATTGATTGATTATCAATTTGGTTTCAAGAGCACAATGACCCTCCTTCATGTCATTTCTGCCAAAAGACCCTTCAGTATTTGACTGATTTTTTTTTCCCCAAGGCTTCATTTCATCCACCCCGTGTATCCCTCTTTTTTTCCCTGAAGATTTCCTACTGTTTAATAATACACCAGTTTGTGTGGAAGTCAATTTTTATTTCTTTTCTTCCATGCTTTGCTGCTGGCCAACTTTTAAAAATTCTTTTTTCTGGCTTTGTCAAACAGAAGCTAAATACGACGTCCTTGCACTTAAGAAAAATTTATTCGTTGCATTGCTTTTGTGTCATTGCAGACCCTAGTGATGTTTTGACCTTAGATTATATTCAATTTTGGCCCTGTGTACTATCAGTTAGACAAAATTACCCTAGGAACAAGGTGAATATCCAGTCATTAAACACAGTTCAGAGCAGGCAGGAAATCTCAACTCTAGACACAACTTTTCTGTTCTTTTAAAGTTCAAGAAGAAGAGGGCTACAGCATAGTGGTTAGACACTGTGCAAAGAAAGCCAGGTCTCTCATGGTCAGCCAGAGTTTGAGTTGAGACCTCATGGATTGCAACACATGCCAGACATATGTGTGCATGCTCAGGATCCTGATGGGGTGGAGATCTGAAGGAAAAAGAATTGTTCATGACAAGATCCTGTGGGAGATTGTTCTCTCTCTTTCACTCTCACACTATCTCACACATGCACACATTCTGGGACATTAAAATTAAAAGGTTAAGAAGACCCAAAGTTACATTATGTTGGCAAGGAGTGCGCCATTTTACCTAGTCTTTCATTCTGAAAACTTTTAATCCTATAGGCAGAAAAAAACCAGTATACCTAATATTGTATATCCTCACTTGGATCCACCTTTTATCAACATCCTGCCATAGTCACTTTCTCTCTCATGTTCATGCTTTCTCTCACTGCATAAACCATCATCTCTCTATCTATCTGCCTATCCATTGGTTTATCTGTCCATCAGTTTATATATATTGTTGAGCAATTTAAAAAGTCATTGTAATCATTGTAATACTTCATTTCAGGAAGACTCTTCTACAATACTATAGACACATATATTGTCTACTGCCTGACAAATGTATTAAAGAGCAGTAAAAAGCAAACAGAACACATGTCGGAGGTCACCATAGGTTTAAAGGAAGTTAGTTGACAAAATTAAGTTTTTTAAAATGTATGTTTTCATTAAATGTCTGTGTGTGTGTGTGTGTGTGTGTGTGTGTAGCCAATAGTTTCTCTCTATTGACTTGGCAGCATATGGAAATAGACAACACTTGCATGAGATATATACATGCATACAAAAAGGTTTGACATATGAACTTAAAGTATATATAAAAGTTAAAATAGCAGCGGCATAAGAGAAATGCATTTTAGAATTTTGAAATGCATCCCTTGCCAATTGCCTCTGAACCCAAGAGAATTGAGCTAGAGCTGAATTGGCACTTTGCCATGACATGAAGAAAACTAGGGCTCTGATGAATTTTGACATGGCAGCACTTGCATCTCCTGAGGGACTTGCACATACCGCTTTTCCTTCCTGAGGTAATAGGCACAATGCTGCATTAAGTTATCTTCTCTGTCCTCATCTTCCCTACCAAAGTAATACAGTTAAGTACGTTACAGGAGGGAAGAGAGGCAGCAGAATTAAGTGTGCTGACTAAGATGTGTGTGGAAGGGAAACCGAATATGGTTTTCAAGAAGACAACCTCAGCCCCTTGGAAATGAAAGGACATCTTGTTTTCTGAGAATCTGTTGGGAGCACAGTCCCTATTCCAATAACTTTTGTGTAGCTTGAACTGCTCAATCCCCATAGCAGTCTGAGGCTCTGCAGCTTTCTGAACCTGGAACACTCACCCTATGAATAACGAAAGGCCAGTGAAAAGAGAAAGGCAACTGTAGAACAGTTCTGCACCAGGGGCACACCTCAGGAAACTATTCTAGAGAGGTCAAGTGTGTCTGACCTGATGGAACTGACAAGCACCACCTCAGTGACAGCCCGTTCTCTTCTACCTCAACTGGGCACCCTAGTCACCCCCAAGGGGAAATCCCTGGCTTGTAAGGTGAACTTTCCAAGAGATGACTAGGGATGTATTTGACAGAGATGATGGAAGATTCAGCAGTAGCCTGTCACCTAGACACCATCTTATCACAGGTTTGTCAGGGAAGTCTGGTCTACAGTTCACGTAATGGTTGAATGACTGTTCTTTCTCCCTGTCTATCCCCTCTACACCCTTTCCCCCTCTCCCTTTTTGTCTCCCTCTTTCTCCTTTTCTTACCCTTTCCCTCTCCTTTGCTAGCACTCTCTCTCCCTTCAACCCTTGTATTTTTCAATTTAAAGTAAACCAAAAGGAAGGACCAAATATAAATTTTTGTAGCATTTTTTATAGCATTTGATCAAAAGCACACACTAACACTGTGTCCTTCTGTTACAGCTCAGTTAAGCCAGGCAAAACATAACTTAAATAGAAGATGGTAAATATTCGTGATTTCAATTAGTCCAAAACATATCATTATTGTTATTATCTACCACAATAAATGTTATGTATGGCCCCTGCTTTAAATAGAGTATATTTAAAGTATATTAAAGTATATTTTTATATACATTTACATAAATTTTCTATTGTACATATAAATATATAAAATATACAACATTATATTAAAATGACTGGATTACTTTCCTGTTCTAGACTTACTCACCAAAACATAGTTTTTTTTATTTGTTTTTGTGCTATAGGGCACATGAGCATCAGAGAGAGACAGAGATACAGAGAGAGAGAGAAAGTGAGAAATCATTCTCCAGAAAAGATGGCCATACTACAATATATTCTCCTCCATTTTCCTCTCTGGATTTTTTCTTTTCTTTTTTTTTTTTTGGAGAGGTTTTCGCTATAGGGCGTGTGCGCTTGCCAGACAGACAGAGAGAGACATAGAGACAGAAAGCAAGAAATCACCCCCCGAGGGGACGGCCATGCCGCAATCCCTTCTCCTCCAGTCTCCTCTCGGGATCTTGGGCACACATGCACACGCACCCAGCGTGAGTTTTAAGCCACCGGGTCCGGGACACGAACCACGGTTGACTATATGGGAGTCCAGCGACATAGCCATTACACTAACTACTGGTCCCTCCTCTCTGGATTTTGGGTACACATGCACACACGTGCACCTGGTATTAGTTTCAAGCTTCCAGGTTCGAGACTTGAACCTCATAGTCAGCCATGTGTGATCCTGTGCCTTCAAATTTCCATACCAACTGCTGGTCCCCAAAAAGTAATATCTTAAAGAGCAGGCATAGTATGTTATTTGCATATATTCTTTGTACAAGATCAATTATATTAACCTCTTCATAATTTTTGTTAATGAATAAAATCTATTATAGATGTTAAATGAGTAGTATTGTCAAAAATATTCTATAGGAATTAAAAAAATTATAATATGGGTGCAAATGTTTAGAAAAAGCTTCACTGAA
Source organism: Tupaia belangeri chinensis (assembly GCF_000334495.1). NCBI lineage: Eukaryota > Metazoa > Chordata > Mammalia > Scandentia > Tupaiidae > Tupaia > Tupaia belangeri. Next base: position 6,283,947 of record NW_006159731.1, read on the forward strand.
AAACAAAACAAAACAAAAAACCAAGACACCTTTCTTATGCAAGAAAGGGAGAGGATATGAAAAGTATTTCATAGACTGCTCTCTCCTAAGTAAAGGTCTAAACAGATTAGAGTGAATTGCTTGGGAGCTTCATAATATATATGTTTTAATAGAAGTTCTTGGGAAGGAGAGAATTATATTATAACCATGTC
>NW_006159731.1:6289137-6317031 GCF_000334495.1 Tupaia belangeri chinensis
ACTTACACATAGTAGATAGGATATTTTATAAATTTCTAGGTAAAAATTTTAAAATGACCTATTTACATTTATTGGCATTATATTGGTTTTTGAAGTTGTTCCAGTGGAAATTAGATCATTACAAAATATGTGAGCTATATTTAAATGATCTAATTTCATTTCTATTATGTCCTACTATTATACATTATTTTTCTCTTCTATCTGTTATATTATGCTCTTGGAAGTTCACTTATTTCTTGATCTTTGTAGTTCCATGTACAACATTTTTAAGAGAAAATGCTTTTTCATTGTAAATGTTCAGTATATAAAATGCCATTAACGGAGGACCTACATGCTCAGGGACTCCTGCCTCACTGGAGGTTCTGGTTTATGAAAGATTATCGATAGTCTCTGTAGCCATACAACTGCTGATAAGTCTCTATCTTTTATTACTAAGCCTTGACTACACAGGAAGAAGCATCCAGTGTCCACACGTGTTCCACTAATTTCCTAGGAAGAAAATGCTATATTCCACTCTTTGCTATGCGAGTGGTTAATCATAAAATAAAGTGAGGTTAATATACAAATAAAGTGGCAATTGATGTAGGGAATAGAAGCAAATAAAGACAGTTGTTCTTGGTGATTTTCGGGAAAAAAAAATTACATTATTTAGTACTCCAGTACAATTATTGAAACATTATCTTCTTTATGTATTTTTTTCAATAACAATGAAATATTTATTTCACAGTTTAAATGTGTATGAATAAAAAATAAATAAAAATAAATAAATTAAAAAAATTTAAAAAACATTCTTTATGTATTTTGAAAATGCCCTACCACTACCAAAATCCTGAGAGATATACCATTCATGGAACCTGCAATATGATGAGATATTGCTTCTTTGATTATATTATGTTCTTTGGTCTAGTTGACCTGAAAATAGGGAGATTCTCTGACCTAATCATATTGACCCTTAAAAGAATAGGGGGCAGGACCAGCAGTTGGCATAATGGCTATGTTGCTGGACTCCAAAGTAGTTGACCACAGTTCAAATCCCAGACCCGGTGGCTTAAATTCATGCCAGGTGCATGTGCATGAGTGCTCAAGATCCCGAGAGGAGAAGGGAGGAGAAGGCATGGTCACCCCCCTGGGGGAGTGGGTGATTTCTCGCTTTCTATCTCTCTGTATCTCTGTCTTTCTGGAAAGTGCACGTGTCCTATAGGAAAAGCCTCTAAAAAATAAAAAAAAAAAAGAATAGGGGGCCAATTCAATTCAGTGGTGCAATTGTAATGCACTGCCTGAGGGATGCTGGATCCGTATGAAAGATCACAGGTTCAATTCCTGAGTTAACTCTTACATATTACACATGCACACTCATGATCCTGGCTGACTTGGAAGGCTGGGAGTGGGTGGAATTGCAGCATGAGACCCTACTGAAAGTACCTCTCTCTCTCTGTCTCTCTCTGCCTTTCTGGCGAGCGCACATACCCTATAGCAAAAACCTCTCGAAAAAATAATAAAATAAAATAAAATAAAAAATATTGCTAGCTTGAGTTTATTATAGCTGGCTGTACCTGAAAAACTACCACAATGAAGAGAGGATATCAAGGAAGTTGGTTTCCAAAGTCTGTTGAAAGGAACCAGGGAGAGTCTAGAAGTATGAGTTTGGAAGCAGTGACCAAGTCTCAACGTTAATAAGTAATAAAACATAGAATGTGTTTGACTAACAAAGTCCAATTATAATTTAGTCTTGTGGCAATGATAAAATTAGCACTATAGCTGTTACACTCTTTACTACAATCTATGAATAAATTAAGATGATTCCCAATGACTCCTGTAAAATGAAAATAAATAAATAAATAAATAAAAGACTGTAAGTTCAGCTCTTCCTGATAGCTAATTCAGTCAAGGTAACCATAATTAGAGATCAAAAGAGGACAGAGAGAAAGAGATGCAGAGTAAGGGTGGAAGGAGAATATGGTCTCAAAAAGAGTTGTGAATGTAATTGAGAGATGGATTGGATTGGAAGAAAACATAAAAGAAACCAATTGAATTTCTAAGAAATAGGGTCAAAAGAAAAATCCGTGAGTGGGAAACAGGCCAAGAAAGATATGCTATTTCCCAAGACAGCATATTTCCCAACACCTATCTCACATATAGCAAGGAAATGAAAGAAAAGACTTACCCAAAGTTGGAAGTAAGAACCACAGAGATCAGTGAGCTGAACGCATCAAGGAAGACTTCTCATTTCCATTTTCACACTTGCCTGAGAGATTTTAGTACTTTTTTAGATTAGTGATTTTGGTTTTTCTCTCTTTGTTTCAATTTCTGAAGAATATGTTTTAAGTTTGTTTATTTATTTATTTTACTTATTTATTGAAAGAAAGAGAGATATCCTCAACAGAATCCTTATGCTGAGAGAGAAAGAGAGGATACTCCCAGTAGAATCCTCACATCACGATCTACCCCCTAGTCTCAATCAGTTGGGCTCATGGGTAAGCACCCACACCTGGCATGAATAGAAAGGCCTTGGGACATGAACCAGACACCTACCCATTTAGCCTTTGCATTGCAAAGCATTGTGTTACTGATATACCATGGCAGCTGTCTAGAAAGGAGGGGTTTAATGAATCATCCTGTTACTGTTTAACAATTGTATATTGGCTGGCTGTACGGATGTGTGTGTGTGTGTGTGTGTGGTCTTAGTAAGTGGAGCCACTAATATGTTTTTGTTGTTCATAGAATCTCAAACTTAGAGAAGGCCTATCTACCTGTACCTTATATATACTATCACAAGGTTCTACACTTCAGACTCAATTGTATAACTGCAAAGAATTTCGAAGTTTTGTCCCTTGGAAGAAAAGGAAGTGGACTTCACTCTGTATTACAAGGTGCTTTTGGTTTTCCTGCTTTGAATGACAATGTTTATTGTAGTGATTCCACATCTGTCCCAACACTGTATATGGAATGTATGAAATAGGATAGTGAGATAACTTATTTTCACTCACAAGTCATCTAATCAAGATGAAGGATACTCAGTGAAGTATACCCAAAGAATTATACCTTAGAAACAAAAATATTGTCTGCATCTAAATCAGATTTAGATAACGACATCTTGAGCGTCAGGCTCAATCCTGATGTTGTAATGTGATAACTATGGAGGGTGCACAATCCTCCACAGCGGGGGAGAGTCTTTTAAATATAGTATGAACTTACATGCTTTGTAATCACAGCACATACTGGAAAAGCTTAAGGTAATGGATACAAATTCTTAGTTGGTCCTCTCTTGAGTTTTTAAGGACTTTTGACTTTGACCAATAAAATATGAAGGAAATGATACTGTATGACTTCGGAAGCTACATCACAAAAGTCATTCAGCTACTATCCGGTCCTGTCCCCTGGGAAGTTTATTCTGAGTAAAGCCTGCTGCCGTATGAAAAGATTAGAGCATCATTCAGGAAAGGCCACATAGGTGCTGTGGTTGTCAGTTCAATCTGAGCTCCCAGACAACGACCAGCAACATCTTCCAGCCATGTGAGTCATCCTTGTCATCTTGCCCAGGCAAGCTTTGCGATGAATGCAGCCCCAGCCATTACAGGTGTGCAGCTGCCATGAGAAACCCCAAGTGAGAACGGCCTAGAAGAGAGCTTCCTGACTTTCTGACCCACAAAACCAAGGCAATGTAAAATGGGCTGTTTTAAGACACGAAGTTTTGAAACAATTTGTTGTACAGCAGTCATCAGGACATCTGCCTACAGTTCATTCTCAACAGAGAAGTCAAGAGTGATCTTTTTACAAATGAAGTGAGATCATGTTTCAGCTGCACTGAATAACCCTGCAATGAAATGGGTCCCATTCTCTGACCTCATTACCTCCTGTCCTCCTCCGCTCTCTCAGCTGCAGCTGCCCTGGCCTCCCTACTACTCACATATCCCTGCTCTGGACATTCCTACCTTAGGGCCTCTTCTCTATCTGCTCCCTCTAAATAGAACCCCACTGCATTCTCAGGTCCATTTGGTCCATCCCCATGTCCTTTGTGTTTTGCTAAAATTTCACCCTCCTTGGGGCCTGCCCTGAACTTTCCCTCTCCCCCAACCTCCCTTCAATTTATTTTATTTTCAAGTCCTAACACATACGATTATTATGGGTCTTTTTCATTTTCAGTGTCTTCTTGCTAAAATATAACATCAATGAAGGGAAGGGTATTGTGTGTGTGTGTGTCTGTGTGTGTGTGTGTCTGTGTGTGTGTGTGTGTGTGTGTTTCATTGTATCCCAAATATCTCTAATAATGTCTGGTACACATTGTGGCTTAATAAATAGTTGTTAGAAATAAATAAGAACATATTAAAAAAGCTTTTAGTAGAAAAATAAGTTTAAAGGCCAGTGGTTGATGTGGTGGTTAAGCGTGGCTGGATCCCACATGGCCAACTGCAAGGTTCAAGTCCCCAACACAGCAGCATGAGAAACACACCAATCACATGTGTGTGCGTGCCCAAAAATCCCAAGAAAAGAATGCAGAAGGAACTAAAGCATAGCCAGTCCACCTGGAGTGTGGGGAGGGAGGGTAGTGACTTCTCTTTTTTTCTGTCTCCTCTGAAAGTATGTACCCCAAAGTAAAAATAGTAAAATGTTTGAAGATTAGCATTTCTTCAAATTAACCTCAGCTTATATTTTTCTGTTACGTTTCACCTGACAAATGTAAAGTGTACAGTTTACTTAATTTTTAACAACTAATTTTTAATGACAAAAGTGTTTTCTTTTTTATGTGTGTGTTAAATATGATTTTCTTTGAAAAAGAGAAAAGAAATACACTAAGAGTGTTTTCTTTTTTAAGTGTGTGTATTAAATACGATTTTCTTTGAAAAAGAGAAAAGAAATACACTCCAAGATCACAAATCATTTAGAGTTTTATATCTCAAGACCACAAATCACTGAACTTTTTAATACAAAGTTAAATGACGCTATTTCACTTTTAAACCTTTTCAAGTCTATTTCTCATTGTATGATTAACTAGGGGACAATAATAGTCCAAATCCAGATTTTGGGATCTTGTCAAGTGTATTATTCATCTGCCACAAATAAGAAGATTGCAGAGTAACTGAGATACTGTCCTCATCTCATTCTGTAAAGTTACACCCATGATATCATTTCGAGCAAACATACTTTTCACTCATAGCAATGCTCCTTAGGGACTGTCTCTTCAGAGGATGCCTATTTGTCTTTATTTAATATAAATGGTACCTGCAATTTTTCAGACATTTACTCAGTTATATTTTAATGGTCATATATAAAAGTATTTTTAATAAAAAAGAGTGAAAAGGCTTTGCATTGTGTTTTTGTTTTGTTTTGTTTTTGAGAGATTTTTGCTATAGGGTGCATGTGCTCACCAGAGACACAAAAAGACAGAAAGTGAGAAATCACCTCCCGCCCCCTCCCCCCGCCTCCCACCCAAAGAGGGGGCGATGGTCACGCCTCAGTCCCTTCTCCTCCATTCTCCTCTCTGGATTTTGTACGCACAAGCACCCAATATAAATCTCAGGCTTCCAGAACAGGACTCAGACTGTGGTCAGCCACATGGGAATCCTGCCTTAACCACTACACAACCTGCTAGCCCTGACTTTGGATTCTTTATCAATTTATTTGCTGAACTCACACACTTAAGTTTTGTAAATGTCACTTCCACATATTTCAGATATATTTTCCATTTATTTCTTAAACTAATTTTGAAGACTGTGCAATATGTATGTGATAATTATTTAGCAAGATTATAGGTACCAATAGTGTAAATTGAAACTTATAAACTAGAAACATCAGACAGAGAAGAGAACTTTCATAGAGAATATGTCCACTGAGCATGCACTTAATTTACAAGAGTTCAAAGACTATCTATTCTTAACTGAATGACATCAAAAAGAATTGTGAAAATATCTCATCAAGTTGCATTGTTTGTACTGTCTAGCTTTTTAATCATAGCCTAATGTTAATGCTATTAATGTTTCTGCAATGACAAACAGAGGCTAAGGATGCAGGGATAGAGAGAACAAGAGAAAAAAATAGATGTGTTTGTAAATTAAATTTTCTGGGAGTTTGGAAAGATGATGTGACTGACTTTAGTAAACTATATGAATATTACATTTAATAATCTGATTTTAAAACACCTTCTTAAATAGAGGAGAGAGAATTTTGCTGAGACCATCTCACCTCTACCTCTGAGAGGGGAGATCTTATTTTCTCTCTCTCTTTCTCTCTCCTGGGAGCACATACACCTTTTGGAAAAAACAAACAAACAAACAAAAACTTCTTAAATGTAAGAATTCACAATACTGACTGAATGAGACTAAGTTGGGGGTACAATATAAAGGATATGAACTTATACTGTTGAAAAATAAAGAAGTTGAACTGATATATTGAAGAAAAGATTTGGTCAATAATATGCATATTTGACATTTAAATTATAATGTTTCTTATCTTATTTTTAATAATAAAATTCTTTAATGTTGTAAGTAACATATTATTGCAAACGAGTCTATCAAAGTGATTCACATTAACATCCCAAAAAGTTGTACACACGCATACACTCTCAGATACATGTGGTCACCGGTGAAGTGAGTTTTACTTCACTTTACTCAAAGAGAAGTATCATTTACAAGTGCTCTGGCTTGCATTGTTAAGATTTGCTTACTATTACAACCCAAATGAAACAATACTTCCTTTTCACTTAAAAACCTTTATAGTCACAGGCGTTAAGTCTAGAATGTGTTTGTAGCTCTTTAAATATAGATATAGCATCAAGATTTCCCTTGAGGAACATGAAAAGTCTGCAATCTAAATTTGTATTCATATCTCATGTACTTTAATATTGAAAGTAAGGGATAACTATTATTGTTATCAAATACATAATGATATGGCCCAGCGTTAACTTCCCTGAATAGCTAACTTTCACTTAGAAAGAAGACATCTTTATTTTTCCCTTCTTAAATGAAAATGTTCAATCTCTAATTTTCTTGCTGCTTGTTAAAACAAAGCAAGCCGAGCTCATAACAGCAAGCCTACTCTGAAAGCTACAAATATTTGCTATGCAGAATAACCTCAATGAGGATTTAGTTAGCTAAAACTAAAGAAAGAAAATGACTACTAATAATTGGTTTCATCTAATGAAATGTTTTTATGCAAATAGGTGAACCCTGAGTATGACCTGGAAACAAAAGACTGCTTAACAGTTACTATTAAGCAAAACATTAGTAGATCAATTAAACGGAACTTCTTTTTAATGAATGTGCTGAACCCTCGTTGCCATAGAAATCTGGAAAGAGAAAGCTTCAGAATGTTAATAATATGAGAAACACAACAAAATGTTTGTAAACACACACCTTGAAATTTGTATGATCAGTGAAGTAATAAAAGAGTGATGCAAAAAATACTCCAGCACGACAGGAAGAAGACAATTCAGAATTCAAGGTACTACATTTTTTTTTCATTATGCAGATCAATCAAGAAGCTGCCAAACATTATTATGGGTCACACGCACATGCATTAGTTGATATAAAGAAACATTCTGCTCTTAGCGTTTGAAAGAAATTGCATCTGAAATCATGTAACATTAAGGATTAGTGAAAAATATGTATAGGTCATTTTTCAGAGTAAAGGCAAAGCTAAGATAGGGTTAAAAAGAAATTTAAATACATTACGCCCATAACATATTCTCCCAAAGATAGAATCTGTATTGGCCGTTTTCCTCCTTTTTTTTTTTCCTCTAATTTTCTTGTTTGAAACCTCTTTTATTCCTTTGTTTTGGTGCATGCATTAATAATATTCGATTTGGCTTAAACAATTCTTAACAAACTGAAATGTCTGCAGCTCTATAGACAAATACTGTTATTAATGCAAGTCCAATTACTGAATTGAACAAGAAAAATCACTCGGGCCACTTTAGGTCCCTGACTTCCAATGATAATTACTCCAATTTAGGTTATACTTTAAAGAGAAACAAAGCAGCTAACTAGCAATTCTATTCATCAAAGAATTAATTTCTTTCCTATTCACTATTAGGACGGAGTATTGGATTCTTTTCGAATCTAATAAATCAGAAATTCCACAACCATTTTGTCCTGAATTTCATTCATAATTATTGAGATAGCAGTTGGGACAAAGACAACATTCCAGCGTCAGTGAAAGGAAAGATAAGATAGAGAGCTCGGCATTGTCCAAGGACATAAGGTTTGTGTCCTATTTTCAGGAACCTACAAATCTGACAGAGTGTGATTCTCCCTGTACTGAGAGCCCTGGCTGCTTCCTGATTGGTGACAAGTTAAAAACCTTTCTGCGTCCCCTGGTCCCCTCCCATTGTGTTCTATCCACCTGAGCTAATTCCTAAAGTATCATAGAGTTCCTGCCAATTACATAAAGGTGGCTCATGTGTTTGCTGCTTCAGAGAATAGCGATTAGAGGTGCATATCACAATGATACATTCCTTAAGGAAAATCGTGCTGTTTCTCCAGAATTTTGTCTTCGGATAGAAGGAGGAAATTATATGTACAGCATATTCTTATCAAAAGGTCCATGTTTTCTTCCTGCCCCTAAATTTAGTCAAGGTTCACTGTCAGAACACTTGGTAGGAAATTGGCACTATTTTATAATTGTGATACATTATCTGATCATCCCAGACATTAAACATTGGGAATTAATCTTTCAAAGGTTTAGGGAAATAAATTATATGACAAACTTCATTTTAAGGACATTTTATGGAACAAGAACAACAGCATAGATGACTATCAGTATCATTGTTATCTTAATTTGAAAAAATATTTACACAAAAATAGAGAGTAACATGAAAACAAATAATAATATTGACAGTAATATGAAAATAACAATCTACCAAAGATTTAAGAAAGTAAACATTACTTTTTATGATATTCACCTTAAATCTTTACTTTTGTATATGAAAGAAACTAATTGCTCCAAAACAGTTACATTTATTTCTGAGACCAAAGCATTCCTTTTATTCCAAGAGGCAGCCACAAACTTAAGTTTGGTTTGTAACAATGCAAAGTTTTTGTATAAAAGTACTCATAAATAACATAGGAAATGTTTTGTGTGCTATATATTGATGTTTTATTGCATTTTATTGTTTAACAATTGTTTCATGTTAAAACAGAAATCAAATTAGGTCATTCTAACATGGTATTTTTAAACATGCATACCTTATTTTATTTATTGATAGGTATTTAGATAAGTTTTAGATTTTCCCTTATACAAAAATGTTACTTGGAACATGTCTGAAGATGCTGTGGGTTAACTAGGGAAACCTCATAAAATTCAGCTGAACTAAATATAGTCAAGTTAATATTAACATATTCGTACCAGGCACTAGCGATGGTATAATGGTTATGGTGCTGGACTCCCATGTAGTCGTCTGTGGTTCAAGGTCCGAACCCAGAGGCTTAAAATTAACACCAGGCATGTGTGCGTGTGTACCCAAAATTCTAAGAGAAGAATGGAGGAGAAAGGATTGAGGTGTGGCCATTCCCCCTGGGGAAGGAGGTTATTTCTCACTTCCTATTTCTCTGTCTCTCTGGCCAGTGCACACATCCTGTAGCAAAAAAACTCTCTAAAAAAAAAGTTTGTACCAAACTTCATCTCCAACATCATTGAATGAAATATTTAATTCTACCCTCCCTCCAATAATAGCACAGGTATCTACTGTGTCATCATCAATTTTTGTTATTTTCGGACTTGATATTTTTTGCAAATCTGTTGTCTAAAAGTGACACAAATAATTACTTTATGTGATTACTGGTGAAGTCAATGATCATTTCCTGTTCTAGGCCATAAGGACATCCTCTTCTGATTATCCATGTTCTTTTGGCCATGTTCCTATTGACCGAGTTGTCTATATTCTTTCTTTAATTTTATAATTCTTTGTATATTTTAAATATTAACATAATTACATTAAGTGTATGTCAAATATATATATATATTTATATGTTTGTGTATATATATATATATATATATATATATATATATATATTTAGATTTTTGCTATAGGGTGTCTGCACTCACTAGAGAGATAGAGAGACAGAGAGTAAGAAATCATCCCCCAGGGGGAGATGGCCATGCCACAATCCATTTTCCTCCATTCCCCTCTCGGGATTTTTGGCACACATGCACATATGCCCAGCATGAGTTTTAAGTTGCCAGGTTCGGGACTCAAACCACGGTCAACTACATGGAAGTTCAGTGACATAACCATTCCGCCAGCTGCTGGTTCCTGTCAAATATATTTTTAACAGCCTTGATTTTAACTTTGTTTATAGTGTCTTTTATGATTCTAACCTTTAAATATCAGTGTAATCAAATTTATTAAGTTTTTCCTTTATGATATCTTATGTCTTTGAAAAACCCATCTAATTGAAATAATAAAAATTCTCCTGCATTTCTACCTAAGAGTTTTTATTTTATTTACTCAGGTCTTTAGTAGTGTATACAAAATTAATTTATGTCTATAATGGAAATTAGGAATCCAATTTTATTTTTCATGCCACATAGACAGATAATCTAACACCACAACTCAATTAAATAGATAATCTCCTCCCAATTTATTGCCAAAGCTACCTCTATTTAAAAGTTTTTCATGCATTAAACTCTATTTCTTTCTTTTTTTTTGGGGGGGAGAGGTTTTTGCTATAGGGCGTGTGCATTCGCCAGATACACAGAGAGAGACAGAGAGACAGAAAGCGAGAAATCACTCCCCAGGGGGGATGACGACACTGCAATCCCTTCTCCTCCATTTTTCTCTCAGGATCTTGGGCACACACGGACATGCGCCCGGCATGAGTTTAAGCCACTGGGTCCAGAACTCGAACCGTGGTTGACTATGTGGGAATCCAGCAACATAGCCATTACGCTAACTGCTGGTCCCTAAACTCTATTTCTAATACTATAGTCATATCATACTGTTTTCAGTGTTGCAGTTTTACTATAAATTAGCTATAGAGGAGATGAAGTTCCATCCATTGCTTGTCTTCTTCAGTATTATTTGCATCATTCTTGAACACGGACCCTTTCATCAGTGTTTCAATATCCAGGAAAATACCTCTAAGATTTTGGATGAAAGGGAATTAAAATTATGGGTAAATTTGACAGAACTGACATATTTATTCTATGTTTTTACTGATATAAAATACATAATACCATAAAATTTACCATCTCAGCTATATTTCTCTTTATTGCCATAAGGTGTGCATGCTCACTGGAGAGAGACAAAGAGAGAGAGGAAGAGGGAGAAACCACCCCCAAATCCCTTTTCCTTCATTTGTTTATCTCTTAGAGTTTGGGGTATGCATGCTCATGTGCCTGGCATGTTTTTCAAACCACCAGGACTGAGCTTTGAGTTGCAGTTGGTCATGTGGGATCCCATTCATTTAATCAATAGGCTTCAAGACCAGCCCCATTTTAGCCATTTTTAAGTGTATAGTTTGTTAGTGTTAAACACCATTCACCTTTCACCCCAGCTCCTGACCAATTCCATTTGCTTTTCTATCTCTGTGATTTTGACTGCTCTAAGAATCGCATGTAACTGTACTCACACAGTGTTCTTCCTTTGTGACTGATTTATTTCACATAGGATAATTATCACGAGGTTCATTCATGTTGTAGCATATATCGGGATTTCCTCCTTTTTAACTGTGAATAGTTTTCTATTATATGAGGAGTCTTCCAAAAGTCTTTAGAAAATACAGATTATGGAAAAAGTGTGCATGAGTTTCCATGTTTTTCCACAAAAATAAACCTGTTCTTTAATTCCATGTTTCCAAGAACTGTTGAAGTCTCCTTGTCGGTATATGCCACATTTTGTTCTCCTGTATATTTGTTGATGAACACCTCAATTGCTTTCATGTCTCGGCTATTATGAATAGCTCTCAACATGGCTACACAGCTTTCTCTTTGACATTCTGCTTTCAATTCTTTTCAGTATATTTGGAAGTAGAATTGATGGGTCATATAATAATTCCATTTTCAATTTTTTTGAGGAACCACCATACGATTTATCGTAGCGATTGTACCAGTTGACATTCCTACCACCACTGGACAAGAGTTCTGATTTCTCCATATCCTCAACACTATTATTTTCTCATTTTTTTATAGTATCTATCTTCATGAGTAAGAATTTCTCCTTGTAGTTTCAATTTACTTTTTCCTAATGATTATACTGTTAAACACCTTTCACATGTCATTATATATCTTTTGGATAAATATCTATACAAATGAACATCTATTGATTTTTTTAGAGTGAGTTTATTTACTTTTTTCATGAAACAGAGAGCAAGAGAGGCACCCTCAACAGGATTCTCAGGCTGCAATCCTCTCCCCAGCGCTGCAGCCAGCCAGGATCACATGCTGAAGTACACCAGGAACACGAACCCAGAGCCTTCGTATGTGGTCTCCAGCCTCATATACCAGCGTCTCTGCTGCCTATGCCACCACAACTGCCCCCCTTTTCCAATTTCTTCTGGGAGTTTTGTTGTTGTGTTTAGGAGTACTCTATGTATGCTGGCTGGATATTAACCTCTTCTGAGATGTATGACGTATAAATATTTCCTCTCATTGTGTAGGCTGCCTTTTCACTCTGTTCGTATTGTCTTTTGATGAATAATTGTAAAACATTTTTAAGAAATCTCAATTTATCTATTTTTTTATTTTGCTGCCTGTGCCTTTGGTGTGACAGCCAATAAGCCACTTCAAACTAAATGTCATGAGGAACTCACCCTATGTTTCCTTATCATTTCATAGTCTTAAGATTTATGCTTACTTAGGTCTTTTTGACTCATTTTGAGTTAATTTTTATATATGGTGTTAGATAAGGGTCTAACTTCATTCTCTCTTTTTTTTTTCTTTTTTAGATTTATGCCAGAGGGCACATGCACTTCCCAGAGAGAGAGAGAGAGATGGAGAGAGATGCTGGGAGGGTTAGAAATTACTCCCCAGGAGGGGTGGCTGTGCTGAAATCCTTTCTCCTCTGTTCTCCTGGAATTTCGAGCATGCACGCACATTCACCAAGCCTGAGTCTCAAGCTGCCAGGTCCAGGACTCAAACTACAGTTGGCCATGTAGAAGTCCAGCAACTTAACTACAACACCACCTGCTGCCCCCCCCACTCATTCTTTTGCAGGTGGATATGTAGCTTTCCCAGTACAAATAGTTGAAAAGAGTACACTTCCTCCATTGAATGGTCTTGGCACTCTAGTTTAAAACTATTTGAGCATATATATGAGAGTATCTTTCTGTTCTCTCTTCTCTTCCACTGGACTTTATCACTTCCTTATGTCATACCACACTATTTTTATTATGGTACTTTTGCAGTAAATTTTGAAATCAAAAACTAAGAATGTCATATATTTGTCATTTTCTTCAAGATTGTTTTCTCTCTTTTGGGTCCCTTGAGGTGCCATATAAATTTTAGAATGGGTCTTTCTATTTATGCAAATAATGTCATTGGATTTTTATAAGGACTATATCGAATCTGTAGATTGCTTTGGGTCTTTCATAGCACTCATAAAGTGAGATGTTTGTTCCATCTATAATTTCTCTCAGCAATATTTTGTTTTCATTGCACACATTTTTCTCCTTGATTAAGTTAATTACTTTTGATGCTATTATAAATGGAATTATTTTTGTAATTCCTTTTCATAATATTCGTTAGTTGACAGAAATGCAACTGACTGTGTGTAAACTTTGCATCCTGCTACTTTGATGAATTCATTTATAAGCTTTAATAGTTTTTCCACATAATATTTATTTCTTTACATATACAGTAATATCGTATCATGTACAAATAGAGGTCATTTTATTTCCTCCTTTCCAATTTAAATGGCTTGTCTTTTCTCTTCTATTTTCTCTTCTTTTCTTGGTTCATTTTTTCTCTTCTCTTTTCCCTCATGACTGTGACTAGAACTTCCAGTACTACGATGATTAGACATGGCAAAAATGGACATCCTTGCTTTGATACTGATCTTAGGTATGAGTGCCAGACCCAGTGGCTTAAATTGATACTGGGCACATGAGCGTGCATGCCCCAAATCCTGAAAGGACAATGAAGAGGAAGGGATTGTAGTGTGGCCATCCTCCCTGGAGGGGTGATATCTTGGTTTCTGTCTCTCTGTCTCTCAGGCAAGTGTACGCACCCTGTAGCAAAAATCTCTCTCAAAAACAGAAAAAGAAATTTGCTGAGACCTTCAATGTATAGTTAAATACATATAGTGATGGCAGGCATTCTCATCTGGATCTTAATTGAGTAAAAATTGTTATAAAATTTAAATAGCTAAGAAGTATGTTTGCTGAATATTTTATGTATATGCTTTTTACCAGATGAAATAAACTTTTTTAAACTCTAAAGTTATTGTCTTTATTTATCATTATTGTTATTTTCAATTTGACTAGAGTGAGACACACACACAGAGAGAGAGAGAGAGAGAGAGAGAAAGTGAGAAAGCAAGCCACCAGCTCCAGGACTCAAACCATGGTCAGTCATTTGGGAGTCTAGCACCCCTAACCATCATGCCACCTGCTGGCCCCAAAATCAACTTCTAATACATCTGCTAATAGAATTTTTGATCTATTAAATTATGAGCTTTTATTAATTGCTACAGTTTCCGCCATTGCCTCTGGAATACTTGCCTTAATACTATATCCACCATCTCCATCTAAAGTTTCTGTTCAGATTTTATCAATGTAATCTCCATCTTTCTTTTACTTTTCTTTCATATTTTCCACTTTTTATCTATCCAGTGTAGTTTCTAGTGACATTTCTTCTTTTTTTTCTTTTTTAAATTGCTGACAGTATGTGTACTTGCTAAGAAAGACAGAGACGGGGGAAAAGCACCCCCCTATGAGGTGCAGACGTGCTGCAATCCCTTCTCTTCCATTTCTCTATCCTGCTGGGATTAGAGACACACATGAAAATATACTCGTCATGTTTTTCAAGCCAACAGACCTTGAATTCAAATAGTGGTCCACCATATGAGATCTGGCTCCTTTAACCACTTAGACCACAAGAGGGTCTTCTAGTTGTTACTATCTTCAAGTTCTCTAATGCACTCTTTAACCGTGTCTATTCTAGAGTTTATTTCATTTAGTGTGAATTCATTGAGATTATTTTTTCATAAATGAGTTCAAAATTTTATCAAATACTTATATGAATACGTTCAAGTTATTGTTTTAGCTGTCATAATTTTCAGTATTTTAGATTTGCTTGATTTTTGTTTACATCAACCAATATTTATCTTTTTTATTAATTGCTAGAGGGTTTTTGTACTTTCTAGAGAGAAACAGAGAGAGGGAGTAACATTTCCCCTCATTTGCATGTGGTCAAACTACAGTCCCTCTCCTTCATTTCTCCATCTTTTTAGTATTTTGACCATGCACACATACATGTACCCAGCATGTTTTTCAAGTCACCAGAGTTGGAATTGAAACTATGATTGGCCATTTGTGATTCAGCTCCCTCAACCATCAGGCCAAGAGGCCAGCCCCTCAACAATTACTTTGCAGAAATAATTTTTAAATGGTACCAACAGATAGCAATAATAGCTATGTCGCTAGACTTCCATATAGTCAACCGTCATTCGAGTCCCGGACCTAGTGGCTTAAACTCATGCCGAGCACGTGTGCATGCATGCCCAAGATGCTGAGAGGAGAATGGAGGAATGGAGAAGGGATTGTAGCACGGCCATTGCCCCTGGGGGTGATTTCTCGCTTTCTGTCTCTCTGTCTCTCTCTCTCTGTCTTTCTGGCAACCTGTAGCAAAAATCTTTCCAAATATATATATATATTTTTTAAGTGAATAAATGTATCAAATATATACTTTTTCTAAATATACAAATACAAACAAAACCTTCAAAGAAAGACAGAGAAGAGGTTATCCACGGATTTTTGTCATCACTCCACCTCATAAATAATTGAGCACTGCACTTCTACATATATTTATCAATCGAGAATTCTGTGTCCTCTGGATCTGAGTACACATATCAATCCGAATGACCAGAAAAATACTATTCCTTTGGACAGAACTATTAGTCCACGGGACCAGACAGTCACAGAGGCAAAATATGAGCTCTGCAAGTCTGACCTACATGAGAAGTTTCCAGGATCACATCTTGAGACCTCCCCAAACACTTAAGACATACTCATGGCTAGAGCTTGGGGTGGATCATGGCATCAAGATGTCATTGGGAACCTGTTTGGAATCTCTTTCACTGTGTCTCTCTCACTCATAGAATAAATGAAAAAGTAATTTTTTTAAAAAATGACACTTTTTCAAAAAGAAATAGTAGTCCACAGATGAGTACTTGACTGAAGTAATTTTCTTCAGTCATTTTTAAGGAATGAATGGGAGTTCTTGGAGAGAAAATGTCTCTCTTTTCTGATTATAAAATACAAAGAATCTATTGGCAATAGCCAGTTAGTGTTCAGGGTTCTCATCTGATTTGTGGAATGCAATTCTTGAATTTCCCAGAAATGCTTGGCCATTATTTCTGTTTGAGGTCCTGGCCGATATACAGGAGTGGTTTTGTTTTTTATGAAAGGAGGTTCCTTGGGTAAAACCTAAGACTGTTGAGGACAAAATGGCATTACAAGGAATCTCACTTGCAGAGCAGGGCAAGACTTACATGGAGCTGCTCCACTTCCCTTTGCCATTCTGTCACTCTAGATTCAGCACAACACAGCAGAGTCTGTCTCCAGTCCTACGAAGGCACCACTCCTCTCCCATCCCAGGGCTGCCATTTCAGTGTACTTCACACCCACCCCTGTATGCTGGCCTTCCAGGCAGTGCCAGCTGCAGGCTGCAGGTGAGAAGAGAAAGCCAGTGTGCCACTGGATTAGTGGTTAACCTGTGTCCTGTAGCTGGACTGTTGCTGCTGGTTATTTTTGTTTGTTTGTTTGTTTTGTGGGGGGAGAAATGGGGGCTTCCCTCTCAGTTGCCCAAAGAACCAGAAGATACAACTTGGTAGGCAACAGAGTTGCCTACGTATAGACAATCTCTAAAAGTATTTATTTATTCCATGAGTGAGAGAAGCACACTCATGGGGAAGAGGTACAGCATCCTTGACCCTGTCTTGATGCTGAGGTCCCTTCCCAGCCTCAGCCAGCCTGGATCATGGGCACACATATGCCCAGGGTGTTCAGATGTAAACTGGCAACATTCCCCTGTGGGTCTGCCCCACAGGCCCATTGTGTTTTACTCCTTGGCCATTGTCTAGCCCTATAATGAAATGCTCTCTTCCTGACCAGCAGGTGGCGTAGTGGTTAAAGTGCTGGACTCTCATGTGGCTGACTGTGGTTCAAGTCCCAGGCCTGGTGGCTTGTTTTCTCACTTTCCCTTTCTCTCTGTCTCTCTCTGGTCAAATTTTAAAAATAATAATAAATAAAATAAAATAACTTTTAAAAAGTTCTCTCTTCCTCTCTAAACATAAATGTTCTGGGATGTGCTGTATAAGGACTCTCAAGAGATGCCTCACGAAACCAGCTTTTGTTGCAAAGCTTTGTATATTTCTTTAGCATATTTGCCTTTCCTTTGCTTTGTTTTCTCTTTTATCTGCTTTATCCTTGCTTTTTTTGATTTGGACTTTCTTCCCCCAAATAAAGCACTTTTATGTAGGATCTTTCTCAGATTCTGTGTTGTAGAAAAAGAGAAAATGAGAAATAGAGAAAGCTGAAGCCTAGTAACGCTACAGAGACAGGTAGAAATATGAAAATGTTAGATGATTTTCCAAAACGCATTTGATGAGTGTGGTTAAGAGGTCGAAACACTATGTCAGTATTCAGGAAAACTCTCCAGAACATCCATGCACACCCTAACTATGGGTCATTGTGAACACTAGTGGCTATTCACTTTATGGAGGAAACTTAGAGATCAGGGGACTGGAGTTACAGTGGCAGGTTGCCGACACCTCAGTCATGAAGCACAGCTGAGGTGCCACTTCAGTTATCCACATAATGGGAGCAGAGCTGCCACTCAGGGGGAGCCCCAGGCAGAACTGACTGCTCTGGAGGATTTAGTCCAGCCAGCCCCAGTGCTGTGTGGAAGCACTGCAGCATTATTATAATGGTTTGGTATTTTAGAAACTCTTTCGCCTTGCCCTCCCTATCCAAGTGCAAGGCTGTCAACAGCATCCTGCACAACTCCCCAAAACACAATTCGGATATCTGGCATTGGAAACCAGAGCAGCATTCTAGCTTCTGTTTACAGCTGCAAGACATCTAAGACACTGACAGAATCATTAGCCCTTCCTCAGGACTGTGATAGCTGTGGTAATGCAACAGAAAGAAGCCGAATTCCAGCTCAGAGTCTCACCTTCAGGGAGTAGGAGGACTTCGGGACACGGAATTCAGTCTTAGTTTGCAAAACGGAGGGAGCAATGATCCACACTGACTCAGAGGCACACAGAAACCGTCTGTCCTCCGTCATTTCTAAAGGGAACTTGTGAAGAAGTTTTCCAAATGAAAAGAAAATGATCTTTTTTTTTTTTTTTTCTTTCTCTTTTTGGAGAGGTTTTTGCTATAGGACGCGTGCGCTCGCCAGACAGACAGAGAGAGACAAAAAGATAGAAAGCGAGAAATCACCCCCCAGGGGGGATGGCCACGGCGCAATCCCTTCTCTTCCATTCTCCTTTCGGGATCCTGGGCACCCACACACACGCGCCTGGCGTGGGTTTAAGCTACTGGGTCCGGGATTCGAACCACGGTCGACTACATGGGAGTCCAGCGACATAGCCATTACGCTAACTGCTGGTCCCAAAAGAAAACAATCTTGAAAAGAACAAAATTGATGTTCTGCATTTCAAACCCTAGCTGGCAATATTTGAGTAATAACGTTAACGGTTCAATGATTTAAAATTCC
The DNA here is from genome assembly GCF_000334495.1 of Tupaia belangeri chinensis. NCBI lineage: Eukaryota > Metazoa > Chordata > Mammalia > Scandentia > Tupaiidae > Tupaia > Tupaia belangeri. The sequence continues at coordinate 6,308,011 of NW_006159731.1, forward strand.
TGGAATCTTCTGGGCTTCAGACTAAACTGAGTTAGTTGCTGAAATGCTTTACCGAAAATCTCAAAATATCCTTCTCTTTTCTCTTTCTCTTTCTCTTTCTCTTTCTCTTTCTCTTTCTCTTTCTCTTTCTCTCTCTCTCTCTCTCTCTCTCTCTCTCTCTCTCTCTCTCTCTCTCTCTCTCTCTCTCTCTTTCTCTTTCTCTTTCTCTCTCATGACTCCCCCCATCCCTATCCCATCACTCTGTCACTGACCAGATTTTCTTATCAGTGAGTCTGCACTGTTTATATTCAGTTCTTTCTCTAAAATGTAACCTCAAGGATCTAACATAAATTTTATGCAATTGCTAAAGTAATTAGCCTCTTTAAAATGGGAATGCAGAAGCCAGGAGCAGAAACCTACTCAGGGAAAAAAAAAATCTTTTCCTATAATCCCACTTCTAAACACACTGAAAAAATGAGTTGACTTTAGAGTTATTTTCTTATCTTAACTTAATTTTATTGTGTCTACTTGTGTTTGCAAACATTTCTGAGAATCTTTCCATAAGTATTGCTTTCCATCAGTTTTACCAGTGAAATTAATGCAAAAACTCTGAATTATAGGTTCTGATTGAATCAGCATGTAGCAGGCTCGCACTAATTGGTTTGACTGCAGATTGTACTTAGAGCATTTTTTGGAAATCTATTGCCATCCATGTAGACAGAGTCTTAGTATTAACTGACACTCTGTCAAAGTCCACCATACTTATAGAACACAGGCTGATCGTGAAATAGCAAAGCAAGTTTTTGATAGATAAAGCACCTAAATATATTCATGTTCTTTAAAAATAAATTCTCTCGGTGGGTCATTAAAAACAATACTTTAAAATGGAAATTGACAATGCAAGAGAAGGTAAGTGAGGCTTCATTGTTAGAGCTCAATATAGCTCCCATACCATTAGAAACAAGAGATCTCTATCTGCTCAGAAAAGTGACGTTTTGATTTTACTCCCTTATCATAGCCTTCTCACATTGATAATTTGTAGTCAAAAAAGAACAAATCATGCAGATAATTTGAATATTGGCTTTTGTCTTCCCTCCTGTCTACCTTTTCTAAATAGAAGAACTGACAAGTGCTGCCACAGTTTATATCATCTCAACAAATTTTTTTTTTCCTGTTCAATAATATTGCTTGACATCTTTTACAGGCTCATTTATGTTAGTATGTAGATGATTTCTCTACCCCGATTTTATACAAGATGAATAAAGTATTGAGTACGGAATTTAACAAGGTTACAAGCAAAGTATTAACTTCCCCGAATTCCTTTTTTCTGCAGTTTTGCTGTAGGATATGTGTGTGAACTGGAGTGACAGAGAGAGAAAATGAGAAAACACCCCCTAAGTGGAATGGCCACATGGTAATCCCTTCACCTCTTGAGATTTGGAGCATGCACACACACATACCTAGCATGTTTTTCAAGCCAAAGGGTCTAAGACTTGAACCACACAGTTGGTCAAATTGGATCCAGCTGCCTTAACCACACCACCACTGACTGACCTTCTCTAATTCTTAATATCTTTTTTAATCATCATAAGACACATGCGTTTATCAGAGAGAGAGAGAAAGAGAGAGAGAGAGAGAAAGCATCTCCAATGGAACATGGCCATCCCACAATCTTTCTTCCTCCATTTCTCCATCCTGTCAGGATTTGGGATCCACACTTTCATGCACCAGGCATGTGTCTTAAACTACTGGGACAAGGGTTCCACTGGGATTAGAACTACAGTGGGCTATGTGAGTTCTGGTTCCCAATACATAGTGCTTAACCCTTGTACTACAGGGCTGGCCTTCTTAATTACTTAATAAAGCAGTAAAATGGCAGCAACAAAATCACTTACATAATATTTTATGCTGTCCTTCTGTTTCATGTTCCTTTCTGTGACATTTGTTTATTAGCATGAATGTTTGAATGCAATCATATGCCGTGCCTTCCACTAGGATATAAAATCGTAAAGACGCATGTGTCTGTGCATGTATGTGTGATAAAGTAAATGTTTTACGAACAGCTTCCTTTACATGGTACTGCAAAGCAAATTTAAAATTTAAAAATCATGCATCTGTGCATTCAAATGTTTGATATATGTATTACTTTTTCTCTATAGAGACTTATCTCTGAGATAGTCAACATAGTGAATTTTTCTGTACATGTGTTTGAAAAAATACAGTACTTCTATCAGTATGTCTGTACCTTCTATTTTTCATATTCATCATAGTGTTCTGCATTTTTTTACTTTAATATTGTTTCTTGCAAATTTTTTGTACTAATTTGTATATCTAACTCATTATAATATAGTGAATCGATAAAATTTAATTAGGGACCAACAGATAGTGTAATGGTTACATCGCTGGACTCCCACATGGATAACCATAGTTTGAGATCCAATTCCAGCAGGTTGAAACTCACATCAGGTGCGTCTACATGTATGCCTAAAATCTCAAGAGGAAAATGGAGGAGAAGGGATTGTATTATGCCCATCCTCCCTGGACGTGATTTCTTGCCTTCTGTTTCTCTGTCTCTCTCTGTCCAGTGAGTTCACAAGTCTTATAGTAAAAATTTCTCTCTCTCTCTCTCTCTCTCTCTCTCTCTCTCTCTCTCTCTCTCTCTCTCTCTCTCTCTCTCTCTCTCTCTCTCTCTCTCTCTCTCTCTCTTTTTTTTTTGTAGAAATTTTTGCTATAGAGTGCATGCACTCACCAGAAAGACAAGGAAGAGACAGACAGAAAGCAAGGAATCTCTGCCTGGGAGGGATGGCCACACAATCCCTTCTCCATTATTGTCTTGGGAATGTGGACACACACACGGACTCATGCTTGGCATGAGTTCCAAGCCACTGTATCTGGGACTGAAACCGAGATTGGCCATTTGGGAGTCCAGTGGTTTAGCCACTATGCCATCATCTGGGCCCTCAACCGTACATTTAAAATGATCCTGGTTTCTTTTTTCCTTTCTTCCTTTCTTTATATATTTATTTGCCAGAGAGCACATACATTTGCTGGAGAGGGTCAGGAAGAGAGGGAAAGTGAGAAAGCTCCTTTCCATGGGCCCATCGATAGTGGTCACACTGCAATTCATTCTCCTGTACCTCTTCCCTCAGGACTTGAGGCGCATCTGTGCATGCATCTGGTGTGTTTCTGAAGCGGCCGGTCTGGGACTCAAACTTTGTGTCAGCCATGTGCGATCTAGCCACTCCAGCCACCATGCCAATGGCTGGCCGTGGTTCAATACCCACACCTGAATGCATGTGAGAGTGTGTGTGCACATGCTTGCGAATAACCTGAGACTTTCACTTATTAATACGGAGGCTATGTCACATGTTGTTAACTTTATTTCACCAGTACAGCCTAGAAATATCACAGAAGTGAAAGGAAAGTTTACTGACTTAAGGAATTAAAGTAAGCTTTGAGAAATCCTCAAAGAAGTTGACTGGGAGAAGTGATTGTGAAGGGAGAGGGAGAGGCAGGGGCAGCCTGAGGAAGAGGCAGGCCTCGTACCCCTGTGGGTGGTAAATCGGTAGCGGAGCTTGCTGGCTCATTACTTTAAGGTACAAATAGCAGGGTTAGCTCAGTAGCCTTTGCCAAGCATACAACAAACCAGTAACCCAGCTGCTACTGTGTTCTGTTCTCTTCAACTCCACTACTAAACTACAGCTTAGAGGCCATTAGCAACTGAGAAACTCGAAACAAGTAACAGTGTTACCCAGAAGTTCTCAAAAGGACAGAATCATTTATAGACAGCTAAGAGGGAGAGATGCTCAAAGTCAGTCCATGATGTTCTGGGAAATTTTTCAGGGCCATGCTACACCTCCAAATCCATCTAAACTTCACAAACTGTAGCATGATCTTACCTCAATACCCTGTATAATGCTAGTCAAGATGACTGATACACTCAGAAGAAATATTGTCAAAGATAAAGTAGCCTGCCACTGAGAAACAAAACCAAAATAAAAGAAAATTAATGAAACAAAACATAATATAAACAATACTGGATGAAGCAGAATTAACTAAGCAGATAAAACAAGAATTTTTTAAAGAGCAAAAAACTTGGATGCCACATAGTGCGATAGTAAAATTCAATACTGCATGAAGCTGACCTACATGGAAAGGTTCTGAGTTTGCATCTGGATACATTCCTGAGTATGTCAGCTGTGTTTAAGACATGATCTAGGGCTGCCTTAAACCATGGATGAATTGTGGCATCAAGACCCTGTTGGGAATACTGTCTATCTCTTTCTCCCTCTGAATCTTTTGCACAAAGAAGAAATAAACACATAAATACTTGTTAAAAGAGCAAATAAAAACTATATCTATGGAGGTATTGCTAATTGAAGAATAGTCATTAAAATGGTATCCTGGCACTAAAAACTTACAATAGTTGAAATAAGGAGCTTAGTGAAAACAAAATGGAGTCAAAATAAATTTTGCAACTGGAAGATTAATTTAAGAAAGAGCATACACAAAAGGCAAGATATAAAATATGAATAAAGTATTAAAAATATGTAAGACAAATTTCATATCCAAAAGAAATTAGACATTTTAGAAAGGATCAAAAGGGATAGACACACACACACACACACATATATAATTTATACATATATAATTTATATTTAAACCCATTTGTAAACAGATACAGTTTTTATTCAAGGACATTTTACTTAAATATTGGTTTAGTTGTTATGAATGAAAGGAAGATAACAGAGGTTCTGAATAAAGGAATAAAATAAATAAGTAAAACAGAGAACCTGGAAGAATGCTGAAAATAAAATAGAAACTACTATTAACATAATTTTTTGCACCCGATGCCTGAGCATGTGCATCCATGACTGTGTATGTAACTAGTAAATTTATGTTGTTTCCTATTCAGCTATGTAATTCACTGTTGGTATATAAACAAAAGGATCATTAGTAAGAAGTATTCTGAAGTGAGAGTTGTTTATATTATTTTCATGTTCATAATGGCTTTTGATTATTATTTTATTTCAAGTAAAAAAAATCAAAGAAATCTTTACTTGACTAAAAAATCTTTTAATATCGTTTAATTCTTCATTTATTTCACTAAATGATATTTTTAAAAAGGAACATCTTTTTCAAAAGCCTAAGGAACTTAACCAATATTAAATCTAGTGGTAATTTAATAAGACAAAATTTTTTTTAAATCTGTCTGTGAGTCCTTAAGTCATCCTGAAACCTGACCATTCTAAAAAATGAATAAAATATAAACAATGCACAATTTCTGTTCTAAAATAAAAGTCTAAAAATTTTTCATTGTGTTCCACTAATTTCTTTTGTCTACACAACACATTTATCCTTTAATTTCACTATAGAATTCAAAATTAGAATGTCAGAATTATCTCCTTACTCTCACTGATTTGCGGAAGATATTTGAGGCTCGTATTTATTTTTTCTTGGTTCAAAATTGTTCAAAATGGGCAACTTATTTTTATATATAACTCATAGAAATAAGAAATGCAATGAGGATGCAGCAATACTAATCACTTTTCCAGTAAGTATCTGTTGGTGCATCAGCGTACTCATCCTCATTTAAGCAGCAAATAGGAACAAAGCCAACATCACCTTTTAGGCTTATATTTAGGATGGTTGGCTCATAGAGAAGGGCATTTGTGAGGCCAGCTGGGGTACAGTGGTAATGTAGCATCCTGCAACACTGGAACCATGGGAAGGTCCTAAGCTTGCAATCCCAGACCTCCCTGTATACATCAGGTACATATGCATGCTCAAGATCCAGGCTGGGTGAGTTGGGGGTGGACTACAGTGTAAAAACCCTGTTGAGATTACTCTCTCTCTCTCTCTCGTTGTCTCTCTCTCAGATAATATAAACTTTTTCTAAAAGGAAAAGGACATTTGTGAAAGGAAATGTTGGCCACATTTCCTGTACAGTGAAAACATTTCTGCATTAGGAGGCAAGAGAACAGCCTTTTCATTTTGGTTCTGTTAGAAAAAATTTTGTTTAATACTTCAATACAATAATGAAGCTTCAATATCTTTATTTGTAAAATAAAGGAACTTAATAGGATGTTTTCTAGGGGATAGTCTCCATTTCTACCATTTCATGAGTCTATAAATTGAACTAACAAAACTTGCAGTCATGAAACTTTTATTAGACATTTTCTTGCCAATGAAGCATTGGAAGATAAATGAACATCTATTTAATAACTGGATTCAAATCTTTGCTTTAATCCTCTAAGTTCTATGATTTTAGATACGCATCTTGTCTAAGACTCTTTGAATATAAAATAAGGATAGTAACTTCTAACTTGCAGAGTGGATTGGAGCACCAACAATAATAAACAAAAAGCACTTACAGCATAAACATAAAGTAAATACTGTATATTTTTTCATAACATTTGCTACATATATTTTTATTAAATCATGATCATTTATTAGCCAATATATAACCAAAGAATGAAGAGGTAGTTGTTACAGTGCATTTTTAACAGGATTAATTAGTATATATGACATTTAGAACTATATAATTGTCCACAGTTACTTCATTGTAGTGACAGCCAACTATCTCTTAATTTAACAATAGTGATTATCAAAATGGAAGTCTCTTGGAACTAGAAACAATATGAATGTCCACATATTCATTGATGGACACTCTGAGAAGGAATCAGATATCAGATGGAACTATTAGAGATGAAGCCTGTAATACAGGAAATCAAAAACTCTCTTGAAAGCATTAAGGCAGTTAGACCATGCTGAAGATCAAATCTTTGACCCAGAAGATAAATGCTCTGACCTAGAAAAAGCCACCAAAAACATAGAAAAAAATAACAAACAAACAAAAAAAAGGAAATAATATATGAGAAATACTAGATTCCTTTAGATGCCCAAACATCCAAATGATTGGTATCCCTGAAAGTGAAGAAACCAATACGGGCATGGAAAATCTATTCCAGGAAATCCTGGCAGAAAATTTCCCAAGTCTAGAGAGGCACTCAAACATCCAGACCCAAGAAATACAAAGAACCTCAAATAGAATCAACCCCAGAAGATTTATTAAAGTATTAGAGCATTAAAGCCAAGATTTGAATCCAGTTATTAAATAGATTTATTAAAACTGCCTTTCTTGAAATTAAAAAATGAATTTAAAAATACCTATTTAGTGACCACAGTAAGCTATATAGCCTCAGCTATGTGCTATTTTATAGTATATTCATTCTGCCCACAGAGTTTCATGCCTAAAGTTAACTTTTGTTCACAGATCTGTACATATCAGCTGAACTATTGAAAGTATTTGGATTAATTAATATATTTTGTGAATCAAGACAATGTAGGAAAGAATAAAGGAATGGAAAGCAACTGCAGATACCAGAGACAGGGTGGGAAGAGGATGGTAAAGGATAGAGGGTGAGAAATAAAGGGTGAAAATAAATAAATATGTATATATATAAATATACACGCACAAAAAAAACCAATAAATGGAAAATGATTTATTGGTAACATGTATGATTAAGTCACTTTACAGTGTATTTTGGCTGGAAAAATCACATTTTGTATGCTGTAGTGATGTTCAGTGAAAGTATGTAAAATAAATTAATTAATATAAATAAATAAATAGAAGCAAAATGAGTTGCTTCAAAGTAAAAGCCTTTATGTAAACATAATAAAATCCCTTATCAAGTAGTATTGAAAAATTGAAATATTATTGTCTTACATTATGAAAACATTTTAATAAAAAATTCCCTAAATTTTTCAAACAAAATAAAATATGATCTTGATTGAAGCACAACAAAGTCTTCTTAAAGTGACTATATAACCCAGGGGTTGACAAAAGTTTTCTGTCAAGGGCCAGATAGCAAGTATTTTCTGCTTTTGGCTCATAAGAAACCTAAGTAATTACTCAAGCCTGCTTTAGGAAAAACTCACAGACAAAAGGTAAATAGAGAAGCACAACTGTATTTCAGTACAACTTCCCTTACTAACACGAGGTTTATTCTAGCACAAGAGCTACAGTTTGCTGGCCTATGATGTCACTGATTCTTCAAATAAAATGAATTAATACAAAGATAAATGAAATTTTTCAATACTTAAAAAGGAAAGACCAATCAATTTCTCTTACTTTACAGTGGATGAATATATTATTACTGGTTGAGGTTTTGATATAAAAACTATTAGAGTCTTCCTACGCTTGTGAAGAAGCTCCCTTTTTAAATTTATTCCTTTATTTCAATATTCAGGGTTGGAAGAATGAAAAATGACAACAGAAGCGGAGAGTCTGAAGTTTCAAACGGAATTGAAAAGGGAATTGTGAAAAAATAAAATTAAGCTTGTACCTGAAAAATATGTAAACAATTGAATTCAGGAGCTTCTAAGAATACAGGGGAAATACGTATTATGAAAAAACTATGCATGGATTTCAAACCATTTTTGGCCAAAATAAACTCCTATTTTAATTCTATTTCCCACAGTTTCTTTGAATTCCTTCATAGATGTGAGTTAGTGAGTGAGTTAGAAAAATGGCAGAAAGCAAGTTTATCATTTATTATTTCCTCTGAGTAGATGAGATGGTAACAGAAACTGGGAACAGCCCTTAAGTATTCTCAAACTATTTACGTTCATGAAAATTTAAACAATTAATAATAGAGGGGTGAGGACTCCAAATTTTTTTAAAATATATTATAACAAGTTTGAGAGAGAACAGCAGAAGAAACACACTTGAATATAAAATTCAGTTTGAAAGAGTTAATGATCATCATGTGATCTCAACATATTCCTAAGAATGACAAACACATTTAATAAGCATACTAAGGAGAACTGAACTCCCTGGTTGTCAGTTATTCTTTTATTATATTATTTATACATTCAATTGCTATACATCATTTAGATTGTAAAGAGAATTTACCCAGCATGAAATACACCTCAGACCAGTCCAGTTGAGAATATTATACACATCATCAACAGATAATAAACATTTCTGAGTCCCACAAATGTCTTACCTCTCTATTTTTTTCCACAAAATTCCTTCCC
>NW_006159731.1:6317050-6317668 GCF_000334495.1 Tupaia belangeri chinensis
TTCCTCCCCTCCACTCTTCTGCTCTCCCACTCTCCTTCCACTTTGTCCTGTGTCCATAACAATGTTCAATGTTTTTGTGTCCTCCAGTCTTTTAGTCTCTACATACATGTTAAGTGGAGACATACAATGTCTCTCTTTCATAGCTTGACTTGCTTCATTCAGCAATAAATCCTACATATTTGTCCACTTTCTATCAAGTGCCAGTGGCTTGTTTTTTTATGGCTAAATAGAATTCCATGGAGTATATGTGCCATACTTTTTCAATTCATTCATCTGTTTGTGGACATTCAGTTTGGTTCCATGTCTTAGCAATCATAAATAATGGTATAATAAATGTAGATGTACAAGCTCTTTTCTTTTTTTTAAATTTTATTTATTTATTTTTTATTATTTAAATTTATTTACATTCATTACAGTATACAAAGTGAGATTTTTCCATCCAGAATACACTGTATATTGGCTCAATCAAGTACATCAACATATGTATTAACATCAACAAATAATTTTCCATTTCTTCTTTCCTATATATTTTGCTTTTTTTCTCATCCTTGATTCCCTATCTCTCACCCTCTACCATCTCCCACCCTCCTCCCACCCTGTCTCTGGTATGAATGGTTG
>NW_006159731.1:6317911-6327321 GCF_000334495.1 Tupaia belangeri chinensis
TTTTTTTTTTTTAATTTCAAGAAAAACAGTTTTAGGTTTTCTTTTTCCTGAAACTTTTTTTTTTAACTTAATTAATTTGCAAGTGCTTTTCTAACTGAGCATTCTCTTGTCCTTTGGGTAGATACCCAGGCGTGGAATTGCTGGATCCTATGGTAGTTTTCTGTGAAGGTCTTTGAAGAGCCTCCATTTTGTTCTCCATAGTGGCTGGGGCAATTTTCATTCCCCCTCAAAAAGTTTGAGAGGTTTTGTTCTCCATAGTGGCTGGACCAATTTACATTCCCACTAACAATGTTGGAGAGTTCCCCTTTCACCACATCCTCGCCAGCACTTATTATTTGTGCTCTTCTTAAGGTGTTATTTTGTTTTCATATCTTTTTCCTTTTTCTCTTAAAAAACAATTACCTGTCCTTTATTATAATTTTAAAATGTAACATAACTACTCCAGCATAACACAGCTGTATTACAATATTTGGTAAAAACTGTACTGTCAGGTTTGCACTACTAACATATTATACATTGACTCACTTGAAGAGAAATTGGTTTGAAATATTTCTAGTGGCTGCTGTAAAATATTGAAACGAAAGCAAATTTTGTCTTATTAGCACCTTTGCTCTTATTTCTAATTAAGGTATACATAGATAGTAAATATAGAGTATAGTTGACTATAGTGATAAATTTAATAAAATCATGCTTCTTTAAATTTAAGTGACAATATGACTTATTGCCCAATTTAAAAAAATAAATAATTACATCAAGAAACAGATTTAAACAGTAATATACAAGAATGGCCACTCTCCTTAAAGTAAAATATAGATTGATCCCGTGCACATGGGTGACAGCATATACAACAGGAGAAAAATGACCTGCTTAAGAGTAAATGATTATAAATATTAACTTTTGTTTTCTTCTAGATGGTGAATATGCACATATAAACACATATATACCCACCTACACAAAGCACATATTATAAAATAAATGAACATAGGCATCTAATTAACTATAGTTGTACAAAAATATATTAAATTATTTATGTAAATAAGTATCTAAAGAAATCAAAAAGATTCACCCTATGTAAAAGAGTTCAATTAGCATTCAACAAATAAGAATAAAAGATGGATTTGTATTAGCTAATACAAGGTATTTAATCTTGTCAGAATTTCACAGGACAGATTTCTTTCCTGGGAAGGGGAATGGACTAGGAGAATAAAAACCTCTTCAACTCTGAGGTTTTGTGATAAGCCATCACATCTGTTGCCTATAAGAAAATTCACAAGGCTGGTCACAATGTTGGAGACTCTCCATTCCCCATGGGTTACAAGATGCATTTCTGTGAGCAGGACTCCGAGTAGCACCCTGTCTCAGCCATATGTACACCTTATGGCAAGGCCACCTGTTCATAGTTCTGGAGCAGGAACTTTAGCCCAGTATAGCTTTTTCCCATCACTCAGGTTTTCTAGAAGGACATGTTGCCTATGCACAGTTATAAGGTTCTTGCAAAATGTACTGCCTTTAGGGACTGCATAACAGTTCCTCAGTTTCTGAACTTTTGATCACTATGTTCATCCTACACTTACTCCTTAATATCAAGTGTTTGAAAAAAATCAAAGAAATACATAGACTTTCTGAGCTCATTGGTGACCACCTAGACAGGTTTATTGTACTGGTATATTGACTGTGGATAAAGACCACCTGTGAGGACTATGTGCTGGCAGAGAGATATTCCACAAGAAACTGGACTACTCTGTGTTTTGCCAATTACTTGAGTTTTGCCAAAGCACCTTAACTACGGCTCAGACACATTAGAACTAACCAAACCTGAGAGATGATTTGCCAAGTATTAGTTCACATACATATTTTAATCCAAATGACTCAAATTCACTTATATTTCAATTGTCAAAATATTCCCCAAAAACTATTGGTTGTTTATCTTTTTAAAGATAATTTCCATTAGCTCTATTTTTTATGAATCAGGGAAGTGTCCCTTAGGTCTAATTTCGATGAGAGTTTATTATTGAGTTCTGAAATGAGATTTTAGAAAAGGTCCTTGACCTGAAAAAATACTCTTAATGTAACATATAAATATTATCAAATTAGTAAATATTTGTGGGTTTGTCTCTGTGCTAGGAATTATAGGGTCTGCATGTATAGTATTTTTGCTCGGGGAATTTATGTAACATACAATAGACAGGAGGGCCACATCAATGGAGAATGTTAAATACTTAGCAGTTTTTTAAACCCTGAATATAGTACAAAAAATACCAGTAATATTAGGAGTAATATAGAGGGGTTTTTAGACTGTGAAAATGTTATACAAATTAAAATGTATCTTTGTAGGGGCCAGCAGGTGTTGCAGAGGTTGAGGTGCTCGACTCCCAGCTGGCTGATCCTGACTCAGGTGGCTCACGCAGTGGCTTGAAGATCTCACAGAAAATGTGTGTGCATGTGTAACCAAAATCCTGAGGGCAGAATGGAGGAGAAGAGATTGAGGCTTGGTCATCCTGCCTGGGGATTTCTGGATTTCTGGCTCTCTGTCTCTGGCAAGTACATATGTCCTATAACCAAGATCTCTCAAAAACAAAACAAAACAAAATGTATTTTTGTAGAAAAATAAACCTCAGGAGGTCTTCAGGCCATATGGTAAAAAAAAAAAAAAAAAAAAAAAAGGTTTAAAATCACTTTTAACTGAAGGGATATAGCTTAAGAAATATCTTTATCAAAGAATCTAACCCCAGATAGTCAATTACACTGAAAAAGAGAGAGGCAAACGAGTGTTTCAACTTCCTACTTTGCATGGCCAAGCAAACCCAACAAACTGAGCACAGAATGATTCTGGTAAGCTCTTTCAGTTTGGTGACATTTTAATTTTGTGCTTACATCTTCTTTTATAAGTGTTTCTAAATATTCATTTGTTTTAGATTATGAACTCCTAGAGGTTACAGCTTTTATCTAAGCAGCTATATGCAAATTCCGAGTAGACTTGTGAGTATGTAGTGTTCACATACTATTGGAGAGTGATAACACCTATGCTTGACATATATGTATGCACATATAGTACATATGTGCATATATAGTAATACATATAATATATAAATATTTCATATATAATAACATATATTATATACAAAACAAAAAAGAACTATGCAATCTATAATGCCTACTATTACAGCATTGACTTATATGACCTGGTAAAACAAGCAGCAGAAAGAGGACTAAATGAGAGTGCCTATAAACCAGAAAAAAAATTTTCTTTTCTTCAGAAGGCAAACTTTCCATAAAACAGCATTCTGTAGGTTCAAGATTCTTTTACAGAGGTATGGTAAGTTTTACAATGCATTGAAACATTTGGTAAGCACATCTTAGAAGGTGTTCTTTTTAGCTCAGCATATGATCCCTATCAATTTGACCAGTGAATAGACTAATAGAGAAAGGATCCATCTGTATGCATTATAATTTGATTCTTTAAACTGTTTATAAGAGTATCATTAAGTTAAACCTGGTTGTTTGGACATGTGGGTAAATAAAGTCAGATTTTGAAACGCTATAAATCTTTTTGTTTTGATTTACTTTCTCGTCAATACTTCTATATTATAGCATGGTTTACATGCCATAAAATGCACTGATTTTAAATGTACACTTTGAAAAATAGTAAGTAATATGGGAACCAGCAGTTAGCATAATGGCTATGTCGCTGGACTCCCACATAGTCGACCGCAGTTCGTGTCCCAGACCCGGTGGCTTAAAACTCACGCCGGGTATGTGTGCATGCATGCCCAAGACCCCAAGAGGAGAATGGAGGAGAAGAGATTGCGGCGTGGCCATCCCCGCTGGGGGGTGATTTCTCACTTTCTGTCTCTGTCTCTCTCTGTCTGGCGAGCACACGCGCTCTATAGTGAAAATCTCTCCAAAAAAAAAAAAAATGTAAGAAATGTGCACATCCATATAACCATCACTCCAAGCACCTCAGAGTTCTATCAGTCCAGAAAGTTTGCTTCTGTCTTTCTGCCCCAACTCCCTTCTACTCACCCTATGTGGTCATTTTTTGATGTCTCTTACCTAGATTCGTTTTACAAATTTGAAAATTTCATATAAGTGAAAAATCAGCCAATTACACTGTTTTGTGTTTGGTTCTCTCACTCAGCACATTATTTTGAGATTCGCCCAGAGTGTTGAGTGTTTGGGGGACTCATTTTTCACTGCTGGTTAGTAGATCATTGTATAAACATATCACTATGTGCTGATAAATTTTCCTAACATTTTTTTTTTTTCCAAGTTGTGGCTACTATAAATAAGGAGCTGTATATATTTATAAGCAAATCTATGTGACCATATGTTTTAATTTTTCTTAATTAAATATTATTGGATGGAGGCAGCAGGTGGCATGGTTGTTGGGGTGCTGGATTCCCACATGGCTAATTGTAGTTCAAGTCCCAGACCTGGAGGGTTTCTCCTTCTCTCTCTTTCTCTCTTTCTCTTTGTCTCTCTGATGAGTGCATGTGCCCTGCAGCAAATTGAAGAATAATGATGGGTAAAATTAAATAAATAATTCTTTTAAAATAAGTAAATAAGTATTGTTGGATTTGTTGGGTCAGGCCACAAGTTATCTGTACATTTTATCAGAGAAAAACAGTTTTCCAAAACACTTGAATCATATACTTCTACTAGGAACATATGAGAAATTTAGGTGTTCTACATATTCCCAACAATTTGGTATTTTCAGTTTTTAAAATTATACCTATTCTAGTGGGTATGAAGTAGTATCTCATTATAGTTTTTAAATGTTTTAATAGAATAACACATGAAATATTTCCTTTATGGACTGCTATCTTTTTCTCTTTAATCTGTCTGGATAAATATAATGTAATATATTAAAAAGTCTATGATTGAAAACCACTGTAAGAATTTCTCTCTCTTGTTTAGTCTAAGAGTACTTGTATAGCCTATTTATCTTTTGATAAATTTTCCATTCAGGTATTATGCTTCAAAATTATATTTCAGGTTTTACAAAAGCTTATGGAAAAATATTTTTCCATTCCAAAACTACATTATGAATATATTCTGAATAGTTTAATTTGCCTAAATGTTCACCTTTAAAAATAACGTTTATAAAATAATTGTATATAGTAAACTTAATCATCTAAGCTAGAGTTATAATTTGGTAAGGTGTAGAAAATTGCAAAGGTACCATGACTGACTGGGTTTGTGATTCATTCACTACAGAAAGATTATGGAGAAGAGTTGCGGTTGTTTCTGCCACACAGGACCTACACTGATTTCGTGTGCATGTGACATGGTAGACGAACTCTGAGAGATCTCATGAACATACATTTTCATAATCAAAAGCACAAAGTCATAACATAGTAGGTAGTAGACTCCTTATCCACATTGCCATGCAGTTACCCACAGTCAACCGCTGCTTAAAAATACGAAATGGAAACTTCCAGAAATGGTTTCTAAGCTTTAAATTGTGCACCATTCTGAATAGCATGAGGAAATCTCGATCTGTCCTAACTTGTCCAACTTCACTTGTGAATCGTGCCTTTGTCTAGGGTATCCATGCTATCTACACTATCCATTGTTAGTCACGGTATGAAGGTTTTGGTTTTTTGTTTGGTTTTTGAAAAGAAAAGGTACTTTCATTTTTGCTGTTATTCTACATATGTTAGAAAATTTTGTTTTGTTTTGTTTAAGTTCAATATTGTTCACCAAAACCTTTCAGAATGCTACATCCTTTAGGGACAAATGCACCTCCAGCTTTGTTCTTTTTGCTTAAGATTGCATTAGCTATTTGAGGTCTTTCTACATACATTTAGACTTGTTTCTATTTCTTTGAAGGATGTCATTGTTCTAGATTTGAGAAGAAAAGCTCTTAACTTCTCTGTTTTATATGATGTTAACTGTAGGTTTGTCAGGTGGGGCCTTTATTGTATTGAGGTACACTCCTTCTATACCTAATTTATTGTACATTTTTACCAGGAAGAGAGGTTTAATTTTGTCAAATGCTTTCTCTGCATTCATTGAGATAGTTATGCCTTGTGTCCATTCTGTTAATGTGACACATTGTGTTTATGGATTTGCGTATGTTGAACCATCGTTGTATCCCTAGATGAATCCCACTTGATCTTGAATAACCTTTTTGATAAGCTGTTGGGTTCAGTTTGTTAGTATTTGGTTAAGGATTTTTGCATCTATATACATCAGTAATATAATTCTATAGCTTTCTGCTGTCACAGTATGAGATTTAAGAGCTAGTTTAAGACCTAGGTTATCGTATCAAAATAATACATGCATGTATTATTTGCTATGGTTTCAGATATCTGCTAAGGGTCTTGGGATAGACCTCTCACAGATAAGGGAGACTACTACTGTAGGCTGGCTAGGGCTGCCATAACAAGAGGCCACAATCTAGATGGCTTAAACTATAGAAATTTATTATCTCACTGTTCTGGAGGCTAGAAGTTCCAGATCAAGGTGTCAGCCTGGTTGGTTCTTTCTAAGGGCCTAACAAGAATCACTGTAACTTCTATATTATGAATAACAAAAATATCAACTTAAATATGATTAATCTTGGGACAACCCATGGCCTGGTGATTAAAGTGTCTGGATTTTACGTGGGCAGCCACATGGTTCAAATCCCAGACCTAACAGTTTGAGAAAAAAATGCTGGCATATATGTATGTATGCTCAAAACCTGAAAGGAGAAGGGATTGCAGTGTGACCATGATCCTTGGGCGATGCATTCTCTTTCTCTCTCTCTCTCTCTCTCTCTCTCCCTTTCTCTCTCTCTGTCTCTCTCCATAAGTTGCAAAATATGTTTAAAGGTGATTTTGTCTTGCTAGTATGAGTTTTAAGAAGTAATTATTAAGAACATTGAGCAGCTACTCATAGATTTCGATTTTGAAAAGTTCAGTGGATTCTCTTTACCCTTGAATCTTAATGTAACAAAAGAAAGTGTGAGAGAGATAACTAACCACCTAAAGGTGCTATTACGGTTCCTTCTCCAGTAGTTAATGATGATTCCACACGTAGACCAAACAGTGAAAAAGAAGAGAATACATTTGGAATCGCATTTTAAAATGGCTTCCAATCCAGAATGCTGAATATGGATACATAGAAATTTACTTTATATAGTGAAACTGATTGTATTTTTTTAATTACTCATTTAAAATGATAGTTTATTTATTTATTTATTTTAGAGAGAGGCTTTCACTATAGGGCACATACACTCACCAGAGAGACAGTGACAGATGGATAGACAGAAAACAAGATAGCCATGCTGCAATCCCTTTTCCATTCTCCTCTTGGAATTTTGGGCATGGCATACACACACATGTGCTGGTGTGAGTTTAAGCCGCCAGGTCCAGGACTCAAACTGTGTAGTACAGCAACTTAACCATTACACCACCTGCTGATCCCTAAAACTATGGCTAATTAAACAGAGCTCTTCAGGAGAGTATTCTTTCCATGTTCAGGAACAGCCACCACTATGTAACACAGAATCCCAAGCGCTGTCCTGTTAAGCAGGACACATTAAGAATTAGATCTCTGTTCTTTCCATCAGAGTTTGAGAAAGGAAGGTTGTTAAAGCAATTTGAGAAATATTTAATAATATTTCAAGATATGAATTGCCTTGGACATAACTTGTGAATATGTAAAACTTAGAATTTCTGTCTTATATATTGGCATTTCAATATTTATGATTTCATTTGTTTCTTATATAACTTATCTGTAACAAGGCTCATTTAAAGATAAGAAAATGCTTCACCAAGCAGATTATTATTTACATCACAACCAAGAGAATAATGTCATGAGAATCAGGCTATTGTTCATATATTTCACAGATTCTCATGTTTTAAGTATAGACCCATCTTGTTAGGATCTTCAGTAATAAATATTTATCAAATTTATCAAATTCTTTCATGTGGCAGTACAAAAATTTGAATTTGAATTTGAATTTTCTACTAAATTATTCTAAGATATTTCAGATGAAGTGAAGAACTGAATAAATCTATATGGTCTCCAATTGGCTTATCCATTATTCAGCCTGAAAAGCAGGTAGGTACAGGCTGGCAAACCATAAAAATATGCCAACTATCTTAGCTATGAGGCCTTCCTTGATGGAGTCAGAGGTTATTATTTGATCTCCTGTGCCTAAACTCATCCATCACAGCACTCATTTAGCTAACTGTAATTAATTGTTTATGTACCTGTTGTTCCTTACTAAACTCTGAGCCCAAGAGCTCTTATTCTCCAAAGCTTGACCCAAAATGTTAGTTATTATTAACTGAATTAAAAACTCTGTTGGATGAATAAAAGAATGGATGCAATTAGAATATTTATAGTAGTAACATTTCTAACTTTACTGAGACCTTACTTTGTATGGCAAGTGGCATGCGAGCCTAGTTAATATGGATTATTTTGTTTCCTTCGTACAACAACCTTTGTTGTAGATGTTACCATTATCTATCTGACAGAAAAAGATATAAAGACGAAGCAGTTAATAAAAGGCAGCCCTAAAATTTGAGTTGAAGTCTCCCTATTTTAAATTCTTAGAGTTAGAAAAGCAAGAAAGTGAACAGTCTGGCCTGCAGAACCCCACTGCCTGGGTTAGAATCCTAGCTATTCCTCTTATCAGCTGCATGGCCATGAGCAATTTATGGAATAGTTCTAAGCCCCAGTATCTTAACATTTCTGTCTTAGTTTCCCTTCTGTAAATTAAAGATAGTGAGGATTGCCTATTCATGAGATTGTGTTGAGTTGTAAATGACTTATTATAACCAAAGTACTTGGACATTCACAGGATCAGGGTAAGTGCTTTCTAAGTGTTAGCATTTTTATTACCACAGATTGCTGTATTCATATCGTACTATATATTTAGCACTGTGAATTTTATTGGCAAATTTACCACCCTGCTTTCAATTCCAGAGAATACTGCAAACCTGTTCTTTGTTCTTTACTCTCTGGTTACACTGGCACAATGTTTACATGGGCCCTGGTCACTTTTTGTTGAGATCAAATCACTCTAATACAAAGCTGGGGTTAAAACTGAGCAAGGCCCTGCAGGTGTAACTCTGTGCTACATAAACAGAAGGGATGAATAGATGAGGTGGCTGAGAATGTCTAGGCGGAAACAGAACCAAAGAAGTGAATGATCTTGGGCATCGTATGTCATACTATTACAAGGCCAATTTGTTAGTCTACTACACTTGGTGGGATATTGGGTTTTGAAAAGACAAAGGAAATAGTAAAGTAGCAATAGCTAATTTGCTTCAAGAAAAGGATGTATTAGGTTATACACATTTAAATAATAATAGAATGCACCTTAAAAAAAATAAAAGGAAATAGAGCTACTTTTCAATGACATTGAATAGTAGCTCTGTTTTTGGAAGGTTATTTTATCTGTTAATGATGCC
>NW_006159731.1:6327915-6348898 GCF_000334495.1 Tupaia belangeri chinensis
CAATGGAAATTCTTAAACAGAGGAAACCCTTGAACATAACAAATAACCAAGATGATTTGTTGCCTTGACTATACAATGTCCATTTGTTAACTATGAGCAAGAATTAGTTCCAGGAGTAATTAGTGCAATAACTTCCACTAATCTTGATCTGTTGCACCCTACAATTTGCTCTTAATATTAAATAAAATATTAAAACGTGTGACTGTTTTTATATCATCAGCTTTAAAAATCTCACTAAGTTATTTTAATCAATATACTTGTTTTAAGTAAAAGCCATTTAATCTCCTGACTTATACATTAACCTTCCATTAAGTATTAGTGAAGAAGTTAAATGCACCTTAGTCAATAATGCTAATGCAGGAACTGTTGTATTACCTATGGAGAAATGCGTATTCATATTATGTTAAAGTGGCTATTCTTAACGATTAGCCATTATGTGTCAGGAAACTGATAATAAATTTGAAATATTCCAAGAGAAAATGAATTATAATGTTGAAACTGAGTTCTCTGTACTGTAATAATTTTGAAATGAGGTCATCTGCTTCTTCTGGTCAGTGCCTTTTAAGGCAATGATATTGAAGTGATGAAGACACCCTTCGTGACACTTTAACCTCACCTTGCAGTTTCCCATCTTGGTGGGTAATAAATGAGGCCGCTAATTGAAACTGAGACATATGAATCCATTGTATGGCAGTGTTTAACAAGCATTCTTTTACTTTACAGAGTGGGCTGATATCTGTAAGCTGTTTGCCATAATGCAGAGTTTCTTCTGCTTCAAAACTATGTTATATAGGTTTGCTTTATCACATCATGATATCTATTTGCAATCCCCAGAATTTTCTTTCTCTGTCTTTAACATCTTTCTACAAATGTTCTACCCATCAAAATCTAATTTTATGGGAAGATTATTAACATACATCCTAATAGGTTTGCAGGAGCACAGGAGTGCCTTTTCTTTCATTTTGAAGAAAGTCTATGTAACAAGACAAGAAGGTGCTTACTAGATAGACAAGGAGAATGCCTAGAGGCTAAACATTTTCCAGACATTGTCTTCCATCATTGTAGTTGAGAATGAGGGTGCTTTATTCATTAGAGCATCATTCATTCATTGCCATAGTCCTACATCCACACATTTTCATGCTTATATAACTACATGTAACAAATATGATTTCAAGACTTAAGGAAAATAACTGTTAAGTTGTGACAAATTGCTTCAAATTAAATAGCTTACTGCTCTCGTCTTTGCTACCTGTAGGTGTCCTTGCAGAACCTCAGGAAAAGATGTTAATATTACTGTGTGTGTATTCCATTTATTTTCAGTTTCTTAAGGCAAGTGTATAAACCCTAAATAGCCCACTAAAAACATGTCTTAACTCTCTTAAGAATAGCCATTTAGATTGTTAGTATAAGGGAATAAAACAGAAATTAGTGACTAACTCGATCTTTAATAAATTGCTTTAAACCCAATGTACCATTTTTTAACCTAACAATGTGTTCAGAACTATCTTAAAGCTGGTATTAACTCAGTAGAGGGTCATCTCTCCAAGCTAATTACTTAAAATCTCAATTCTCTCTGTAAAGCATTATTTTCATGCATCTTGTATCTCAGTTAAATAAAGGTAATCACTTTTGGAGTTATATTATAAATGTTTTTATCACCTTTTTGTTACATATGAGAACAACCGTAGCACCTAAATCACCACTAAGATTTTTAATTGCATTATTTTAGGGAAAAAAATTCACTTTAATGAATAAAGAATTTATTCTGGGTACCCCTAGTTCATAAACATCACTAATTTTTATTCCATTTCAACACATTTCAAGGAGGGCTATATTATTTTTATTTCATTATATTCCTAAATGAAAACATCCTGAAATAGTCTTGGGATTTCAAATTGGCAAACACTTCTGTCTTTAAAAAGAAAATAAGAAAGCCAACCAGCATATTAAAACTGTGTGCATAATATTCATAAATACGTTTGTTTGTTTCTTTCTTTAAGTTTATTTATTTCTCTCATAAGAGAGAGAAAGAGAGAGCAACTCCTCCAACAAGGTCCTCTTCATGCCACAATCTACACCCCCGCCTGAGCCAGCCAGGATTACGGGCGTGCACAGGGAATACAAGTACCATAGAGCACGGTGTTTCCACTGTGACCAGCCACTGTGGCAGGCCCATAAGTGCGTTTCTTCTACAGAATTGTTCTGTATTATTCCATCATACTAGTGAGAGCATACTCACTGAAGAGCAGAGTTTTAAGGAGGTTTCATTTTTCAGTTCATTTTAGCCTCACACGATCCTGCCACATAACCACTATCTCTCCTCTTACAAATAGGGAAATGGAGTTGTAGGCAAGGTAAGTAAATGGGTTTTCTCCCAAGGACACATGGGGGTTACGCCAGTGGACTGGTCTGAGCAGTTAACTCCAGAGTCTCCATTTGTGCAATGCTCTATATTCCCTTGACCTCTCACAGTGAAATACTAAAAGGAAAAGTTTCACAATTATGTGAAACATTATTTTTATTTTTTTTCTGAAGAGGTTTTATAAAAGGTAAAATGACAGAAATAGAGAACCATCATGGTTAATTATTGTAGAGCTTAAGTGCTGCCAATACATGAGAGAAGAAAAGCAGAGAGATTTCATTCTAACATTGTCTTTATCACAGACTTTGCTCCAACCTCATTAACTCATTTAGAAATGAGAAAAATAAGCCGATGGGGGTATTTTTATGGTATCAATTCCAGAGAAGACTGTACATAACAGGATAGCAGATGATAAGATCAAGGTGGGAACATCAGGCTTCGTATTTAGGGGACTAGAAGCCAGATTTCATCCTACTTCATGGCAACCAGATTAGCAACCATCTAGGAAACAGGGCAGACAGATTGCTCTCAACATCAGGAAAGATGATGGAAACAAAAGGCAAAATGTTATTCTGCCTTGATCCATCTGCACCTGTAATGACTGGACGTCTCCAAAGCAAAGCGACCAATTTGATCACCAAATAGAGGGCCATCCATAAAGGACGGGTACGCTGAAATGTACATATTAGCACTCTAGAGAAGATAGGGCTGGACTCAGGGTATCACTGCAACCCACGACATTATGAAAGAGGGTGTAGCAGGATGTATACTCTCATTTCAGAGGAAAAATAGAACAAGAAGTTATTCATAGGTTCAAATAGTCATTTGAAAAATAAAATGAAGTAACACTTTGTTTTAAAAAGGCAAACATATACAGCAGTTGCATAATGGCTATGTTGCTGGACTCCCACAAAGTTGACCGTGGTTGAGGTCCTGGACCCAGTGGCTTAAACTCACACAAGGCTTATGTGCATGCGTACCCAACATGCTGAGAGGAGAATGGAAGGGAAGAGATTGCGGCGTGGCCATCCCCATGGGGGATGATTTCTCACTTTCTGTCTCTCTGTCTCTCTCTGTCTTCCTGGCAAGCGCATGTGCTCCATAGTAAAAATTTCTCCAAAAAAAAAAAAAAAAAAAGAAAAGAAAAAGAAAACGTATGTGGATAGAGTAATAGCTATAGGTAGGAAGACTTCATGAGTAAATTCTTAATTGTTTTAAGTCATTATGAGTATCCTATCTGACCTTCTACAAACTGGTAAGTGTTATTTCCACAGACAGAATTGAACAGAGCATGTTTACTCAGCACAACTTAATTATGCATCATGCTTTATGTCTTTAAATATTACCTCCTTCCACAGTTATGTGAGTTCAACCCCAGGAATTCTCTTAGATTTTTAAACAAGTTTGCAGTTGCTTTAATAAGGTAAATTAAACATAAGCTAAATTAAAAATAAATTAATACGTAATACTATTAAATGGAAGCAACACATCATTAGGAATAACAAAACCAATAAAGCAATTAAGGAATATGAATCTTTTTTACTAGCAGCAAACTTGTCTTATTATATAGACTAATGGTAAAATAAGCAAATTGATATGTATGCTGATTTTCAGAGGTTGCCATACTTTAGAAAATGACATCATTTATCTATTTTTATTTCTTCTATTAAATATTGCCTTGAGTTCTCAACATGTGCTTCCAATTTCTTCTAGCTACTTTCTGGTTGTAAGTTAAATTTCTCTGCAGATAATATTAATTTCCTTTCCAAATACTAGGGTACTATTTAACAAATAGAAACTCATTCCATAATATGCTAAATGAATTTAAATATTATACATTTGATGATTATTCAAATGTACAATATAAAAAGAATAATATCATGGAGATATATAGAGAAATGATATCATGGACATAATGTCATAAATTATATATTTGTATATGAATTATATATCTAACACCATGAATTTTGTATATGTACATATATACATAATATTATAAATTATATAAAATATATCTTACATATGAATTATATATATGCACATACACACACACACACACACATCTATATATATATAGAAAGAGAGAGAGTCACCATTGCTTAAAGTCATTTCTGAGAAATGGGTAGCCAGACATGGAAATATAGACATGAAAATGCAACTAATTTTTCCAAGATTTTTTCATACTCTTTTTCCTTTTTTTGCCATTAGATACAGGTCCTGAGTCATGACAAAGTTACACATTGGAAAGAGACTAGGTCTTTGACTTCCTGCATGGAGGAAAGTACCTGTTGACCAAAACATCCTCCTTATATATTTATGCAGCAATAAACAAACACTTATTTTGTTATGCTGAAATTTTGAATGACTAATCTTTTTCTAGTTAATATAGTATCCAGCATGATATGTAAAAATTAAAAATGTATAGGATGTGACTCAATGGCATTGAGGATACAGAATTGTGTCCAAGTTTATTTGCCTTTATAATATCCACATCACCATCTTAGTCAACTTTACCTAAATTGAATTTAGAATGTTGAAAAGCTGGAGCCAGCAGGTGGCGTGGTGGTTAAGAGCGCTGGACTCCCACATAGCCAACCGCAGTTTAAGTCCCAGACCTGGATTTTTCTCTCATTCTTGTTCTCAGTCTGTCCCTCTCTCATCAAATTGAAATAAATAAATAAATAAAGTTAAATAAAAATTTAAAACAAACAAACAAAAAATAATGCTGAAAGCTATTATTTTTGGTGAGCACATCTGTATATCCTCATTCTCTCCTCACTATGTGGCTGTTACAGTTTTTAAGAACTAACATCAAGTCCAGGAAGTGGTTCAAAACTCAAATTTTGTCATTTTAAGAACTTACCTGATTTTTAAGATAGTACTCGCTGTCTTCATTGGCTGCCCCCAGAAATAACATTTTTAAAATTCTATTTGATAGTTTAGTCTGAGGGAATGTATTTAAATTCTTTCTTCTGTTCAAAGGACATGCTTTTATTGAGCTAAAAATGCTAAAAGTAAATTTTGTAAAATAAAGTAAATATCCTGAACTATTCAGAAAAGTAATTATTAGGAAGATTATTTAACTTCTTTTAACTGTCACGTGCTTTTTACATTTGTGGAACATCAAAGGTAGAAAAAATACTGTCAACACAGTTTGTATGCACAAAAGTTTATTAGAACCTATGTGTTCATGACTCCATAATCATAAGTTGTCTTAAGAATATATGGTTCTAGGACCAGTAGTTAGCATAATGACTATGTCGCTGGACTCCCATGTAGTTGATCACGGTTCAAGTCCCAGACCCGGCGACTTAAACTCACAACAGGCGCGTGTGCATATGTGCCCAAGATCCAAAGAGGAGAATGGAGGAGAAGGGATTGTGGTGTGGCCATCCCCCCTGGGGGGTGAAAAAAAAAATATATATATATATATATATATATATATATATATATATATGGTTCCACTGAACATTTGAGCCAAATAAAAAATCAAGGAAATAGAATGAATGAAGGATGCTCTATGTTTTTTTTTTAATAAAGAATTTGCCCCATGACCCAATCAGTACCTAGTAAATAATTCAATCTCATCTTTAAACAAATTTTAAAAGAATGCTAAGAAAAATGTAAAAGCTGGTTTAAGTCTGTTTTTTCAACTGATTCAAAGACAATTTTTTTTTTTTCCAAATCAAGATGGTCTGATTTTTTTACAGCAAAGAATAAGGCAGTTTTTAGTGGCAAGGCATCTGGAAATATTTTATGTATTTTGGCTAAAACTACACAAGATACATGTTCAGGAAAAGGTCCTGAAAATGGAAGACCAGAAACTTCTCATTCTACAAACAGCTTATACTTGTTTCCTAACCACTCTGTGGTAGAAACCATAGTGGCAGTCCTGACAGCCATAGACAGCTAGCTAATATATTGATGTAAGATAGACCAGGGAGCCTGTGCTTTACCTCTTTTCTATTGAATTTAAAAGATATAATGGATATAAATCCTTTAAAACTGTTCTGGCAGAGTAAGCATGGAATACTGGAAGCGGCCATATATCATAAAGTTTAAGTGCACACGCACTGGAGCCAGGCACCCTGGGTGTGAATCTTAGTTCTACCACGTCCCCCCATGTGACTTTGAGCAAGTACTTAACCTCTTTGTGTCCCAGGCATTTCGCATTTAGTTTTGAGTTTTCATCTGTGAAGTAAAGATAATAGGCAACTTTAGGGTGGTTTGTTAGGATGAAAAATAGGAAATGCGTGGTAAGTTATTAGAACAGTGTCTGTCTCATATGTAGGACTCAATAAATATTAGCTGCATTACTTAGGATGTATATGGTGCTTAGTAAATGTTACTCCATTACCTCTTCTCTTCGTCCTTGCTTATTTCAAACAATAGTCATTTATTCATCAGAAATGCAAATTCTTGTTTTCTTTTATATTTCTGATACATTCAAACGTCATTTTCCCTTTGGATACTTTCCACTGGTCTTTTTTCTTATTGCAATTAATCATAAAGTATTGAGGGGTTTTATAGATGAAAGATTTAAAAAAACTCTCCATACATTTTAAAGAAATCTTTCCTATTCAGGATCTTAAGAAATATTTAGTTAGATTTACTTTTAAATCACATTAGATTTTCAAAGTAGATTATTTCTGCTCGAGGGTGATGATATAGAGAATTCATTTTGAGCCTTTAAAGTATAAACAAAGACACTATTCAAGTTTCATAAATTTTTTTAACATGCCAGATGTAAAATCAATTAGCTGTAGTAGAAATATGGCCTCGTATTTTAAAGACTGCAACATTCTAATTGCTTGGTGCAGGATTTTTTTAACAGTAATATAAGGGGATTTGGATTTAAACATTTTTCATTTCTAGAATGTTCCTGCTTAACTTTGGAAACTACCCTAACATAAATGCACTGAGAATCTTCTTTGGACATTTAAAACATAAGAACCCATTTGCATTTTCAAAAGGATTTCTCAGAAAGGGCCCTAGCGCCATTATGTATAAGAGACCATCAACAGTACTCATGTAAGAGCCCTAAATA
This sequence comes from Tupaia belangeri chinensis, assembly GCF_000334495.1. Taxonomy (NCBI): domain Eukaryota; kingdom Metazoa; phylum Chordata; class Mammalia; order Scandentia; family Tupaiidae; genus Tupaia; species Tupaia belangeri. Next base: position 6,335,325 of record NW_006159731.1, read on the forward strand.
CTTGTTTTGTGTGTTCACAATTGGAAATATCTGTTCAAGAAAAGCTCTAAAATTTATGATTAAAAATTGTTAATAATCTGAGATCGCTCATTTAGATTAGACCCTGTCTAAGAAAAATAATTACTACTGAAAAAACAGTCACAGACTATAATGCTAAGATAACAGACAGTAGTTCACTGAGTGGCAAACTAATGACTTTAGACTGGAGAGGTCAGCAGCCTTTACTGAACTTACTTTCATGTACCTAGTCCATGTAAACCCCAATCATATTATCAGAAAAAAAAAATTATAGACAAATTGCCTGACCCAAATGCGTAGCTTATGCCTAACTCTATTAGTAAAGACTGTTCTAATGGGCAGGTATGTTAACACTGGCCTTTTATCAGCTCTTCATTTCCTTTTTCCAGATCAATTACCTGCCAATTTCTGGGTAAAACTGAAAATAGTCCAACCAAAGACACTTTTATCTTTATGTCTAATTTAGATCAAAAACAATACATTTATTTTCCTGCTCAAATTTGATACAGTTTGGCAACCACTTATCTGAAGCCCTTGAGGCCAAATACGTTTGGAAATTTTGGATTGTTTTACATTTTAAAAATAAAATATATTTCATAGGTAATGTACTTCATAATATTGTAATCAAAATATGTCTTCAGCAACAATATATAGATATTTACATTAACTGGAACGAAAAGTATAAAGTCACCATATATGTCAACTAAAATTTTGTTTGTTTTACAGAACATTGGAGATTTTATGATTATAACAAAGTATTGTGAATTAATAATATAAAAATAATAAACTGGAAGTGGCTGTTGATAATATATAATGATGACTGAAGTCACATATTTAATAAATCAATAATAGAAAAGTGTGAATATAACTTGTTTTGTAGTAGCCATTCCACCAATAATAATAATACATTCTGGATAAGATATACTTTTCTTTAAAAAAAAGAAACATTTAATGACACTGAAATTTATCAGCAGCAAATAGAAACTGGAGAAGATATGACCCTTGAAAAGAGAACCAATTAGATGAGTTGTACACTTATACATTTTATTGGTCCCACAGGGCAGGTGCTAGCTCATACTGCATACATAAAGAGTATGAACAATCTTGAGGTAGAATTTTAGGTAGCTAGGATGGCAGGAAAATGAAAAGGGAAATGGCAAAAACAAGCAAACAAAACAAACACATACAACAACAAAACACACATGCACACTAAGAAGAGATTTGGGAAAGAAAGGTTCAATTAAAAAGTTCTTTCCATAATGATCAATGCACGGATGAGACTCAAAGTACCAAACAAAATCTGCTGCTGGGAAGAGAGAGTCAAGTTTTAAAATTTTAATACGTTAGAGGAGTATGATAAGCTTGTTTTATGTTGAACTCTAGAAGAGCAATAAATAAAGAATAAAGACCAAATCCTGAAAATAAGGAATTTGGCCTAAAGATAAAGGTACAATTTGAATAGACCCACTCTAATGAAGCCTAAAGCAAGCCTTCACGACAATAAAGTAGTATGCTTGTAACTGAAGAACCTGCATAAACAAAAGTTACTATTTTTTTAAGAGAGATTTTTTTGCTATAGGGTGCATGCACTTGCCAGAGAGAGAGACAGAAAGTGAAAAATCACCTCCCAGGGCTACAAGGCCATGCCACAGTCCCTTCTCCTCCATTTTCCTCCCAGGTTTCTGGACACAACACACACATTCATCTGGTGTAAGTTTCAAGCCACCAAGTCTAGGACTTGAACCATGGTCGGCCATGTGGGAGTCCAGTGATATAACCATTACACCATCTACTGGTCCCAACATAAATATCTTAGGATAGAATAAAGTTTCTTATGTTGTGGAACAGAAAGACAGTAAGCATAGTTGGGGGAGCAATGGGTTAGAGTAGCAGTTCTCAATCTTCCTGACACCAGGGACTGCCTGGTGGCAGACAGTCCTCCACAGATGGTAGAGGCTAATGGGTAGGTTGTTCCTGAGATAACCCAAGTGCACCACATCCACATGCACCCTATTTCCACCACGACCACATTGCAATATATAGTGAAACAATCACACAGCAATAGTTAGTGCTCCTTTAAAAATCCAAGACTACAGCTCAGGAGGCAGAGCCACCAGCAGCAATCCCAGCTATAGGGTGCATGTGCTCGCCAGAAAGACAGAGAGACAGAAAGCGAGAAATCATCCTCAGGGGGGATGGCCACACCGCAATCCCTTTCTCCTCTATTCTCCTCCCAGGATCTTGGGCACGAACACAGCCAGCTGCTGGTCCCTACATTAAAGCGTTTTAAATGGGATGGATGGGTATCATGTCATGTCATACCATGCCACAATTTGTGTTTTTGAAAGACTGCTATGAAAGAAAAATATGTTAAAAACGAACAAAGTAGAAACAGGAGAATGCTGATGTTGACTGGGTAAAGACTTGATTTTCTAATGAGGAAAAGAAAGGAATCAAGAAGCAGTATGCTTATATGTCTGGAGCATGAGCAACTGGAGGATGGCAAATATGAAACAGAGAAAGCTGCAGTATGATAGGTTTGAGGCAAAAATTAAGAGTTACATTTTGGATAGATCAACATTAAAGTCTCTTCTAGGTGTCCAAGAACTGCAAACAGGCAGCCACATAAACAAGAATATATCTCAGGGAAAAGATCAAGACAGTATTTATAAATTAGGGAATCCATAGAATAGACTTAGGTAAATCTGTGAATTTACATACAATTACTTCAAAAGAAACTAAGGTTAGAGAAGATACATAGCTGAGAATTCAGTCTTTGGATACTATAAAATTTAGAAACAGCTAAGAAAGCAGGATAGTAAGGTAGAAGCAAAACAATAGGATGTAGTAAAAGCTAAGAGAGGCAGAAAGTATTGTGTTGAAAAGTTCTTTTATTCATTCAGATAACAATCTCTATTCTTTTAAATGTTCTAGAATACTGTGGAAGACAGACAACAAAACAATAAACATAACAGATAAGAGAAGTGTATTACAAAAGATGATTTTTTTTTCCCTGTGGAAAGATTTTGAAAAGTAAAACATAGTAAAGGATTTAGAGTATTGGAAGTCCTGAGAAAAGTGGTTTGCAATCTAAATAGTAAGATCAAGATAAGAAATGACCAACCTCTTGACAGGCTGTTGGAGATTAAAGAAAAGAAAAAAATTAGAATAGAGCAAAGACTTCTTGATTTCAAGTAACTCATGAATTTGAGAGGCGCAGTTTCAGAGTATAGTGCAAATGGAGTTGGTGGAAGAGAAATTTCTAAATAACAAAATGGAGATTGCTATGGTAGAAAAATATTTTCGAGTTACCTTTGAAAGAGAACAAAAAACTGAAGCTGTTGTTATAAAAGGATATGAAGTCAAGGTAATACTTTCTAAAGTTAGAAGATACTAAAGGAGGTGGGAATGCTAATGAGAATGTTCCAGTGCGGATATGAACAAATCAGTGATACAGAAGAAAGGACATATGTGTAGGAGCAAAGCTGTGGAGAAGATGAGAACAGATGGTTTCCTATCCACAGTTACAGTGATTGCTTTAGGTAAGATTGACACAAGTTTTTTACCTAGCCAACATAATAAGATATGAGACAGAGAATAAGGCAAGTTCAAGCAAATGGTAATAGTAGGGTTGGAAAAAGTAGATGAGTTCAACTTGATTATTTTTATTGACTCTCTGTTCCAGCAATATATGTCATTATTCATGATAGAGTGCATGCATATCAGAGTGAGGGAGGTCAGAAAGAGAGAGAGAGAAAGAAAAGCTAAAAATAGAACCCTACAGAAAACTCATATTTTAAATATAAGTAGGAAAATATGGGCCTTCTATTAAATAAACACAACATTCAGTATCTCAGAATTAAACATACATGATTATAATGTCAAGTACCAAAGACGATTAAGGAAAGAAGAGTGAAGGATATGGTAATAGGAATATTATTAATAACCTTAACAGGAAAATATAAGTAGAATCCACCTGAAGCTCAATTCTAATGGTTGAGAACTGAAACTACAGAAGAAAATGTTGTGATGTTGAAGTTCGTCCATTCTTTCAAGGATCTTGAGTATAATGGGAAAACAGGAAGTGAGAGTAACTAGAGGTGGCAGACACTTTGTTGTGTAGGTTTTATATATTTTTAATGATAGAGATTTATATTTGCTAAGAGCTAAGTAGCCAGTGGGAGATTACAGACAAAGGAGGCAGTGAGAATAATTAGTGAAACAAGTACCTCAAAGGATAAGAGGCTTGGTAGCCATAGTAGAAGTTGGCAGAGTGAGTCTCAGTCAGGTAAGTGTTTCTTCTTGGACATATCATATCCCCATCCACGTGTCAGTCACCAAGATATCTCACATTATCATTCATGGAAGTGTATAATACACTAGGTATTGGTAGGGAAAACAGGGGGAACTCAACTGAAACTCTGTTTTCTTAGTAAAATTGAAATCAGTGAAGAACAGGACAGTTTAATGGAAGAAAAGTAAAATCAAAAGAGATTATCTTCCTTGAGTGGTCAACTCGAACTTGGCCAAAATCTGGGTAAATAATATAAAGAAATGAGCACAGGAATCTATGAAATGAGACACTAAACGGAAAAATTAAGAAGATTTTCAAGAAGCAAATTTTCACTCCATAGCCGAAAATTACTCTCCTTTGCCCTAAGTCTCCATAAAGAGATCAATATATGAGTCTCAGATGAATTCGGATGGTTTTAAAAGCATGTAGAAACTGTCCAAGTCACATGATTAACTAAAGGCAGACATAGACTAATTTCTAATATTTTATATAGATTTTAAAAAAGAGAGAAACAAGGAGTTTCTTAACCCTAAAACAAATTATACCAATTAACCACACTTTCTTGTATGGTACTAAAGGGTTGGTTAGGAAAATGCCATAAAGAAAGTATAAAAAATACAGGCCTTTGGTAGAGACACTAATAAGGTTTGTATTGATAAAAAGAGGAAAAGTAGTATTAGTGACTATACTTACCTAGAGGAATTGGTTACTGACAGAAAGATAACTAATTAATAGATTGATACTGGCCAGAAGGAACATGCTTCTACATGGAATATTGAAGAACGTGGTTTGCTACCCTACCATTACAAATGTTTTCAGTGAATTGTATACTGTAATATATGTCATGTTTATGATGGAAAGAGACAGTTAACAGAAATGTGTATGAATAAGAAAGAAAGAAGAGAGGAAAGAAGAGAAGAAGAGAGACAAATAGAGGAAAAAAGGAAGAAAAAATATTTGTGGACAGAGAGAGAGAAATAAGATCTTTCCATTCATCTTTGGATTTCATACTCACTGCCACCTTCCTGATCATTGTTTTGATGTTCCTATCTGAATCACAGCATTTCCACCTGCATTATTTACCTGCTTCCACTTGTATAGTCCTTCAATTTAGAGAAAAGTAATTTGGGAAGATGAGCAGAAAAAGGATGGTGATATAGAAAGAACTCACAACAGTGTGGGAATCTTTTGAAGATGATGGCTCTTGGAGCCTGACAGATGTGGGCTTGAAATTTGATTTTCTACTTTACCAACTTGGTCAATTTACTTAATATTGTGTACCTCATTTTCTTCTCTGAGTAGAAAACATGTCTACCACCAATATCTCAATTGAAAAGTCAATATGATTATGTAGATTAAGTCACTAGGTTGTTTACTTCTATTGAATTGTTACAATGAATACATGAAAAATTCTTATAGGAACTGATGGTGATCAACTTCAGTAAGAAAAGATAGTGAAGACAAGAAAATTGTCCTCAAAATTTTATTTATGATAATATTTTAATTCCTATTATTTCAAATTATGTAATTTTTACTTTTTAAATATAAAAGTATGGACCCAGCAGATGGCTTGGCAGTTACATCACTGGACTCCCATATGGTCGACTGCAGTTCAAGTCCTGGACCTGGTGGCTTGAAACTCATGCCAGGTGCATGTGCATGCAATCTCAAGATCCTCAGAGGAGAATGGAGAGAAAGGAATTATGGCATGGCCATCCCCTATAGGGTTGATTTTTCTCTTTCTCTCTAACTATCTCTTTCTCTGTCTCTGTCTCTCTCTCTCCAGTGAGCGCACATGCCCTAAGGCAAAAACGTCTACAAAAAAATAAGTAAAATTGGGATCAGCAGTTAGCGTAATGGCTATGTCGCTGGACTCCCATGTAGTCAACCGCAGTTCGCATCCCGGACCCGGTGGCTTAAACTCATGCCGGGCGTGTGTGCGTGCATGCCCAAAATCCCAAGAGGAGAAAGGAGGAGAAGGGATTGTGGAGTGGCCATTCCCCCTGGGGGGTGGTTTCTCGCTTTCTGTCTCTCTGTCTCTCTCTGTCTTCCTGGTGAACGCACGTGCCTCATAGCAAAAACCTCTCCAAAAAATTAAATAAATAAATAATAAGTAAAATTTAAATGATATATTTTAAAGCTTATATAATTAAAAATTAATGTATACAAAAACAATGGCCTACAGAATAAATCATAGAATGAAGATTTGGATTCAGTATTAGAAAAACATTGTCAGACAAATAGAATTATGTTAATATACATAAGCTTCTGAGAATGTAGTAAAATTTCAGTTATTGAAGGCCTTCTACTAGAAGATGGAAAAAATACCAGAGCTGTTGTTCAGGATCTGCTTGTACAGGGTGAGAGTACAAGATGATTGTAAAACCTTCTTCCACAGTATGACTTTTTCTTTTTTTTTTTTAAATATATATTTAATTTTATTTCTTCTTATTTTTTTAATTTGGGCAGGGACAGAGGAGAAGTGAGAAAGCAAGCCACCAGGTCTGAGACTTGAACTATGGTCAGCCACGTGGGGATCCAGCACCTTAACCACCATACCACCTGCTAATTGATGACATGTGTTTTTAATGGTACAATTTATTTTAGAGTTTGAAATTTAAATTTTGTTTTTAAATTTAATTTTAAAGCATTTGGAATATTACCATGCTCCTAACACAGAAGATTTAGACACAGTTACAGTATTTATTTGAACTAAGGAATTTGTTTTTAATTGCTAGAAGACATGTGTACTCTCTAGAAAGAGAGAGAGAGAGAGAAAGAGAGAGAGATGAAGAGAGATTAAAGTATCCCTCAACAGAGGATGAGGTCATGCCACAATCCTTACTCCCCCATTTATCCAATCTATCAATATTTTGGACACACATACACACGTGACTGAATGTCCTTCAACCTTCCGGAGCCAAGATTTAAACCATGCAGTTGATCATGTTGGATCTGGCTCCCTTAACCACAGTAGACCACAGGGCAGCCTACTGTAAGAAATTTTAATGCATTCTATTGTTTTTTTAATAACTTATTCACCAAATACATACATTAATCACATATATGTATTAAAACAATTGCTATTCTTTAAGTTTATTTATCTATTTCTTGATAGCAAGAGATTCAACAGAAAGAGAGAGAAGAAAACAAGCTTTTTCAATTAGATTTCATGCTGTGAACTCCTCCTTAATCCCAGCCTTCCCAGCCAGCCAGCATCATGTACAAGCCTAATTCATACAAGTCAACCAGGGAATAGAACCTGTGGTCTTCCATGTGGATCCAGCATACTTGAACAATGTATTACTATCATACCATCAAGCCAGTCCAAATATTTCAACCACCTTATCACATCTATTCTCTCTTTGAAAATATTCTTATATAAATGATACAATAATAAACAACTGTTTGTTCCTGTTTCATTTTCAAAAAAATTTTAAATAGAGGATTATTCATATTATTTATAGTCTCGTAAATATGAATTTGCAAAGAGTACATGAACTCAGGATTTTACCTTTAAAGCTTGTAAATATATATTTTAAAAATATTAGAAATAAAGAAGTCTCTACTTTTTCTTTTCTTTTTCTTTTTTTTTTTGAACTGCTGGTCTAGGAAGAAAAAACTCACTGCAAAGCTTGGCATTTCTGTTTACTGATCCATTAAAGGAAATTGTGTTGAATTTTTTTCCGGACTAAAAAATAGTAAGTGTGTGGTTGTTTGTCCTCTTCTATTTACCTTTCTTTTATGGCAAGAATGAAGATAATGACCCAAATATATGCAATACTTAAATGTTGTCAGATATTCATCATATTTATATTCTTTCCTGACTCTACTGTCCATAGTGATTTAATACTACATTAAAGTCAAGCCTAGGAGGACATCATAAACAGCTCTTGTTTAAAGGGCATTGTGAAGGAGAGCCTTTAATCTGATTGATGAAATAAATGGAAAGTAATCTATCCTCTATTCAACAGCTTGTTGATGATATGAAAGAATTCCTACTCGAGCAAGCAAGGCTTTAAAGAGAAAGACCTCTTTCATCCTGTCAGCCTCTCATTTTTAGAAAAAAGTTAAGTTTTTCATCATGGTTCAGGGGAGTCCTTGTAAAACGTTCATTGAAAATTTAAGAGCAATTACAGTGTCAGACAGCTAGAAAAATTGCTTTTACTGAGTGAGAGTTCTCTGACAGATGCATTGTGGGAGAATTGATTCTTTCTAAGGGATAAGTGAATTGTCATTGTTAGGCTCTTCTCATGACATCTAGCTAGATGTCATCTGCTTTGTAACAGAAGATTTGAATCAGACAACTGTACTCAACACTAGACAGTGTCTAGATTAGTTCTGCAAAGAAATAAGGCTTTGCCCTGCATGGCATCAACTGAGCTTTTTAAAGATTACAGATGAGCAAGGGTTTCAAAAAAAAAAAAGTTAGAAAAATCAAAAACAAAGCTTTATAGCCACTTCAGAAAGCCTGGATGTTTAACCTGTAAGGAAGTCTGTCAAATCCTTGTGGAAACCATATAGCGAAAAGATCAATAGGATACCTACTGGCTCCATTAGTTGATGTAAAAGGGGGAGAGGGAAGCTGCTCTTCCACAAGAGAAACTACATTATTCCAGGGATTATGCGGGATCAGTTCACTTTGCAGAGAAGAAGAAGAGAAAATGAATGAAGATTCTTGGTGGGCCAGGACTGGAGAGAAAGGGCTTGTCAGGTAATATAACTGGTGATAAGAAAGTGGCATATCGACTGGGAGGTGTCTCTAATTCTCTAATTAGGTGTTCATTTGCATAGGGGAAGGTGCCAGTTCTAATCTAGAGAGAAGCTGGAGGAAAGAGATTCAGAAAAACGCTGTCACTCAAATCTGCTGCAAGCGAAAGCTAAGAGAATTAGTCAATTTAGTACTAGCTTGTTATTTACATTGACTTTTAGAGTGAAGGAATAGACTTGCTGTGGAAAAATATGCATTTTAATCAGTAAAATAACTCCGCATCTCATAAATTTTCACAACTTTATATGTGTTAACCCTTAAAATAGGACTAAAATATTCAGTCAAATAACATGGATAAAAATATTTAGTGTGGCCTGATGTTACAAAAGGAAAAAAAAATGAAAAGGAAAAAAAGTTTTAATGTTTTTAGAAAGGTTATTCCAAAGAGCATTTATTTTTGTTTTAGTTTATATTTATTGTTATAAAATTTTATTTGTAAATGGTCTTCTGAAAAATGCATTTTGCAAATTGGTTTTGAACATTTCTAATTGAACTTGATCCAACATGGGCAACACTATTGGGTAGGTAAACCGCAAGCAATTTCAATTTGGGAAAGATAATTGCATTAACAAAACTATCTGGTTATTCATAGAATGGTTTAAAAATTCTTTAATTTTTGTGTATTTACTTCTTTAGCTTCCAATAGCAATTACGCTCTAAAAGTCTTATAACTTTAAAATATTTTTTAATCTCACATTTAGCAGAATAAAAGATTAACTGTCTCTCTTAAACATTTTAAATTTAACTGTTTATATTTTATGAAATTTAAATAGTCCAAAGAATTTATAGAAATACAAACTGTCAGCTCAACCTCTGTAAGAAAGCTTTGTCTTCCCAAAACAGTGGCCTGAGTTTCTATTCCTGTTCGGAGTATTCTTGCCATTTATGTTCCCCTGGAGTCCTTTATCAATGTTTATATGAGTCCGCAAATGAATTGATAATGATTCAGAAGGACAAACTTGAATTCTGCTAGTAGAGTGTAGTTAAAATTAAACAACGCACAAATCTGACTGCTTTCATTTCTAGTATTTTCCTTTTAATATCCCTACACATTTGTTTCACTCAGGTTGGCAAAATGCATTTAAGTAGTTTACTAACAACTGAGTTATTTCACATCTCCACCCTAGGGAAGCAGCAATACATTATTCAGTAAATTGTGTGTGGAAAGCAGTATGTTATCTGGTCGATGGTGTTACAATTCAAAATGTTTGGCATGATCAATATCATAATACAAACTAGATTTAAAAGAACTTCTTTGATTGCATAGAATTTTGTAAATATAAATCTGACAGTAAGATAATGTGGTTAAACTGAATGCCACAAGCACACACATGCTGCATCTATCAGCTATTTAAAAACTAATAGGAAAAGAAAATGATTTTTTCTGTTTTCATTGAGAGCAGTCCTACAGGATGCTTGCAGAAATAAGTTAGCAAATGGTAAAAATGAACGTACTAGTCTAAAATTTTATGATATATTATGTAACTCCAATTTGAAAGTGCACGTAGTTCTTATACATAGAATTTGCTTTTACCTTGTTAGAAAACATTTCAAAATATTCTCAAAGTAAAGGCATTTGAAAAAGGATTAAAGGCTTGGTCATGTGATCTGGGAGCTCCTTAACGACACAGTGTGAAACATGGAACAAACATGGAACAACGTAATCAAGAGACATTTATTCGTCAACAGTTAAACACTTTAAGGTTACTCATGTGATAGCAAGTGAATACATTTTCAAAACTGCATTTTTCAATGGTTTTAGTAATCCATATGAAATATGTTATGACCACACATTGTATTTAATCACATCAGGTTCTTATCCACTTGAACATAGATTATGCTTCTGTTTTACCCATAGCCTAATTATTATTTCTGACCATAACTGTCAACAATTAAAAAATACAATGTTCTTCTTTAAGATATATGTAAACAGCCTTAAATAGATACAGTTCTTGCATTTTAAGCATTTTGTCAGAAAAAAAGGCAAAATTTTCATTGAAAAAAATACAATAGAATATGATTTTAATAGTCATATTTAGATTTCCAGAAAAGTGAACCATCGAATTTGTTTTTATGTCATACACAGAATTAATCAATGTCAGTTGATAGTGCCCTCCCATAGAAGTCCAATGCCTGATATTACAACAATTGCCACTAAGATCAGATGTGTCCCCTCTTATCTCTCACTGTTATTGACAACCTATTGCATAATTTGAAGGATGCTCTGCATAAAGGCATGTCAGATCAAATCAAATCTTTAAAATGTATTGTAAGATTTGTATGGTAACTCCATGGTTGTAAGGAAAGCAAGTAAGTGCTGGTGCAATATTTGTGATGGACATGAGTAGCTTTCCTCTTGCGTTCAGCTGCCTGAGTTGCATTTGAAGTAAGTGCTGTGTGTCTGTGTTTGTGTAACTTTGCCATCTGCAGCAGTTATCATCTGGTGTCGCATTATGAAAGTCTCTGAGCAGACTTTTTTCTCCCCAATATGTACAGACGAATTACTTTAATCTTTTTCTTCTATGAGAAAAGATAAATGCTATCTACTGTATATACCTGATGAAACACTTATCTATTTTGATAATTAATGAATCCATTTTAAGCACATGTTATACTATCCATCTTTAGTGGTTCAAAAATGGATGACAGTGTGCTTATGTTTTGAGGAGATAAGTAAATGTGTGTATTCTTAGATCTTTAGACTTTTAAAAGGCCAGCAAAGTAAAACTGCAGCAAATCCATTGTTTGTCTTAATCTTGACTTTAAATTTAGTAATTCCTTCTATCTTATTGAACAAGAGTATATTATATTATAGTTGATCATTTAAAAATGAAATCACAGTAAAGTTGAACATATTTATGATTTGTTATTGTTGTATATAATTATTTTGTAAAACCCAATATATATTCTCTGGGTAGGGCTGAAGTAGACATGAGTAAAACATAGAGTCATTCTTATTTACTCATGGTGGAATCAAGTGTTAACAATAGAAAACACAGGACCAGCAGATAGCATAGCAGTTATATCACTGGACTCCCACATGGCTGATCCCAGTTCAAGTCTCATATGAAGTATCTTTAAAATCATGCCGGGTGTGTGTGCATGCATGCCCAAGATCTTGGGAGGAGAATGGAGGAAAAGTGAGAAATATCCCCCACCTCCCTTGGGGGGGTGATTTCTCACTTTACTTCTTACTGCCTCTGTCTCGCTCTTTCTCTGTTTCCAGGCTCTGTCTCTCTCTCTCTCTCCTAAAGCAAAAACCTCTTAGAAAGATAAATAAATAAATAAATAAATAAATAAATAAGAATGGGAGAAACATCATCCTCCTGCAAGCAGTACTCATGCCAGGGGGTTTTGTATGTTTGCATTGCTAGAGGGTGCATGCACTCACTAGCGAGAGACAGAGAAGCCAAGAGGAGAGAGAAAGCACCCTATAATGAGGCATGCTCATACTGCAATCCCTTCTCCATTTCTCCATCTTGACAGGATTTAAGGCAGACATGCAGAGAAGTCCAGCATGTCTTTTGAGCTGCCAGGGGTGGGATTCAAATCACAGTCGACCATGAGAGACCTTGCTCCTTTCACCACTAGGCTACTATGCCATCCCATGCCATTGGTTTTAATGAGAATAAATGAGAACGATCGATGGTTTTGACAATATGGCCCTCCACTGTGCATGCAGCCAAAACTGGCCTGTTTGCCGGCAGAGCCGGGATCTCACTTTTTAAGAGGTTTGAGGAGCACCACTGTGTGTTTGGGAGTTAGCCATTTTTTATCCTTAAACTTAGAACATTTTAAGATGCTATTTTATATTCTTTTATGTGATCACATTTAAGAATCCAGAAACCTGTTTTGAATATTTAAAGTAATAAAGCTCTAAAACGTATTTTCCTAGTTTGCTCTCTTGCCATCTCATCACTGAAACATTATCCTATCCAAAATCTTGAAAGTTCTTCCCTAAGTCTGTAAAGCAACTGCTCCTTTAACATATTGTCCTGCACTTGAAGTCAAAAGATACCCAATACTGGAAAGCAGTATCGTAACATTCCAGGATGCAGTACAAGTAAAGGGTGTGGGAGGTCAAAACATGTCCCACTGAATGTTGTACTGAGAACCAGACATTAAGATTTGAATAGATTTGAATTACATACACTTGTAAAGAATACTTTTTTCTCACATTTCTAACTGCATATTCTGGACATTTAAGGTTACGTAATCACACCCAGGCTGTGATACATATATCTATATCCACACCTATAGGCAGAACAGCACTTATAAACATCAGCTAAAAACAAAGACAAAAGGCAGAATATGTCCTGGTTGTCCCCGTGCCTTTGATTTATTATGGAGGTAGCAATGTTCTTTCATTGAATACATATTTTACATGGGGGCTCACTGAAAAGGGGGACTTAAAGATTCTCTGAAACTTCCTAGACATCTAAGTGACTTATGTTAGACAAAAACACTCACTTTGATTTTTTTTTTTTTTTT
>NW_006159731.1:6349341-6389809 GCF_000334495.1 Tupaia belangeri chinensis
GTGAACCGCGGTCGACTACGTGGGAGTCCAGCGACATAGCCATTACACTAACTGCTGGTTCCCACTTTGATTTTTTTTAAAAAATTTAACTTTAATCATGCATTTCTTCCTTTTAAGTCAATCAGTAATTTTAGCACCGTGTTGGTAGTGAACTGAGAAATGACCAGAGCAAAAGCAATTTAAACGTTGAGTGTTCTCTAGTCCAGCAGTTTGTTATCAACCTTTGCTGTAATGGCATGCTAGCAGTGGGATTGGCTTTCCCAAGGGGATTCACAAAATAGAGAGACAGAAGGAAGGAACTTGGTTACCCTGGTGATAACAGCTTATCTCTATAGGTTATATTTAAAAGCGCCATGACACTAAATTCTTCCTTTAAAAACGTTTTTTTTAAAGTGTCTTACAGACTTTTAAACTAAGAAATAATGTTAATATCAAGAATTCCTTATAAATCTGTGAATTAACTTTTTTCAATGACATTTAGTCTTTCATTAAAGACAGTTTTGCTACAGCTTTAAATTTTTTAGAGTATCAGATTAGAGAATTCAAATATTAAAATTCTGAATCACAAAAACTTAGGCTATGTAGAATGTCCTTATGTCATATGACTTATAAGTTTTATTCAATTTTCTTTGAATAAATTAAATAATATTTCAATGTAACCTATGTTGGAAAATGCTATCCTATTTTAGAAGTAGGTGACAAGGCCTTTATCTTCTAAGAGACAAGATGTGTATATATAAAGCAACTTGGGGGAGGGGAGGAACCAAAGCATTAGATTACAGCACATATGGTTTTAAAATTCTTAGAAAATACAGAGCAGAACAGTTTGCCCAATGATTAGATCTTGGTATGAAAAACATTTTAGAACATACTTCTGAAAGAACCAACAGGCATGATTTAATTTCTATATTTTGTGAATTTGAAGAATTCAGAGTACTACTGTTTTTCTTTCTATTTCCACCTCTCTTTGTCAGAAGCTTATAATATTTTATGTTTTAAAATAGTCTCTTTGCCTCCAGATACTCCTTCTTTTTTCTTTCTTATTTTTTTGAGAGATATTTGCTATTTGGTGTGTGAACTTGCTGAAGAAACAGAGAGAGACAGAGAGACAGAAAGTAAGCAATCACCCTCCAAGGTGGGTGGTCACTCTGCAATATCTTCTATTCTATTCTCCTCCTGGGATTTTGGGCACACACACACACACACACACACACACACACACATATGCCTTGGTGTGATTTCTAAGCTGCTGGGTTCAGGACTCCAACTGCAGTCAGCCATGTGGAGTCCAGTGCCATAACTACTACACCACCTGATGGCCCAAGAGAGGATTCTTGCATTCAAGTCTGCAGATACCTAAGTTTGGACTTGACCCAATATTTCTTCAATAGCCCTGCCTATAGCAATTGCCTATTGCCTGTAGCAATACCATCAACCATTTCTTCTTCCAACCAGTGCCAGGCAGAATTATGCAAAAGAGCCATGACAATATATGCCTGGGAAGAGATTTAAAGAGGGCCTTGCTTCTGAGAAGTAGAATACCATCTGGGCTGAAACCTGCCTCTAAGAATTTCCCCCTATTAGTAAAGAGAGATTCCTCCATTTACTTACTTTGTCACACTTCCGAATGCTCCTCACTCTCCACCCCCCCTCAGTCATGACTAGTTTGAAAGGGTGCTGATGAAGCATGCCAGGTTTATCTCCATGTTACTGTATAATTACAACATTGCTTTATAAACTATTGGCAATTGAACTGTGTTTAAATGAACCACACAAATTAAGGTGGTAAGTTGTTTTCTGGGATTTAATCAAGTTAATTAATTAAGCCTGAATAGCTTCAGTCTTGTATCCCTGAATTTCATTCCTCTGTTGCTATGCCTTTCATTTACTGCATACACACACACACTCACACACACAAACTACTTTATAGACAGCCTTCAAAAACCTCCAGGTTTCCAGAACTAGCCTGTCATAACATCACTGTAAGAAGAGTTTTTAAAAGGATGAAGTGGTCCTAATCTTCAATAATCACAAATACGGTCCAGAAATCATGGGGAACTAGAGACTAAATTACATCAATTCTGATTTTTATTCTTGTGGAATCATGTGTAGCCTCATATTAGGTAGCAATATCTGCAGCTCATGTGGAAAAGCCGGAAAGGAGACAGAAGTTTAAAGAAAGGAGGAAAGTCACCAATTGGTAGGGTAAGTGACAGAGACAAGAAACAGTGGTGGGAGCTCTGACCACAATGAAAATGATTTACAGCAGGCTTGGTGGCAGCAATACCATCAACCATTTCTTATTCCAACCAGTGCCAGGCAGCAAATTATAGACACTCTGACAATAGAAAGTGTTAAAAAGATAAAAGATCGAGCAGCTTGGCACTTCGCTAGATAACTGGATGCTGGGGAAAAGCAGACAATTGCAACCTGATACATATTCCCTACAGGGCTCCCATGTGTCGTCTACAATCATGCCAATCATTGGAATTCAGAAACCAGGAAGATACAAAGTAGGGCAGTAAAAGACGGCATAGTGCTTAGTTAACAAAAAGTTGGGTTTAAAAATTGGCTCACTTACCTTAACTAGCTCTGTGACTTTGGGCTAAACTCACAATCTCAGTTTTTCCACATCTGTAAATTAGGAATAATAATGATATCTGCCTTCTATGACTATAATCAATATTAAATACAACCACATACGTATAGTAAAAAGCAAAAAGCACATAGTTAAGGCTCAGAAAATTGTTAATGTTGTGTTATGTAGCTCTGGGTTCTCTGCCATTTATTAGAACTATTGATTTTTTATAACAAAAAAATACTTTGGAAAATGCAACAAAAAATTACTGTTTAATGGATATATTAATTAGAAGTAATGATAAATGGAAATCAGCAGTTAGTGTCATGGCTATGTAGTTGGACTCCCATGTAGTCACCCGTGGCTTGAGTCCCAGACCCCGTGGCTTAAACTCACACAGGGCGTGTGTGTGTGTGTGCCCAGGATCCCGAGAGGAGAATGGAGGAGAAGGGATCGCGGCGTGGCCATCCCCCCAGGGGGTGATTTTTCGCTTTCTATCTCTCTTTCTCTCTCTGTCTTCCTGGCAAGTGCACGCGCCCTATAGCAGAAACCTCTCAAAAAAAAAAAAAGTAATGATAAATGGAAATCAGCAGTTAGTGTCATGGCTATGTAGTTGGACTCCCATGTAGTCACCCGTGGCTTGAGTCCCAGACCCCGTGGCTTAAACTCACACAGGGCGTGTGTGTGTGTGTGCCCAGGATCCCGAGAGGAGAATGGAGGAGAAGGGATCGCGGCGTGGCCATCCCCCCAGGGGGTGATTTTTCGCTTTCTATCTCTCTTTCTCTCTCTGTCTTCCTGGCAAGTGCACGCGCCCTATAGCAGAAACCTCTCAAAAAAAAAAAAAAAGTAATGATAAATGTGTACAATTTAAATGATCATTTAAGCAAAAACCACAGAACTTAATTTATCCATTCAGTGATTGGGAACAGGTATTCAATATAAGTGATTTAGCAAATAACTGAAGGTTAACTTTTAATATTTATAATGTCTTTTGTTCCTTTTGTGTGAAAAAAAATCCTATAAGAGTGCACTTTCCCACCTTTTCTTGGTGACAAAGTTACATGAACTCGAGTGACTATTTTCAGGCAGATCAGGTGATATTATAAATACCCACAAATTACTGCCATTTGAAAAAAAAATGTTTTTGCCTGATTTCAAGATTTTTTTTTCCCCTTTGTCTCTTGTCCTTCCTATTCAACAGTCATTAATACTGCCTGTCTGCCTCCAATATTCAACTCGGAAAAGCTCCAAAGCATATAGCTGATCCCTACACACAAATAAGCTCACGTATAATCATGTTATCTATTAGGCTACAGATTAGAAAACCATAACCACCAAACTTGTTTGGATAGTAGATAAATTACGAGTCTACAGGATTTAGGTGAAGAGATCTTTTAGGAGGCTATGCTAGTTTTGATGTGAAGAGTTAGATGATTTTTTCTTTTCTTAAATTCTTAGCTGTGTTCCAGATAGGTGAGTATACAAGATAAATAGCCCCCAGACAAGTGAATAATAACTACTTCTTTTCTTTGATTTAATTTTAAAAATTCATCACTACTTTTTCCTAAAAGCAAACATTTTTTCCTACTTTATTTGTAGAAAATGCTGAGAAATTTTGTATATATATTTTTTTGGTTTAGTTTTAGAGGTTTTTGCTATAGGGTGCATGTGCTCGCCAGAAAGATAGAGAGAGACAGAGAGACAGAAAGCAAGAAATCACCAACACCACCCCCCCGCCCCGCCCTGGGGAGGGATAGCCACACTGCAATCCCCTCTCCTCCATTCTCCTCTCAGTCCTCTCAGGATCTTGGGCACGCACACACATGCGCCCAGCATGAGTTTAAGCCATTGGATCCAGGACTCGAACCATGGTCAACTACATGGGAGTCCAGCGACATAGTAATTACGCCAACTGCTGGTCCCTATAAACTTTTTTTATACATAAGCTTTTAGGTATGTTTTCCAAGGAGTTTATAGGGACAAAGAAATTGGCAAAAATTCACAGCATATGAAGATCACCCAGACAGTTTGGAAATTTATGTGATTGTTCACAAAAGGTCAGTTGACTGTGTCAACATACAACAGAACAAAAGATAAATCTTTGAAAATTCTATCTACGAAGCACACATAAATGATATAATATTCTGCTGAGCTTTTAGGTTTTACTGCTGCTTAGAAAGTCCTGCTGCTTAGAAAGTCCCTTGACCTTGGAATTTGGCAGTCACTATGAATAAGTTTGTATAATATCCATATTGAGTCATAGAAACTGAACCTGTGTGGGTGACGCAGGTCAGTGTTTTCAACTTTCTCAGACATTCCATACATCCTGAGTAATGTAGTGCAAATTTATGGTTTCTAAAACACCCATCTGATCATGTCATTCTCCTTAAAATCTTTTAAGGATGAAACGTGGTAAAAGGAATTCCTTCACTATCAGGCCACAGCTTACCATCTAGCGCCGTCTTTCACCACGCTTCAACCTGACTCCACACACATCACACACCCTACTCTCCAACCATATCAAGGTGCTTAGATTTTCTTCAGTGATTTTGAATGGATAGTTTTTTCTTCCTAGAATTCCCTTCCTCAACCTCTTTCTTTCCTAACTCTGATATTTTCTGCTTCTATGTCCCCAATCCCTCTACCAATGTCTAGCAATTTTTTTGTCTTTTGAACTTTATCTTGAGTGTCATATTCTCTTCCAGGTCATTCCTAATCCCTAGGTGAAATTCAGTGATCCTTCTGTAGTCTTCCATAGATTTCTTAAGTTTTAAAATAACTTAATACTGTCTATTGCTATTTATGGCCTTTTTCCTAAACTATGAGTGGTCTATAGCCAATAACTGCATAATTGCATTTTAGTTATCATTATGTCCCTAACAGTGTATGCTGTATAGTAGCTGCTCAATAAATGTTGATTGACTGAGTGAACAAGAAGAAAAGAGTTTATATTAAATAAAGTTAAGGTGTCTTTCATTTTTTTTCCCTTCTTATTCCTAACACAATCACATTTTTTAAAACAAATTAACATGTAAATTACTGTAAATTGTTATCTAGATTTTATATTTTTTTCAGAAAGGCTAATGGACATTGTCTAAGGCTTTGTATTTTCTCTCTCCTTTCAACATGTTTTCATTTTAATAAATACGAAGGAATTTCAAAAATAGTATTCCATTGTTTCTACAGTGAGCCAAAGGCTTATAATTCTGGGGAAACATTAATTATACCTACAGAAGCTCACATAGCCAAATGAGAGGTGGAGAATAAAAACTTTAATTTTATTAGCTTCACAGCCAAACTAGGACCAAATAAATTGATAATTAATTTAAACAGTTTTGTGTATATACTCTTCCTTTTTCCTTATTTTCTCTATTTAAAGAAAGTGACCTTTTAATGGCAAGGTAAAATTATATTGACTGGAAGGCAGTAAAAACAAAGTTAAGTGTTTTTGGTATACCAATGGTACTGGAAGTACTATTCAACTATTTTAGTGTTTATGGAGAGAACATAGGATACATTTGTTTCGTGAGATTAAAAATTATAATTTTATTTTTTTAAAAAATGATACACGTTGTAAATCACAGATTTGTGACCTCATAATTGATAATGAGAGAAATAATGAATTGGAATTTAAAATAATATTTTATTAACATGAAGAGGAAAAACAAATAGATAGGGATACATTTAATTTTGTTTTGATTTACCACTCAGGTAGAAAAAGAGAATTCTGTAGGTTTAGTGCATCAGATTTCTTGCTGTACATTTAACAATATACCTGATGACATCTTAGTAGTCACAAATGCTGTATGTCGTCTGGGTAATAGACTATTTAATACATTTAAAGCAAGATCATACCAAAGAGTGAAAATTTACAGTAGTATTTTATTGTGAAAGATTGTATTTTCCAAGACTCTACCTTCAATCTAGTTTACTCAACATCATCTTAACCATGGATTGGAGAATTTTGCAATAACTTTGTTTTTTGGCCCAGTTTTTAACATCAAGTTAGAAAGTATCTTGTTCCCATATTGTGTTGCATATGGAAATATTTGAGACTTGGTGATTTATAAAGAATAGAGGGTTATTTAGACTATGGTTCTGGCAGTTGAAATATCTGAAGATGTGGGACTGCCATTACAACATGGCTGACAGAAGGGAAAGGAAGGCAGGTACATGTAGAAAAAGAGATCTGGATACAGCCATCTTCCTTTTCTAACAATTCGCTACCATGAGAACTAGCTCTTTCTCATGAGTACTAGAGCTCACTGTGTCCCATAAGACATTATTAATCCATTCATGAGAGTAAGACCTCCATGATCCAATCACTGCCCAATAGGATCCACTTCCCAATGCCATTACACTGGAGACCAAATTACAAAATATAAATCTTTGAGGACAAACCATTATCCAAATCAAGCCAGAAAGGATAATAAGAAATATCTGTGCAGAAATAAAAGTGAAAAGACAGGTATTTTAGTGTACTGTGAGCCTAACATGAATCAAGACTGTAAGAAATTTTCAAAATAGCTAATTAAATTTTGATATGCAATAATTTACTTGGACTAGTTATCAAGTCCTAAGCAGCATAATATGTAAGAAACATTGAAACACTGGGTCATAGCTAGGGGCAGTGATCAAAATTGGGACAGATTTTATTTTGAAAACTGTAAAAAAACAATTTCCTTGACTAGAAGCAGAGTGATTCCTGCCTTCCTGTACTTGAAGGACTGTCACAAGGAGGGAAGATTGTAATTGGTCTGTGACACCCCCGACTAGTTGAGCTAACCCAAAGGATGAAGGCTATAAAAGGTGTATGCAGAATGTATATATATATGTGTATACACACATGTGCACACATAGATACACACACAACTTTCTAACCATCAGAATAGTCAAAAAATAAAATGGATTTTCACATTGGGTAATCATATATCAGCAATACTGTAGAAGAAATCTAAGTATTTGATGTAATATTAAAGAGAGTTGAACTAAATGAACCCTAAGAGCTCTCCAATCTAGGAAGATCCTGTTTCTCTGTAAATAACATCTATAGGAGCACTACTAACGATAATAGCAATAGTGGTAATATTAGACATAACTATTTAAAATTATTTTATTGTTTCCACACTCGGCACTTAGCATTTGATAATCTTCCAAACTGACCTGTGAAGTCGGTATCAATATTATGTTTAATTTGTAGGAAAGAAAGTAGATATTTAAGAGAGTGAGTAAGGATTTAAATACAGGAATGCAAGACTGTGAGGACTGCCCTTTTACCTACTACTCAGTGCAATAGGACAGAATTAGTGCCCAGAATGGTAATACAAGATCCTAATCTGTGCAGGAGAGAAACTCACCAGTTGGCTCCATCTAAAAAGAGATCTTTCCATACCAATCTGACTATGCCACACAGATGAGGGAGTAGGACAAATAAAACCATAATATGTGAAAGTGAGCAATTACTTCACTTGAGTAGGTGAGGTTCTGTAGGAGTTCCATTCATTAGTCTTGAGTGTCTCAAAAGAAAATGGTTAATTCACTACCAGAGTACACCTATAGGATCACTATGGAATACAAAATTTATTATTTCTCCCAAAGACCTTAACTTCTCTTTCAAAGAAATTGATACAATGGAAGACTCCATAATTTCTCTCTCCAACTTTCACTTTTTATATCTATCCCAGGGGAAAACCATTGTATTGCTTAGATTCATATATGATTCAGATAATCATCAAGTTTTATCTGAAATATAATTTACAAATATTATTATTTTAGGGATGCAAAAACAGAAATAAGGAGAAATAAATTAGTATCACCTCACAAAGCCAACAACTAGTGTGTTTAGCAATAATAATCAGGTATGTAAATGCATTCAATAAGATTTTTATGAGATGGTTCCATTGCTAAATATGTATGAAAAACAAAAAAGGAGAGAATGTACTCCCTGTTTCAATAAACACACACACACACAAGCAAAGCAAAACAAAATAAAGTGTATACATCTGAAACTAATGCATTTGGAGTTATTAGCCTGAAGGAAAGTAGGAAAGACTCTGAAAGTGATTTTGGTACATATTAAGAAAGAGAAAATGGTTGTGCATGGGAGAAAAACAATGACATTTTTAGGCCAAAGAAATAAAATAAGCAAAGATTTTGAAAAGTCAAAAAAAAAAAAAAAAAAGGTGGTACAAAACGAGATGAAGAGATTTGTTCCATAACGAAAAAGGGTCAAATTTTTTATCTTGTCCTTTTATTTCCATCCTTATTAAACTTCACCTCTATTCATCTAATACACAATATATATCCCAATAGGTCACCCACACTATTAGTCACTCACAGTCCTGAAGAGCTCTTGGCAATACTTTTTTATTTATTTATTTATTTTCATTGCCACAGGGCACATGTGCTCACCATAGAGGGAATAAGGAGAGAACACCAAGTGTTTTTAGCAATTTCCTATTCGGTACACTGACAAAATTATTTAGTGAAATCTTTCTATGGTTAAATAAGTACACAAACAAATTCATTCCAGCAACAATGGGGCGTGGTCATGCTACAGTCTCTTCTCCATTTCTCCATCCTGTTGGGATTTGGGGTGCCCACACACGTGCTGACATGTTTTTCAAGTCCCCAGGCCTAGGATTCAAAAATGTAGTCAACAATGTGGGATCCAGTTCCCTAAGCCACAAGACTGTGGGGCTGGCTTACTACTCTTCCTTACAGCTGACTTGTGACTACTTATTCTAACAATTAAAAAAAAAAAAAAATAAGAAACTTCCGTAATTATATAGAGGTATACAAATTTTTTTTTAATTTGACATAGTAAATCTAAGATTTGCAAAATCTATCACACACATACTCCCTACCCTCCCAGCCTCGAAGTCACAATCGTATTCAAAATCAATAGGTTTAATTAACTTTCTGTACTCTGAAACTATTGTACTACATGTACTCCCGGAAAACTGGAAAGCCCCCTTAAATCACAATGGCTGGTAACTCATTCCACCATGACAACAAACCGCCTGAGAGATTTTCCATTCTGTCTGATCCGACTGGTTCCAAATGGCTGCTTTCCAGAAACTCCCTGCCAGGACAGGATCTCTTCATGCTCAAGTCAAGACACAGAGCCACCATCCGAAATTGCTCACAAGAAATAGTTATTTGGTATCAGCCTCAGACAAAGGAGACTGAGCTACACTCTTCGGTCTGTGAAAAGAATCAAGGATAGGGGCAGTCAAGAACTGAAATGATGCCATGGGCATGCCACATGCGAGGGTACAGAGGGTGGGCTGCAGGGACAGGAAATCTTCAAAAAGAGAAAACCTGGACTCAAAAGAGTATCGACTTCAGTCACTAAGAGAAAAGGAAATCGCAGAAGGGCAGCCGCTGGAAGCAGAGGGGAGGCCACTGCTCAGTCAAGGCACTCAGGCTTGTCTCTCAGTATGGATGAGCTGCTGCTTACATTTCTAGAAGCAAACCTTGCCAATCCTGCGCTGTGCTTTTCTTTTCAGCTTTATTGTGCATTTCTGCTCCTCAGATGTGTCACACTTGTTTATCTCTAGGCATTTGCCATTTTCTCAGCCTGGAATACTGGCTGCTTCCTCCCCTGCCCTTCCACTGGTTCACAGCTTCTTACGTTTCAGTTTCAGTATTTCTTTCACCAGAGAGCTTTTTCAGTGCCCACCTTCAAAATCTAGTTATGATATTCTACCCTAGCAAGCTGGACGTCCTTGCTCAAAGCACCTTATATCAGTATTTTCTATATCGCTTACCGGACTAAGACCCAGGAGGGCAGAGAGTATGGGTCCACTTAGTTTATTTTTGTACCTTCACTGCTTAGTACAGCACAGAAGCTGTTTAGTAAATATTAAGTGAATGAATAATTTATCTTAACCCAGAAACCTCCCATCAGTGGCGCTTTGATCTAAAGAAATTGTAATGATAATTTTAATGATAACCAGTACTCACTATACTTCTATTTTATGCTAGGCACTTGTTGAACATATAAAAGTTATTATCTCTTTTACCTCCACAACTATGAGTTAAATATTATTATCATCCTCACTTTATAGATGAGAAAATTGAGATTTAGAGAGTCTAAAAAAAAAATCCGAACATCACCCAAGTTTGAAGGATGGCATTTGGATGGAAGTCTGTATGATTTTGGAAATATAGCATGATTTGATTTAATACTAATTATCTTCACTAATTTCATGATATGTTTAGGATACACTGACAAAATTATTTATTGAAATCTTTCTATGATTAAGTACTCAAACAAATTCATTCCAGCAACACTAACTGCCTGTCTTTTTTTAAAAAAGAATTATTTACTTATTTATTTATTATCATTGTTTTTCAATTTGACCAGCAAGAAACAGAGAGAGAGAAAGTGAGAAAGCAAGCCGCTAATCTGAGACTTGAACTGTGGTTGGCTATGTGGGTATCCAGTACCTTTAAACACCAAAATCTTCAAAAAGAGAAAACCTGGACTCAAAAGAGTATCGACTTCAGTCACTAAGAGAAAAGGAAATCGCAGAAGGGCAGCCGCTGGAAGCAGAGGGGAGGCCACTGCTCAGTCAAGGCACTCAGGCTTGTCTCTCAGTATGGATGAGCTGCTGCTTACATTTCTAGAAGCAAACCTTGCCAATCCTGCGCTGTGCTTTTCTTTTCAGCTTTATTGTGCATTTCTGCTCCTCAGATGTGTCACACTTGTTTATCTCTAGGCATTTGCCATTTTCTCAGCCTGGAATACTGGCTGCTTCCTCCCCTGCCCTTCCACTGGTTCACAGCTTCTTACGTTTCAGTTTCAGTATTTCTTTCACCAGAGAGCTTTTTCAGTGCCCACCTTCAAAATCTAGTTATGATATTCTACCCTAGCAAGCTGGACGTCCTTGCTCAAAGCACCTTATATCAGTATTTTCTATATCGCTTACCGGACTAAGACCCAGGAGGGCAGAGAGTATGGGTCCACTTAGTTTATTTTTGTACCTTCACTGCTTAGTACAGCACAGAAGCTGTTTAGTAAATATTAAGTGAATGAATAATTTATCTTAACCCAGAAACCTCCCATCAGTGGCGCTTTGATCTAAAGAAATTGTAATGATAATTTTAATGATAACCAGTACTCACTATACTTCTATTTTATGCTAGGCACTTGTTGAACATATAAAAGTTATTATCTCTTTTACCTCCACAACTATGAGTTAAATATTATTATCATCCTCACTTTATAGATGAGAAAATTGAGATTTAGAGAGTCTAAAAAAAAAATCCGAACATCACCCAAGTTTGAAGGATGGCATTTGGATGGAAGTCTGTATGATTTTGGAAATATAGCATGATTTGATTTAATACTAATTATCTTCACTAATTTCATGATATGTTTAGGATACACTGACAAAATTATTTATTGAAATCTTTCTATGATTAAGTACTCAAACAAATTCATTCCAGCAACACTAACTGCCTGTCTTTTTTTAAAAAAGAATTATTTACTTATTTATTTATTATTTCACTTGAGTTTTACCAGAGAAAGATAAAGAGAGAGGGAGGGAGAGGGAGAGAGAGGGAGGGACAAAGGGAGAGGAAGAAAGCAAGCCTCCAGGTCCAGGACTTGAACTGCTGTCAGACAAGCGGGAATTCCAGCACCTTAACCACCATGCCACCTGCTAGCCCAATAACTACCTTTCTTTTCTTTGGTAATTAAATGTACTGTTGCACAATTAGGAACCATTGTTACAAACCTGGCCATGAAAATTTTCAGGATGACTATAAAAACAGTTTATAGAAGTGGAGAAATTAAAGTCTAAACTCTTAGTCACTAACAAGGCTAAATGTGCAAATCACTAAGTCTTTTTACAAATATAGGGAGAATGCCATGGGTAGACGGATTGATGACTAGGTCCTGAGGTGCACTCACATGGTGTATGTAAAAGGTACATAAAGAAGCCAGTAGATGGTGTGGGGGCTAAGGCACTTGACTGCTACATGGCCGCACAGCTCAAGTCCAACCTAATGGCTTGATTTCTCTCTATCTCTCTCTCTGTCTCTCTCTGGTGAGTACATGTGCCCTATATCAAATTTTAAAATAATAATAATAATATGTAAAACAAAATAATTATTTTTATAAAAGGGTATAAAGTAGTGGAATTATAGTCTAACCCAAATCCAAAAGTGGATAGAACAGCTGTAATCTATATAACCATCCCTTCCCGTTTCAGGAAGGAGCTGGAATGCAGAGGCCAGGCTGGGTGGCAACTAGAGCACTGCCCTCCAGCCCATGGCTGGTTCTTTCAATACAGTGGTCTGAGGGGAAGTGCAGCGTAGTGGCTCATCGACCACCTGTTGCTAGGAAGGATAAGTGACAGTGAGAGCCTTACAGATTCTGATTACTAACTCTCTTTAGTAGGAAGTATCATGAACAGAACTTTTTTGTTGTCTTTACAAAGAGAGCTGTTCTGTGGATTCTTAGCACAATACAACAGATGAGCTTGGGTATCAGAATCTTGAAGAAACAGAATCTTCAGAACTGGTTGAAACAGGGAAATGAAGAAGAAGCAATGGGAAAAAAATCTCAGAAAGCTAGCTCCCTTATTCTACTTCTAGATTTTTAAGTACCCAGAATACTAATAGCTGTACTCTCCATTCCTAGTCTCCAGCCTCTTGAAAATTTGAAAGGCAGCTTGTCAAATTGTGATAAACTATTAGTGCAAAATATGCACTAGATTTTTAAGACATAGTATGTAAAAAAGGAATATTTCATGAATAATATTTATGTTGCTAACATACTGGAATAGTATTTTGGGTAAATTGGGTTAGGTAAGACATATTATTAAATCTATTTCAATTATTTCATGTTTTAAAATGTGTCTACTAACAATCTTAAGTTTACACCTCATGGCTTTTATCTGTGGCTTACTTTATGTCTATTAGATAGCACTGGGTTTCTAGAATAGATTTTACTTTTATTTAATATTACTTCAACATGGTCCTTAATCCTCTTTTAATCTCTAAACGTTTGATTTAAGAAGCATTTTCATTTTTAAATGAACTACAAATAATATCAGTTCAAAAAGTTTCACTTTTTATACTTCAAAAATGTATATAAGAAGGTTCTATTATATTTTGGCTCAATTTAACTTTTAAAACTTTGTCTCAACAATTGTCAATCAAAGAATACAATTTTGATAATATCTAGCCTAAAAAAGCTGGTGAAATATTAGTAGCCTTACTATCAACAGCTATTAGTTTTGTGAAAAGAAATGTCTGAAACGGTACCAAGGTAGAAGTGAAAGCACAGAAATCTGTGAAACCAATTATTGATCCTTTGACACAGCTATTATTTTTTTCAAAGCATACTTTATTGGAGAAAATATACATTATCAATATAAGTAAATATGAAACAAAGAATTTCATGAATATTTGGATATGCAATGCATTTATCTTGAAATTATACATGTAGACCACATAGCTTCAACATTTTTAAAAATAAAATTGAATTATTATAACTTTTAGTGTTCTCAGTCCCTTTTTTAAAAATTTACATCAGTCCAAAGTCCTGTTGGAGGCAGAATATTCTCTAGATGGTTCAAATAAAGAGATTTAATAAAGGACAAGATTAACAAGAACAAAGCAAGATTGTCAGTGGTGGAGGTACAGTGGCAACACAATACTCCTTGATGATGAACCCATGTAAAAAAGGTTTGTATCCTATGCTCTCCTTGTGCACATGAGATATACACATATGTCTATAATCTTGGGTGGCTGAAGCTGAGGGCAGGTAGCAGCAGAAAGACCCCATTAGGCATGTCACTTTTTCTCCCTTTTTCTTCTTGCTTCCTTCCTTGCTTGCTTTCTTTTTCTTTCTTATTTCCTTTATTTATATTTAATCACTGTACATCTTCATAGCATACGAATGGTTTTTCCCAGCATGAATACATATCTCTTAAGTCATAGATATTACCATATACGTTCTCATCAACTTATAATTTTTTATTTTTGTTTCTGTTAAATGTTGTGTTTTCTCCATTACCAACCAAATGAAGCTTTAAAACCGAAACAAAACAAGGAACAAAGATTGGCAACAGCAAGATGGTTTTATCACTGCCAGGGTGGATCTAAAAGGTTGTAAAATAGTTTTACCAGTGTCCAAAACTACTAGAGCCAAGGAACTCATATAGTCAGAATGCAGTGCCAAGCAGGAAAATAGCAAGAAGTAGTATCTTGACCTCTTTCTCCTCCTTTCTTCCAATCTACTGTATCAATCCAGCCCAACTAGAAGCTAGCATTCATGTGAAAGATCACAGACACTGGTGGAGAATGATGAAGAAAAGGAAATAATTAAGAATAATTAGCACACTTTTGAATCACTTTTTTTGTCCAAGATTATGTTATCTAAGGTCTAAAAGCAATGTAAATAAATTTAAAGACCACTGGGAAAAATTAAGTTATACAATAAAGTCTAATAGAAAGAGATTAATAAATTACATATGCTATAGCAGAGTGAACAGCATTAATGTGGAGTAAGTTCTGTAATGTCAATGAAAATCCATGAGAATCATTGTAGAAGGATTAAAGAAATGTTAGAGGTAGAGAGATTACAGTGCTTAAGTTTCTCTTTAGATTATTTGAGGAATAAAAATTATACTTTACTGTCATGAATAAAAATTAAATTACAGACAATGAGTCCTTAATTATATATTTTGAAAAAGGGAAATGGAAAATTTGGGGAAATTGTTAAAAGCTTAGAATGTAGTAATTAGAGAATGCTATTTTCAGCTTTTGATATTTGACATTGATTTTAATCATAGTAGTGAATTTTAGTTAGTTAAAACTCTGGAGAAAATTCCAAATATCAAGAATAAAATAACATAGATAACTCTTTCAGTACTTCATCACATACCAGTACTAGATATATCCTAATCACTTTAGACAAATAAAAAGGACTTTTTTAAAAATAGGTATACAAATACAATAATATTTAATACTAGCCACAGATCATTTCTCATACTATGAGCAATCTTACTTTCCCCCAGTTATAGCTAGTTCAGCTCATTCCTTGATCTCCTGGTTAGTATCTATTCAAACACCAAAACTGAACTCCCTCACACACTGATGCTCTTCAGAAAAATCTTCCTTAGCTACCATTGCAGTCCTAGCCTCCTTCTACCCTCTGGTGGGAAAGAGACCAAGCACCGTGGAACAACATGTGCTACATAACTGTTGAATAAAAATGATACTTAGCAGAGGGAATGGATAATATGTTGTTTCTACCCAAAGCTGGTTGAGCTTTTGTTATCAGTTATAATTCCTGGCCCACAAGGAGTAGTACTATAATTCTACATCACTGATTAAGGGATTATATACACTATTTTGGTAAAAGGCAGGAGCCCAACATTCTGTTTTAGAAGGTTGAATCCTTGTTCTTACTCTACCAAAAGGTTACCACACTTCCTGCCAAGGTCACTATTTTTTTTTTTTTTTTTGGAGAGGTTTTTGCTATGGGGTGCATGCGCTCGCCAGGCAGACAGAGAGAGACAAAGAGACAGAAAGCGAGAAATCACCCCCCAGGGGGTATGGCCACACCGCAATCCCTTCTCCTCCATTCTCTCAGGATCCTGGGCATGCATGCACATACACCTGGCATGAGTTTAAGCCACTGGGTCTGGGACTCAAACCGCGGTCGACTACGTGGGAATCCAGCGACATAGCCATTACGCTAACTGCTGGTCCCCAAGGTCACTATTTTTCATCAAGGTTTCTTTCAACTGCCCACACAAGTACTTCATTGAAACCCCAAATGGTCATCCCTTTAAGCATGGGGAAACTATTTTAACTTGCCAGAACATGGATTGACACCACCATGTTACCTGTAGACAACTTCAGTCATGCTGTATAGGTCTAATGCAGTGTGAATAAATTTAAGGACCACTGGGAAAAATTAAGTTATTCAGTAAAGTCTAATAGAAAGATTAAATTACATATGCTATAGTAGAGTGAACAGCATTAATGTGGAGTTAAGTTGTGTAATGTCAATGAAAATCCATGAGAATCATTGTAGATGGTATTTGGTTTAAAGCAACACTGATTTACAACGAGCCTGCCAGCATTGACATGACACCCTGAAAAACAGAATAAATTGACTCACTGAATTGATAAGCATTCTTGTCACTTCTAGTAGGTATTTTTTTTAAGTCTTTAAAATCGTTAAGTCATATCTATGGCCATATTAACTGGTCATGTTTTTCTACTCAATTTTTCTCAACTTTTTTAGTCTCAAAACATTCAAGAAACAAATAATCACCTCACTCTGAAAAAAGAATTCATTAATCCTGAGTCAATCATCACAATATTCTTATTTGGCAGGCATAAAATATTGCATTGCCAGAAAGTCACGTCGTATTTTTCTATGTTTTTCTACTCAAAAATGTGTCATGACTTTTCTGACCATCCAATAGATCCTAGGACTCTAAATTTTTAAGAAATTCACCCTTCCCCAAAAACAGAGGACTTCCATAATTAGACAAGTCTTGAGAAAGCTACTTCAACTAAACAAGAGTTGA
Source organism: Tupaia belangeri chinensis (assembly GCF_000334495.1). NCBI lineage: Eukaryota > Metazoa > Chordata > Mammalia > Scandentia > Tupaiidae > Tupaia > Tupaia belangeri. The sequence goes on from NW_006159731.1 coordinate 6,366,484, forward strand.
CAATATATTTCAAATATGTTGTCTTGAAAATGTACTCTGAACACTTAATTTTTTATTTCTTTTTTTCCCAACCAGAATACACTTTATATTGGCTCAATCAAATATAACCATAAATATTGTCTGCAACAGATATTTTTCCATTTTGTGTTTCTTAACTATTGTACTTCTTTCTTTTTACCCTTTAATTCCCTCTCTTTCATCCTCCACAGTTTCCCAACCTCCTTCTAAGCTGTCTCTGGTATCCACAGTTGCTTTCCATGACTTTTCATTGCGCTATATTTCAGTTTCTGCTATAGAGTACAGACATTTGGTATGTAACAAGTGGGGACATACAATGCCTCTCTTTCATAGTCTAGCTAACTTCTCTTAGCAGTAAATCTTCCATATTTATCCACTTTCTATTAAATGCTAGGATCTCTTAATGTCTGAATAATATTACATAGTGTATATGTGCTACACTTTTTCAATCCATTTGTCTATTTGCGGACATTAAAGTTGGTTCCATGCCTTAGCAATTGTGAATAATACCACAATAAACATGGATGTGCACGTGTTTTTTCAACTGAGGGCATTCTTATCTTTTGGGAGTTACCCAAGAGTGGAACTGGTGGATCATAAGGGGGAAAAAAAGTCAATCTCGTGTTAATAGTAATTACACATACAAGAGATTATGTATTTATGTGTCAAGTGGTTTTTTATTTTCAAAATAAGATCTTATATATTAGTTTTCAGTTAAGTAAAATTACATTTTTTAAGACAGCATCTTTCCATGTGACAAACCTTCTGCCTCAGCCTCCTTGCTAGGACTATAGGCACACAGCCTAACTCCAGGTCCTTGTTTTAGACAGGGTTTTACCAGGTTTCCCCATGCAGCTTTAAATTCACCATCCTTGTACCTCAGACTCTGAGTCTCCAAGACTAAAGGTCCACACCACTATTCTGGCCTAGGCTAAACCAGGAATCAAACCCAGGCTTCCCATATGGTCCCAGACTGTGGAACACTATACCTTATCAGGACATGTCACTATGACTAGGGCACCAAAATTCTTAATCCAGCATTTTTCATGTTTAAAACAATAATTCTTGGAGAATAGTTTTAATATTCTTCCTTGTGTTTCATGGATAAACCTCTAAGGACCTAAGTCATCAAGAATAGCCACCACGAGACCAGCAGTTAGTGTAATGGCTATGTCGCTGGACTCCCACGTAGTCGACAGCGGTTCCCGTCCCGGACCCGGTGGCTTAAACTCACACTGGGCACGTGTGCGTGCATGCCCAAGAACCCGAGAGGAGAATGGAGGAGAAGGGATTGCAGAGTGACCATCCCCCTGGGGGATGATTTCTCGCTTTCTATCTCTCTGTCTCTCTCTGTCTGTCTGGCAAGCGCACGCGTCCTATAGCAAAAACCTCTATTAAAAAAAAAATAGCCACCACTTATTGACTATCTACTGTTGATGTATTTAAGACACTTTGAAACATACTTCTATTATTTCTCACCAAAAAAGTATGCATTATTGTGCTCATTTTTACAACTAGGGAAAGCAAAGCTCAAAAATTTAAGTACCATACCCAAAACTCCACAGTTATTAGCTGGATGTTAGTCTAAAACAGATAATTCCTAAGTATTATTGTGTCCCAGAAAAAAATATTCTAACAAAATAATTTATATATAAAATCAAAACAATAAGAAAATTTTCATCTGTGCTTTTCTCTGGACATTCGTTTTTATTATCTAGTCATGGTAAATTTGTAATTTAAGTGAATTATATAAATATGTAGTTGATATCTAGAAAAATGGTAGTTGGGCAGTTTTTTTTTTTTTCATTTTTAATTCAGCCATCAGTAAAGAAGAAGTGCTGATGATATCATTGATGGTAAATGGCTGTTAGAATGTACACACTAAAGAGAAAAATATATACAAAAATTGGTTCTAGGGAAGAAATTTTACAATATCTTTGTAAATAAACAAAGACTATCCCCAGGGTTTGTAAAAAAAAAAAAAAACAATGAATTTACAATCAACTATTAAGATGTTTAGAAATGCAAAGAAAGAACCACACTGTTTAAATATGTTGGTGTCAATTTTTTAAATTGCTTTGCTTTTCAGATTCTACTTTTGCTATTTATATAACCATTCACTCCTCAACAGAGTAAAGAGAGAAACAGTCTTGATAAACTTTAAACTTCTCAGCCAAAATATTTTCAAGACCATAGGATGTCTGAAACAGCAGATGTATGCACATACAGAAGGACATAGGGAGAAAAGAGAAAAATAGAATGTGACAAGATTTAGTTTTTACCCATGTAGTGAAGTGCAGTTACTTGATTTAACAATGGTCCTTGAAGTGTAACAACTTCATTTATCTGTTATTGATCTGGAAGCTCTTTCTGAAGACTCAGCACTAACACCTATATTTTTAGAATCTAAATAACAAGCTAATTCTTCTGTAAGAAGGAAAGTCTGCCTAATTACATAGAACGTACAAGGAAAAGTGAATCCCCCTAACTTATCTTCAATTTCTTAAGATAACTAAATTTAAAAAAATTATCTCTCAGATTTATCCAAATTGATTACACGCCCGCTCTAGGAAATTCCAATAATTTATTTGTATGTATCATTAAGTTTTAAAGCCAAAAGAATAAGTAAAAAGTCTTGTCATAGGATTTTAATAAAAAAAGATTTTTTAAAATGTCCTAAGTGAATGTACATCATTAGCAGAATTTTTACATAAAATAAATAACTATCCTAACTGTAAGTAAGTTTAAACTGCTTTTTAAAATAATTACTTATGTAACTTTATTTATTCTTTTTTTAAAATTTGCTATAAAGCACATGTACTCACGAGTGAAAGAGAGAAAGCAAGCTACCAGGCTCAGGATTCAAACCATGATTGGCTATGTGGGAATTCAGTGCCCTAACCACCATACCACTTGCTGGCCCCTTTAAACTGTTTTTTAAAGTACTTTAGAAATACAAGCATAGAGCTCAAGTGGTGTGTTAAAATCACTAGAATATGAACTTATAACTATCCATACACATTTTTGTTCCAGCAAAGATATTAAAATTTTGTTCTATTCTAGTAATACTTAACAATATGACCCAAAATGTTATTACTTCCTTTGTATATTATTACTTTTCCTTTATATCCAATGTTGCATAATAGCATTATATTAATACAAGGATATAAGTTGATTTCTTACTTGGTTGCTTCTCCTGCACCTGCTATTAAGAAATAAGTTAGGATTCATTTGATTTTGTGTTATCCTTGCCAAAACATAAATTTAGTGCACCTATTCTCAAATCTGGAGAGTTTCATTAATTGAGTAGTTACATTCCGCTCATTTTGTCTTTCAATGAGTTTAAATAGTATGAGTCCTGCAAGTTTTATTTCTAATGTAATGTTTAAAAGTCAGAAGAACACAACTAAAGTTTCCTTTTATTTCTGAACAATTAGGTGTAGTGATGATTTTTTTTTTTTCATCCTTCAAGTTTAAACCTTAAGACCTATCTCTGTGTCATTCCTCAGCCCATACTTTTGGACTAATTCCTACCTTATCTGCTTAGTCTTGTCCATTTGTTTAGGAAGAGCCAGGATGCTGGATGTCATGATTGTGTTGAATGTTTCTGTATGCCCTACTGACTTGCTTAAGCTCTGTGAATCTCCCTTTCCTTAACTTCAAGATGGCTTACCCCTCATGAACAAGAGTTGCTGTGAGTTAAAGGAGTTAATACACACAGAGTATTAGGATCATGCCCGTCTCATATAAATCACTCAGTAAATGTTTGTTAGCTCTTACAATCAGTACTAACAACATAATTGTCTCTGAAAAAGTAAGAGGTTAATAAACTTTCCTATATTTATTAGATTGAGGTCAAATGAAGAAAAGAGACTACCACTTTGCATTAACCTAATGAAATCTATAAATCCGAAAGCTGAATGTCTTGACACTCGATAATAAGGAAACGATTACTGACCAAATAGAAAACTTTAGACAGGTATCCAATTTTTGGTTTATATTAAATATTATAAGAGGGTCGAAGGCAGCTCCATAGTCTGATGGTTAAAGGAGCTAGATCCCATATGGCCAACCGCAGTTCAAATCCTGGCCCAGAGGCTTGAAAAACAGGGTACAGGAGTGCATGTGTCCAAAACTGCAACAAGATAGAGAAATGCAGAATGAATGGTGGCATGTCCATGCCCCTGTGGAGGAGTGCTTTCTCCATCTCTCTTTCTCTCTCTGTTTCTCTGTCTTTGGCAAGCACACGTGACCTCTGGAAATTTAAAAATAAAAAGGGCTGGGGACTATTGTAGAAAAAAATTTCACAATGGATAGGTATATCAAAACATCATATTGTATACCATAAATATATACAATTTCTATTTGTTAGTTATACCTGAATGGTAGTTGGAGTAATATCTATAAAACTTTAACAGTAATATGTTGTGTATTCTATATCCACTCAAGCTATAATTTTCAAATGAAAGCAATGCAAAGATTTTCTTTTATTTTTTTAAATTTTATTATTATTATTTTATTTTTGCTATAAGACATGTGCACCCCCCAGGAGGAATGGCCATACCACTATCCCTTCTCCTCCATACTCTTCTTGGGATTTTGGACATGTACGCACACACATCTGGCATGAGTTTCAATGAGTTTCAAGCCACTGGGTTTGGAACTCCAACTGCAGTTGGCATGTGGGAGTCCAGTGAATTAACCATGACACCATCTGCTGGTTCAATGAAGATTTTCTTAAATGAGTCTGAATACAAAATGTATACCATTCAGGTACTTAAAAAAAGAAGAGGGACCAGCAGTTGGCATAATGGCTATGTCACTGGACTCTCACGTAGCTGACCACAGTTTGAGTCCCGGTCCCAGCAGCTTAAACTCGTGCCGAGTGCGTGTGGGTGCATGACCAAGATCCTGAGAGGAGAATGGAGGAGAAGGGATTACGGTGTGGCCATTCCCCCTGGGGGGTGATTTCTTGCTTTCTGTCTCTGGTGCCCTATAGCGAAAACCTCTCCAAAAAAAAAAAAAAAAAGAAGAAGAAGAAGAAAGACTCAGGAATACATTATTTTTTTTCCTAATCAGTAATAGTAACAAGGAAAATTGACAAGGGCTATTTCTAAGTCAACAAGGAGAGTATCAGGTGGGTCTGGGGTAGGGAATGGAGGAAAGTTAATTGTTTCTGAAGATGGGTTGATTTATACAATGCTATTTTAAATTTTGATAAATTGGTTTAATGAAACTTTATGATTCTAATATAATCACTTAAAAATATTTGCTTTAATTGTCATACTCCAAGAAATTTAAGGATGTAAAATTAAAAGAAAGTAAAATAATAAAATCTAAACACTTGGAAATTTTTATATGCACCCTTGTGAATATCTATAAGTCAAAGAGAAAATTGAATTAATATTAACAGAATGAATAGACAAAAATTTAAACTTAAATCAGATTTATGAAATGTAACCAAAGCTATACTAGGAGTAAATTTAACTTTTTTCTATTTTATTAAATAAATAAAATCTTTCATTATGGGTTTACAGCAAGAATAGGAAGAAAAATAAGTAAAATATGAATGATTCTGAAAAAATGAAGATTCTCCAAGCAGAAATGTAAATTTATAAAAGAATGCGATGAACCATTTATAAACAATTATATATAAAAAAGTGTAATCAAATAATTTTAAAAGTGAGAAAAATTATATTTCAGAAGTTATAAATATATTTTAAAGCAGCACTGTATAAATATATCTTAAAAAAACACCCTCTAATAAATGTTGATGCTAATACACGTAATAATCTCATGAAAAGGGACAATTTTCTAAAGAAAACAAAAAGCCAAATTTAATTCAACAAGAACTTAAGGAGAAAAAAATTAATTAAAACAAAAGCAAACAAGCAAAATTCTTGAAACTCAAAAACAGACCAGCCAATGGAGTGATGGATCTAATATGACTGACTTCCTGGTTTGAGCCCAGGAACAAATCGGTTATTTAAGTTCCAGTATGCTGACTAAAGAATCAATTTCCTTTGTTTAGAATCACATTGTTATTTTAAAGATATGAATATAAAGAACTGAATCAAATAAATTTAAACGAAGGAAAAACAAAACCAAAAACTATCAGGCAAATGTGCACTCATGCCCACAATGAGGACAGGAATGAGAAATGGAGGAGAAGGAATAGCAGCATGACCATCCCCCAAGAAGGGTGCTTTCTCGTTTTCTCTCTTCTCTCTTTCTGGCAAGCACACACACCCTCTGGCGATAATTACAAAAACAAAATAACAGAAACTGTCAAAAAGTTAGCACAAACAGAACAGCATCTCCAGAGACAAATGCTTTTACATTTGACTCATTTGAAGCTTTCAAGACATAGGAAATGTTTACTTTACAAAAATTACTGAAAAACATAGATGAAACAAGAAAGTTGCCAAATTCACTTTATAAAGTGATAACCACTCTGAAAATAAAACCTGACATGAATACAAAAAAAAAAGAAATTTATTCAACTCTTTATGACTGTAGAAATGAAAAATCCTAAAGTGACTACAACAAAATGGCATTTAGTCCAAGAATCAAATTATTCATCATTATGAACTCTACTAATAAAATTTATCACATAGACAAGGTAAATTCGAAAAATAGTGATAATATAATATTTTCCATTGCATTCCCAAAAAGACATATGACAAAATCCAAGAACCATTAACGAGTACAAGTTCTTAATATACAGAAAGATACTTCCTTAACATGATGAAGAGTATTAGTCTCAGCCCAAGAAACGATGTGCACTTAACCCAAAGCCACAAGACGACACCATTACTATTGAACACTCTCCTAAATCCAGCTAGTAAAACTTGGGAAGGAGAAAGCAAAATAATCATTTGCAGATGATGTGATGCTAAATCTGGAAACCCAACTGTAGACAGGATATAAAACAACACAACATTTGTGATTCATTAAAAATGAAACCCATGCATAGAAAAAGCCTAGCATACAAGGGGTATCTTTCATAGCATAGTTGTAATATCTTTTTTTTTTGTTAACTTTTGTTAATATCTAATTTTTTAATGTACATGAATTGCCTAGACTATATTAAAAAATATTTAAAAACAATAATACTAAACAAACTGACAAAATATAAATTAACTGTGTCTGTGATGCTGTATCATTTATAATTTTGTGTATATACCCATGCTTATCTATCTAAATAATGTTTGCATGTGTAAATTTATAAAATATATAAAATTTTTCAACTTGTTATTTTATTGACTTCATACATCATGGGTATTAGTTCATATGAGTATATATTCCAACCATGTCAAAAGCCAAATACATGGTAGTTTCTTTCATGAGTTTGCTATTAAGTTCATAACGAGTCCCTAACAATGGAATTTAAATTTTTCTCAGGTCTTAATTTTTTAAATCTATTTAATTAATTTTAATTATTATTATTGTTATTATTTATTTTTGACGAGAGAGAGAAAGAGAAAGTGAGTGAGAAAACCTCCACCAGGTCCAAGACCCAACTGTGATTGGCCATAAGGGAGTCCAGCATCCCAACCACCACAGGCCCCCCAGGTTTTAATTTTATCAGATAATCCTTCAGTGGGCATTCTTGCATAATATGTCTTTTTGCACTTAATATGAGTTTCGCTGCATAACAAACTACCACAAAATTTAGCAGCTTAAAATGATAACTTATTTTATCCCAAGATTTCATGTGTCAGGAATTTGTGAGTGATTCTTCTATTTCATGTGCCAAATGTGCTGGTCTAGTGTTCATGACAGCTTCTTCCTTGACAAGAACTCCTGGGAAATTTGGTCTCAGCTGGTTGTTGACATCAGGTCTACCTGTAACCACAGTATGGTGGTCTTAGTATAGTTAGGCTTCTCACATGGCAACTCAAGAGTTCAAGAAAAAGTATCCTAAGGGGCCTCTGTGGAAGATGCAAGGTGTTTTATGACCAAACCTTAGAAATCCCATAATATCACTTCTGCACCTTTCTAATGGTCAAGGAATTCACTAAACCCAGACCAAAGTCAAAAGGAAGAAAATTAGACTCTATTGCTCTATAAAAATAGTAAATAATCTGTAGCCATCTTTCATTTAACTCAGTGGGTAGGTCTAACGTACTTCAAAGTACAATTTACAGGGTCAAAGGATATGAGTTTCCCTGTTAACCATTTGTTCATATGTTGCCAAAAATAGCTGCAAGAGACCTAGCCTCTAGTTCTAGATTTCCTTTTACACAGTCTTCTCTTTGCTTTTTGCCTTTGGAAGAAAGAAGAATTCTGATTTTGTCCTATTTATGTTTATCCTTGGGAACAAACATTGGTTGTGTGAATGAGTGTGTGTGTGTGTTTATGTTTCTAGGCATTGGAGGTTTTTTTAAACCAGGAAATAGGGACCAGCAGGTGACATGATGGCTAAGGTGCTGGACACTCCCATGCAGCTGACCACGGTTCGAGTCCTGGACCTAGTAGCTTGCTTTCTCACTTTCTTTCTCACTCTTTCTGTCTCTATCAGGCAAAATTAAAATAAATGAATGAATAAACAAAATTAAATAAATAATTCAAAAAAAAAACAGTAAATAAAGAAACTTGTCTTTTTTGCCACTTTTATTCACTCATCCCCTCTCCATCCTTTTAGATTTGTTTTTGCTTTTGAAGAGTTTTTTTTTTTCTTTTTCTCCTCCCCCCTCCCCAGGGCATATGCAGAGAGAGGAAAGAGAGAGACAGTGAAAGTGAGAAATCACCCGCGGGGGGATGACCACTCCATAATCCCTTCTCCTTCATTCTCCTGCCAGGATCTTGGGCATGCACACACACACACCCAGCGTGAGTTTCAAGCCACCAGGCCCGGGACTCAAACTGCAGTTGACCATGTGGGAGTCTAGTAACATAACCGCTATCTGATGGCCCCTTAGTTCTGATTTTGTCGTGATGGTGTCGGTTGTAGTATTATTAGGAATCCATCCTCCATTTTGTAATACTTGGTTCATCCAGTTTTGATTTTTAGAAAGGTCACATTACATAAATACATATATGAATACATAATTTTTCAAAAGTTCATACCATTTTTTAATAATCAAGAAAGACAAAGACACTACTGACAGGATCCTCATGTCATAATACACCCACAACTTTAACCATGGGCACTTACACAACTGACCTGTTCAGAGACAGGTCTCCAAATGCTAAGACAGAATCTACCCATATTGGTGAGTCTTTCACACCTTTGCATTATTGCTGGCCACCATCTGAGCCAAAAAAATATTTTTCAAAAAATGTTAAGAGAGTTCTAATTCAAAAACAATAATAATAAATTTAAAAAATTCTTTAGGGGCCGGCAGGTGGTGTGGTGGTTAAAGGCTCTGGACTCCCATATGGCCAACTGCAGTTCACGTTACCTGGTGACTTGCTTTCTTGCTTTCCCTCTCTTGCTCTGTCTCTCTCTGGTCAAGTTCAAAAACAATAATAATAAATAAAATGTTAGAGAGTCCTTTCAAAACAGACATGTACATCAACTGATTCATTGTCTTTGAATGGCCCTCATAGTCATTCAACCTGTTATATTGAGCTTTTCACTAAGGGTAAATTTATAATTGTGTGAAACATGCAAGAGAGCACTTAAACTGTGATTTCTGGCATAAAATATTAGAAATTTAAGAAACATCTCAAAGATAAACAAATAGGAACTCTCCTTTAGCTGTTAAGGTCACTCAAACCGTCACACCGATTTGTACATGGTTTACAGTGTATTCTAGGCAGATCAGTCAGCCACCATGTTGAGAGGGAATAGTAGAACTAACCAGATTATAATTAGACCTATCCTGAGACGGCAAATCTCTTTGCTTTCTGAATTATATTGCTATTATCTCCATGGATTGCTTTAAAGGTTTTCCTATTTTCTTCCCTATTCTGAAGCTGATGAGATAAGAATTTGGTACCTTCCTTTACTTAGGTGGAGAGAGTATCCACATGTCTAACACTCTCACTCTAGAGTTTCATTTAGAAATTATATCTACTACAAACAATTGAGAACCCAAATAGAAATTAGTCAAAATATAACATTTATTGGGAACCAGCAGTTAGTGTAATAGCTATGTCGCTGGACTCCCACCTAGTCGACTGCGGTTTATGTCCCGGACCCAGTGGCTTAAAACTCACACCAGGCGCGTGTGCGTGTGTGCCCAAGATCCCGAGAGGAGAATGGAGGAGAAGGGATTGCGGTGTGACCATCCCCCCTGGGGGTGATTTCTTGCTTTCTGTCTCTATGTCTCTCTCTGTCTGTCTGGTGAGCACATGCGCCCTATTGAGAAAACCTCTCCAAAAAAAAAAAAAAAAAAAAGAAGTATAACATTTATTTTCAACCTAACAAGTCTGGGGATGGAATTCAAGTACTTTCTACCTTTTCATTGGCTGATGGTTCTTATGATTATTATCTCATGGGGGAAAATGAATACTTTAACTCTAGAAGTGGTATTCATGCTCAAACATTTTTTTTTTAAAAAAAGGAGAATGGACTCTAGTCTCATGCTATTCTCATTTATGAGATAGAAAAATACCTTCTTAAAAGCTTCCCAGTAGGTACCTTATTGGACACACTTCGTCACTCCTTGCTTTCAAAAAGGCTGGGAAACAGATGATCTGACTTTCAAGTCATTGTTGTAAGTTGGCCAAGGAAAAAGAAATCAGATATTGCTTTTTGGTAATGAACCAATAGTCCTGGCATTCAAGACAAAAACAGAAAGCAGGCTGAATCTTAGGAAAGGTTGAAGTCACTTCAAAAATGCTTGTAGAATAAGAAATCTGTACACGTTACATATGGTCTAACGGAATTCTTCAGTAAAGTCAGGCAAGTAATAGAACCCAGATACACCTAGTCTTTGTCTGAGCTCACCTTTCTTGAAGACCTAACAAGGACAGCTTTTAATGAGCTTGCTACAGATAAAAGAACTGAGAATTCTCTCTCTCTCCTTCCCCGTCCTCTGATTTTATTTTCTAAATATAACCTTAGCATCTGCATTCCACTTGTCATTATTGTTATTATAACTATTATTGGTATTATTATTGAATCAAGGAAAAAAAAATAAATTGTTAGACAAGAAAATAATACAAGGTGGTGAAAAGAAACAAAAAGGGGGGGGGGACAATTTTTGAAGACCTTTATAAAGAGTCAAAGATTTTATTCCCAGTTCTGCTATTTTTTTTTTGTTGTTGTTGTTTGTTTGTTTTTTGGACATCTGGGGCATTTACTTAACTTAAACTTTATTTCCCCATCTGCAAATGAGGAAATGGTAGAATATTCCATTTAGGACTATATTTCACTATTCTGTAATAACTCTGTTACATAGTAGCTAAAAACATAATTGAACTTAATGAAAGATGATTTATTCCTAACTAGAGCCACTTCATCATCATCATCATCCTTACCATCTTCATCTACCTTGAAATGGGCTACATGCTGTATATGGATTATATGATTAGATTTTATTTTTATCCCCATCTTTAGAGATGACACCAGGAGAGTAGGTGTGATTATTTGCCAAGAGTTGCTTGGAAATTTACAGCACCAGAAATTAAACAGAATTATAATTGATTACAGGCACCAGGTATTTACTCATTTCAGCATTGATTAAATGAGACCGCGCAATGAGCTGAGATTAGTGTAATTGTTCTGATTTTCAAACAAAACTTGTGTCTTAAAATATTATCAAAATAGAGATATACAAACTCTTCAAATTTTGCCAACACTCTCTGATCCTAATGACCCAAACTTAGGATCGATGTTCACCCTGAGTGGTTGTAAGCAGTCCACGTAGATTTAGGACAATAGCTATTGATGAGGTTGCCTCAACACTGATGAGAAGTTAGAATGATTTTTTTGATAGTTTCTAACTCCAACGCCAGAGAGATAAATTTTAAAATAGAAAAAGGGCAGCAGAACAGCTTGCGATAAGGTAAAGTAATTGAAGGATTTGTTATATTCCCCTCATGCACTAAGTAGATTAAAAGGTGGCCCTGGCCAGAGCAGAATGATAGGCAACAAATCGGATAGTGCAGATACAACAGGAAGCTTGGAATAGCCTTAGGTTGGAAAAGAAATAGATCCTTTGCCAAAGCAAATTCCTGCCAATGCTACTTCTACACGAAATGGGCTGGCAGTCAGCCTGCAGTATGCTGTCTGGAGCCAGACTCCCATAAGGGGACAGTGTGGAACTGCTTCATGCATGCTCAGAAGGTAGAAAAAGCAAGCCTATTTTTTTCCTTTGTTACTATAACTGAATAGGAAAAATATTTTTATTTTCAGTCACAAATCTTGGAAAGGTGCTCCAGACAGCTGTGCAGAGATATTTGTACCTGAACAAAAATGAAACCAATCCCAAGGAGGGAATGGGTGCTGAAGTGCATAAAATTTCACCCCATTTAATGGCAATTTGATGAAAATGTCTATTTTCTGACACAGGGCCTCGGGAAAAGCTTAAAACCCAGCTGTGCCTAGAAATATACACCTGAACCTAACAAGCCAAATAGGAAACAGAACAATTTGTGAATAAAGGTTTTTCTTGCTTGCTTAAAGCTACATTGGCAAATATTTATATTTTCAATGAAAAAACACATTCATTCAATGGTATTTTGAAACATATTGGATAGAATTACAAGTTTGAAGGCCATTGACATCCTTGTACATCAACAGAGCAGTTCTTTTACTGCAAGAACCACAAATGTTCAATGAGTTTGAATGCAAGGATGAAAAAACAAGCAGAAAATAAAAACTAATATCTCCGTAGGCATAACCATAGCATAGGCTCTGTCATGCCAGTAGTTCAGAGGTGTATCTAAATAGGGCTTTCACTTGCCAGAGGCTTACTGGAATTAGATGTGTGAGGTTTGCCTCAAGTTGCAACTAGATATGCCATGAACAGAGAGGAGAAGAGTGGAAACAGAGAAAGAAAAATAAAGGATGGGGATGAGCACTGTCTCTTGCTTCTTCTCTCTACCAATATTGTTTTCTTACTTGGAATCCACACTTGGAGAGAGAAATAAGAAATGAGTTGATGTTAATTAACTTGACGTAGATGTTCCACATTGCAAACATATTTCAAAATATGTTGCACATCGTATATATTTATAATTTTTGTCATTTAATTTTTTTTAATTAAGAAAAGGGGTGAGTAGGAAAATTTCACATCATATCATTAAAGATAGCAATAGACATTATATTAGATAATAGTCATCATGGATAGATCCTTTGCTACTCTGGGCCACCTCCACTTATTGAGAGATGGGGGACAGGACCATGTTGGCAAGAATGGCATTTGCTCTGCATTCCAAGATCATGATGTGGAGTTAGGCTACTAATAAGATGATGCAATGTCGGTGACCCAAGATGCAGTAAACCTAATAGGTATTTTCCTGAAATGGAAATCCCACAAACCAGGATTACGTAGATAATTTCCAGGGCTACTTAATTTTTTACAATCTGCATTGACATTTTCTAGTACTTCTGTTTTACAACCACTTTGGGAAACCCATGTGATTTCTTTTTCAAAAACAAAACCCATACATTTTAAAACAACTCTGAGTTCATTAGCTTTTTCCAACTATTAAAATACACTATTTATTTGGTGGAAATGACCCCATGTCTCCTTTTTACTGGAATGTCTCAACTGGAGAACCCAAACTTGGGTCAGACATTTGTGTCTATAAAGTCACCTCAAGGGTAGGATTTGAGGGGTGCCAGAAGACTCTACCAAAATAAAAACGGTGCCTCCTTTATTATCCGAGTATTTACTATTAGGTTGATTCTGTAGTTTAAGCTATCCCACCTCCAAATGTCCTCTTCTGCAAAGTAGATACTACTTCTGAGATAAGTAAAGCCTTGGCATAAAATAAATTATTCAGTTATTTTCTCCCTAAGTGGTCAATACAAAACCAGAAGACCCTTCTCCAAGAGCTCAGTCATTTTTGCCTTTCAAAATTCCATTCCATGATTACAGTATTTCTACCTCAAAGGGAATCAGTTACTGTATCTTGACCACCATAGGCTTTATACTCACTCAGAGAATGAGGTCTGTTTCCCCTCTTCTTTGGTATATCACTGCCAGAGTATCTTGTTACAATCTTTTAAATTTATTCTATGTGAAGGCATACGCCAATATTTCATCTTCATTACCAGTATAGTCAGCAAGTTAGGCTTTTAGTTACTTAACTTGCTTTTCTGTTTTGCTATGTATAACATTTTATTGGGATAGCATTTGCATCTCTATTTTTGGTATCAAAGTGATCTTTTTAGGCTCCATTTTCTACTACAAATTGAGTAAATTATACAATAAATTAGAAAACAAGTTAAATTAGTTCTCATGGGGCTGCATTAAATTCACCTTCAGCAAGTCAGGGATTCTGAGTCCTTTGCTTCTTCATTATTCTTTTGTTTATAACCTATCTTACTAATATTTTAACTTGGCAGTTACACTATCTGGGCTTTACCTAGATTAGCAGGACAATCTATCCATTGACAGTAATCAGTAGGTTTAAAAGACGTTTGTTATTAGCAGCTGCCCAAATGACCTTAATTTTTTGGAGTGATTCTACTGGTCATGGAGGTCATAAGAGAAAAATGTACAAATTATTTTAAAGACCTATTCCTTTCTGGATTATGTGCTTAAAGGAGACCAGAGCAGTTGTATGTTCTTTATCTTCAAGAAATGTAGAGCCTCACCATAGAGATAAGCATGTATTTATCAAATACTTTCAAGGCAAATTTTCAATAAAGGGAATATGTGTGACTCATAAGAATTGTCGAAATGAAGTCACCAAGACAATTATTTGGTTGCCAGCTGAGAATATATCATGAGAATATTTTGGCATCTTCTCTGATAAGAACTTTATTGATTATATATCTCTTCCTTCTTTTGCAAGCCTTTCATGTATCTTTCCTTCAAAAGGTAGTTCAAACACTGTGACAGGTTAATATTTTGATATATTAGGCAGCAGGATTTCTCCTTGTAATTATGTGTTCATGACCTTTCCCAGAGTTTCAGTTAAGGTCTTCCAAGTTCATTTCTCAGAAAAATGATATAACAAGAGAAATACAGAGGAGTCAGCTTACTGACTTTTGAGAAAGGCTGATTTTACCGGTGCGAGTGAGAAGTATAAGCCCAGCAACTCGCTGAAAGTAAGAAATGGCAACTAGCTCGGTCCAGCTGGGATAGCAACTGTGCTATAAAGTAATCAAGTTGTAAGTTGAATATATTGTGTATCAGTAGTTGAAGGATAATGTACATTCCTATCTAGTAGGGAATGATAGATAACAACATACGCAAAGGTAAGCATATTTATTTAAACAAATGATCTTATTGTGGAAAAATTCCAGCTGGAGTGTTGATTCTCTCATCCCAGCTGGCCAACTCTTTCTCACAACCACCTTCTGGGACTATTCTATCACTAACATAAGTGTCATCAAATGCTAGAGCACAGAGGAAAGCTCAGGTATATCCAAAGCAGACAGTCTACAGAAAGAGGATGTGCACATTGAGTTCTATTGCTTACTCTTGGGAGAAACCAGTCCACAGGAAAAATGCATGACATAATTAAGGTAAAGCTATGTATATTGATGAAGGCATAATAAAGAAGTTAGTGTTAACTGAGGACAAGCTTTCCCTGCTTCAGCCTGTGAACAGGGTAACCCTTCACTGGATGCCTCAGCATAGAGAACCACATGCTATAGTACACTGGCAAAAATCCCATGTGACAATCCACTGACTGTTAAAGTGCCATTCTCTAAGGAACCTCAACAACTTAAAAAGAACAGCATTCATGTCAAGAGACACTACAGCAACATTGTTGACTCATACTTCTGAAATATGACTTCCCCATAATCACAGTGATCTGATCATACGTTAATCAGCTTGTCTGCGTCTCTGTTTTCTCATCTCCATAACATTTCAGTGTTATTACATGTTTAGAAATGTGCGCATATGGAAAATACACAATTGCAATCATATTTAACTTTTACTAAGAGTTGATTACATGTCTGAAATTATTATTTTTTTAAGGTTTTTACCATAGGGTATATGTGCTTGCCGGAGAGAGACAGTGAGAGGGAAAGTGAGAAATTACTGCTCCCCCCCACACACACACACTAGGAGGATGGCCACATCATAATTCCTTCTCCATTCTCCTCCTGGAATTTTGGGCATGCATACACACATGCCTGGTGTGGTTTTCAAGCCATCAGCTTGGGACTCGAACGGCAGTTGGCCATGTAGGGAGTCCGAAGCCTTAACCACCACACTACCTGCTAGCCTCTGAAAGTTCACATCATGGGGCCTTTCTCTGCCTTCTTTTTCATTGTTTCTGAGTGATGCCAAACTCCTTACAGTTATTTTATTACACATAATTTTTAAAATTAATTTCACCACTACTTCTGAAGCTTCTGTTCTCTGTCAAACACCATGCTAATTACTAAGAAAAGTTATTTGTCCATTCATTTTTGCCACTCATCCTCACTGGACCTGGGAGAAAAACACAAGATTTGTTTTTCTCTGTTTTTAATTCACAAACCATTTAGGTATAAGACAAGTGTCAGGTATATTTGATTATTTTTCCCACACCGACTTTCACAACTGCCTTTTTTCTCCTTTCTCTTTATTTTACTTATGGCTCTCTCTCATCTTGTTCCTCTACCTCCTCTTGTTTCATTCCTACAAGTTCTTTTATAATATCTAAAGTCAAGAATCATCAAATTAAGTAATAATTTATAAAAATTACTGGCTCAGATGGGTGACTATCTTAGTCTATTATTGAACTACTATCAGAAATACCTCAGCCCGGATGATTTCTAAAAAAAAAAAAAATTAGAGGTTTATTGACTTGGGATCCTGGACAAAGAAGGTCCAAAGGCTGATAAAATGACTGAAGGCAGAGCTTTGAACAAAGCAGAGCATGATCTTTACCCAGGTGGCTTCTGCCTACCTCATTTCCTTTCCTTATAAACATACCAGAACTCTATCCTGGAGACCCTTCCCTAACCACTAATCAGTAACTTCTACCCAAGGCCTCACTTTTTGTTGCCATAATTAGATCAAGTTTTCACCCTCTTAATCCTATTCTAATGAGTTAACAAACACTTGAATTGTGGTGCGGGGGTATATACAAACCATAGTAAGGACTATTCACTGATTTCAGCGATAAAGCTCCCTGAGAAAACCTTTTCATCAGTGTGGAAGCATGTATTGCTTTGCATGTCTCCTGAACGCCCAAAAACAACTGCAATAATAACTATAAAACTGCACACAATTGATAAAGGCTTGATGCAGAATTCACATCTGTATATATATCTATATATATGTCTATATCTATACTGTATCAGTTCTCCAGTTTTTCCTTGAATTCTCTAAGTGTAAACGAAAGAAAACCTACCTAAAGTCATTGAGAAAAAAATGGATAGATGATTACCATTTTTTACTCAGAGTGTTAACGTCTCTCGAGCTGACAACACACAGAAGAGACTGAGCAAATGTTTAGTGCAGTGGATTCACCTGTAGGAACATGTCTGGAAGTCTCACTTCTGGCTTAAACAATCACTTAACCTCAAATATTTAGTGGAAATGAAAATCAAGTGGTTAACTCATGTGTCTGTTAAGACCACCCACGTCTATTTCTATGGTTGTTTTATATACATCCAGTTGTGACCACAGTAGACCATGAATCTATCAAGGAGTAGCATTAGTAAGCAAACTAACAGAATTCAACAAAAGTAGCATTAACCAGAAATGTGTGGCTCTCTTCTAAAAAAGAAACACTTAGTAAAAGTTGCGAAATGACGTATTAAAACTTCTTTTGCAGCAAAATTGACTACTCCACATTGTAGGAAAGACAAGGTAAATGATCAAAGAATTGGCTGCTTCGTAAGTGTAAAAGAGAAATTCATATGGTAATTAATTAAATAGAAATTACAAAAATCAGTGTTGTCTTCATATGTCAGTATCCAAGCAAATGTTAAATTCATAATGATAGTGACTGATTTAGAGATAGGTAAAGAGACTTAAATGAATGATCTGGACAGTTTGTGGTATGAGAAGTAAATTATATTGCAATTTGAGATTATTTAAAACTTGAACATCTACATAAGCTGATTTCTATGTGATGGGAAGGGAACAGTCCAAATGAGCATCTTGTTCAATGAATTTTCCGATGCACTATGAAACTCCAATCCCCTGAACATCGTGAAATGTATGTGAGCACATTTTTTAAACTCTTCAAAAGATACAAATGCAAAGAAAATATAAACTTAGACTCCCTTTGAACTGCAAAAGGCTAAGAGTTTTTTTAAAAGAGTCTGAGTAGGTGCAAGCCTAGTTTTCTTCTTAAAGCAGATTAACTAGTTGGGTATTACTTTGAATAGCTTAAAAGGTTCAAATTATATCTGGCAGAGTGAATAGGTAATGATATATGCCTCATTCACCAAAGAAACAAATGTTTTGTTTCCCAACTCTAGTTCTGTATTTTGTAGTAAGCTAGCGTGATATAATATACACTAGTATTATTGTAAAACAAGAGTTTATTACTTGGCTAAGTAAGTTGATCTTTGGAAAAGTGTACAAGTGCTTTGAAATAAAATAAAAACTACTTAATCCAATCTTCTCTCATACAATTTCTTTCAAGGAGAACAGACACAGCCTGTTAAAATAACAAAGAATGTAGAGTTTCCATTCATGGACAAAGTGTCCTCATTCAAACTCCCACTCTAAAGCTACCTTGCCCCTCTTCTCAACTTTCTCTGCAGTAAGGAAATGTGATTCCATGAAGCCTCCGGGACTTTGTTTTATGTTAACTGGCAGAGCTTTTCACGTCTCACAGACCTGGTGACACCTAAATGACACACACTTTGGATTGTCTTGTTGTGTGGAAAAGGTAGATAAAGGGAGGAGGAGAAACCTAAAACAGGTGGGCAAGGGCAAGGTGGCATTCACAAACGTTCTTGAGATCAGGGCCAAGCTCAGGATCATTGGGGAGATAAAACAATCGCTCCAGTGAAATGATTTCGCAAGAAGTGTTCAATTACAAAACCTAGTCCTGAGAATTCTCCAAAATCTGGCAACACTAGAATGGAGCTTTGCAAAGGAAAGAAGTAAAACCTTCACAGTTTCTATCCAGGATATGAGCAGAGACTAATATCATTTCAATATAATTAGTAGTTTAAACCTGGCTTGCAAAGTGACTGTGGAATTGTGTCAGATGGAGACTGGTGTAAAATGCCAATATTTCCAGCTGTACTGAGAGATAGACTCCAATGTTTTGGAATGCAATTCTATTTGGCCTCATCTCTATGTCACTGCTTAAATTCAGCAATCGATGTTTACTTGTTAGTTATACCTATTTACATTCTTTGTAATAAAATATATAAACCATGCATGTTTTCTAGTTACAGATTGATTTGAAACAATAGATTTCACATAGGTTTACACATAATACACATACATCTTTTGACTTTCTAGCAATACGTTGTTAGTGTATTCATTCCCAAAAGACATTTTTAAAGTGAGTTTGAATTAAAAAAAAAATCATAAAGGTTGAGATGTGATTTCCACAAGATTACAAAATGTAAAACAAATGTCAAAGTAAATTTTTGCAATTGCTTTTGATTACAGCACTTTGAGATTCAACAACAGTTTAGGAAACTCTTAAACTAGAATTTTTTTTAACTAAACATAACCTCTCTTGAACCTAGCCTCATTTCTTTCCCCTACTGTCAGTCAGTTCCTTGTACTTCTTTTGAATCACTATTTGTAAGACAGTCCCTCGGGCAGAAAGCATTTGTTGGGCCCCCCTTACAAAAAGATCTGTCTGAGGGCTGGGACCCTCTTTAGCCTGAAGAAGGCAAGGCCTCTTCTATGAGATCTGTTTTATCAGACTCCTTGTTCCCACTGTCAAAGTGAGTAGCTCACAACTTCTGAGAAAAAAAAGAATGAAATCAAGTGTGAACCAAGCCCACAAACCAAGCTTGTCTAGTCAATGAGAATATTTATTTCCTCCTCTCAAAGTCCAGTAGTGGCTAGAGTTACTAATGGGACTGATCATTACCAAACATATCTGTATCATTGACTGCATTTTTTTTTCCAGTTCTGAACACAATTGCATTGTACTACCACAATAAAGTACTTCCTTTCAGCTAATGAGTTCAAAACTGAATCTAATCTTAGTAGTTATATGAGTCAAGCAGCATGGCTCATTCCCATTTAGGAAAGCAGTTCTGTGTATCACAAAAGGAGGCCAGGTGGGAATAAAACGCACATCCACTGAATCCCTTCTCAGTATTCCAGCCACTGCCTCCATCAAGTTTCACGCCATCAGCTGCTGACTTGACATCATGATTACATACATAAAGTTCGAACTTTCTGTTTATCAAACACCATAGATTCCATGAGGATTGTAATTTGGAACTTGGTCTATTTGTGCCAAATTGCCTGAAAATAATAATTAGAGACAATTTAACATAATGAGTACAGTAGTTTCAGATAAATTACCCCTACAGAACATTAATTGTATTCATTAAACAGAAAGGAATAAAATTCCAAGGTCACATCTATTATAGTTATATTTTTAGAAATCATCTTCATTTTTTCCTTCTAATTTATAAAACAATAATTTAGACAGAATGAAGAAATATTCAGCTAGTAAAATCATTGCATTAGAATGGTAGTTTTAATTAAATATTCTACTGAAATTCACCAATAATAAAATTCTAGTTATGTTCTGATGATTTTTTTCTTTTCCATTATTGTAAGTTTAAGATATCATTAGTATCTAAGCAATAAGAATAATTATCTGGATTATTCTAGTTTTCTAGTCATTGTCCTAAATGAATGAATATAACAGTTGATATATTGAAAAAAGCATACTGAACTCTCCATGTGGAAGTCCAGCTAAAACATTCTTCTGGGAATTGATGATTGGTCAAACTTAAACAGAATGAATGTTCTTAGACATCTACTGAATTAATTTACTTTTTTATTATTGCAATTGTTCAGCCTGAAGAATTTAACAAAGTTTTTTCAAGGGTATGGTTAGCGCCATAATGACTAGACCTCTCATATTAATGAAATGTGACCTTTACAGAGAAAGTTATGAATTGTATCCCTTCTGACCTGAGGTCAGTTTATGTGGCACAAGCCAAGGAAAAAGTATACACGCACACACACACACACATATACATATACATATACATTTATATGTATTAAATGTGTGTGTGTGTATATATATATATATATATATTAAATGTGTGTGTGTATATATATATTTTCTTAAGGAAAAACCTCATATGATCATGGGATTCCTTTTTACAAGATTAATTTTCCAGATTAAAAGTGAAATCTAGTGACTGGGGGAATTCTCACGACTAGAATATAATATTCCCCATTTAAAAATCTGCAGGTTTTTAGCTTTAGTTTTAAATCCAGCTGGTTTGTTTATACCAAAATGCTTAGTCTTGCCAACTCCTACCCAAGTCTTAAAGTTCTCCACTTGGACCTGGACCATACGAACTCCATCAATATGTCTCCCTTCTTCTAGTTCAGATATATCTCTTTCCTCATATAATATATGTCACAAACATAACGTGGCAAAAATAAAAATTTTGACTTTCACCTTCAAAACAGTCTCTCCATAGAAGAAATGACACAATCATTTGTTCTAACAGAAACAAACCAAAAAACAGAACAAACAAAAAACAATAGTAACCACCTTCGGTTTATCTGTTTTTCTCAGTGCTAACAATGAAGCAGTTCTGACTGATTACTCTGGAAAATAAAACTCGTCTCCATCAACCACTCATCATCTCCATTAGTACCTCCCTTGCTCAAGCTACCACCATCTGGATTTCTTCCATAATTAGCTCATTAGTCTCCCAAGGTTCATTTTTGTCCTCTATTCCATGTACTCTGTGGAGTGATTCTTTTATAACATAAACCATATGATGTCTTCATTCTTTTCAAAAATTTCCAATAATTCTCATTTCACTTTTTTTTAGAGAATTTTTTTTGAAGTTTTTGCTATAAATTCTCCTCTTGGGATCTTGGGCACACACGTACATGTGCCCAGCATGAGTTTAAGCCACTGGATCCAGGACTCGAACCATGTCGACTATATGGGAGTCCCGCGACATAACCATTATGCCAACTGCTGGTCCCAGAGAGATTTTTGCTATAGGGTACATGATCTTGCCAGAGACACAGAAGGCAAGGAATCACACACACACACACACACACACACACACACACACAAACACACACATGCCTCCAGAGCAAATCGCCATGCTGCAGACCATTCTCCTCTTAGGATTTTGGGCACATGCACACTTGGGACTTGAACCATGGTCGACTGCATACGAGTCCAGCAAGATAGCCATTATGCCATCTGCTGGCCCCCCCCTTCCCACTTTCAACAAAAGCAAAAACTCTGCAATGAGCTGCCATTGGCTCTATGAGCTCAGATTTTACCACTCTCCCACTAGCTCACTTTGCTCTGTGAATATTTGCATCCTTACTCTTCCTCCAGTAACTTAAGTACAAATGTGTTTTAGGACTTCTCTCATTTTCATTTCTGCTTCTCCAAGTAAAATTAATCACTTTTCGGTAGCCCTATAACCAATATATAGTTTCCTTATAGAACCCAGATTATTTATTGTTCTTGTTTATTTGCTAGTGCCTCTCTTTCT
Source organism: Tupaia belangeri chinensis (assembly GCF_000334495.1). NCBI lineage: Eukaryota > Metazoa > Chordata > Mammalia > Scandentia > Tupaiidae > Tupaia > Tupaia belangeri. The sequence continues at coordinate 6,389,222 of NW_006159731.1, forward strand.
ACTACTTCTGGAGAGCAGAAACTGTGTTATTCATATTGGCATACTCTTTATCAAAAAGTATTTCACTTATTCCACAAATAATTATTATGAAAGATATTCTAGGCATGAGTTTTCTGTGTTTAAGTAATAGAAACAAGGCCAGCAACAATTTGAGAAGAGATAACAAGGCAGAGGTAGTAGAAGCTGAGACAGACCAGGAATCAATCTTCCTGGATATTGCAGGCAATGATAAGAAGTTTGCATTTCATTATTCTAAGCAAAACGGGAAAACAGCAGAGGCTTTACAAAGGGTTAATATGATTTGATTTATGTTTTTTTAAAAAATCACTCTGGCATATGCCAGAGAATAGGCTTTAAAGGAGCATGAACTGGGGAGGCCTGTCAGGCAGTTCCTGAAGTCATCAAGCCAACAGAAGCCTAAGGTATGGACTAGAAGAAAAGGAGAGAAGAGGAAGTATTATGTTTGAAAAGTATTGTACTGTATGTGTAATGAGAGAAAGAGTGGACTCTAGGGTCACTCCTAGGGTTTTTACCTTGAGTAACTGAGCATATTGTGGAGTCACTTACTGGGATGGGATGAGTAGGGAA